>NC_051100.1:11165785-11468785 GCF_901709675.1 Syngnathus acus
TTTCTCCACTTTTATTTTGAGCTAAACTAAAATAAAACAAAATTTGGGAAGAGGTCTACTGAGCTTCAATTTACCATCCAACTGTCATAGAAGCATAACTAGAAGTCAAGGACTGTACAATAAAAGGGAGACACAAAACACTGGCAGTCTAATTTCTGGTCTTCTCTGAGCCTTTTTTTTTTTTTTATCCTGTAGAGAGTAACCGACCTTTGATGTTTAGTGCAACTCTGGCACTCTGCACGACTTTGGCATCGAAGTAGCATTGCGCAGATGTTCCATCAGCCACACCACTCACTTGCATGAGCTTCCTGGAGAGCTCGTTGGTGAGAAATTCTTCCTCCTTCTCATAGTTGACAGCCAGGGTCTCCTTCTCCTTCTGGAGGGCTTGGATCTTCTTGAACAAGGTGTTGCTGATGAACTCTTCCTCCTGCTCGGCTCGCGCTTGCTGCGGGACAAGTGCATCAAAGAAAGGGAGGTTCACAAAGGCATTGCAATGAAAGGTCTAACTCAACTACTTTTGGGTATATCAGTACTCGATACATGCACAGGTATCTTGTGAATCTTTCCCACAATTTTTTTCTAAAGGAGAGATCTAAAATTATTAGCTGAAAACTACACCCTGTCACACCTAACCAAATATTTTTGTGCTTTATTCGTGTTGCTCTAAGATGCCGCAGGCTTCTTAACGTTTTTTGGCAAACAGTCAAAAGAGCCAAAACAAGGTAATGACGCTCCAGGAGAAGGTAAGCCTGCAGGACATTCTCAAACAAAGGAAAACATTATGCTGCAGCGTGACAACTCTACATGCTAAGATTTATGTTGTACCATGAGTCTGAAATGTTTGTGATCATTGTTTGAGGTTTAAAGTGAGAACATGGGCAGTCATAAACATTAGAGGGTTTGTATTCTTCACAAAAGCTTCGCAACTGGTTTCGTGAGGGTCAACGAGACTTTAGAGTCTCCAATAATCATAATGTGCATTGCTTTGGAAGCCCCAAAGTCCACACGATGGTCAGAAACCAATTTGAATTAAGCTCAGACCTGTGAGCCGGACTTGTTCGCCACTCATCCACTGCCGTGCTGCAGTCTCTTGAATCGTGCCAATCCAGCCCAAGATATTTGCTCTAACAGGGTGGAGTTGTATAACTGAACGGCGGCCAAAAGGTTTTAATGGCAAGCTGGTGATTCACTGTTGTTTTTCCACTGGCATCCAAAACAGAACAACAGAATTTGCCCTAATGGCTCCTGGGTTATTGCAGTAATAGGAGCCTCAAAAGGGGGGTTGAAACAGGAGGCAGAACACACAAATTAATCATCTCGGCAATGCGTTCATACGAGCTGGAATGTGGAATGACTCAGTGGCGGGGCCAAGCGGAGGAGACACCCAGGACGAGGCTCACCTCGACCGGGGGAGACACACGAGCCTCGTCCTGGCTTTGCTCTGCAAAGTTTGGCCTACATACTTCCCATCTCGATACGGCATCAGTTACACACCTCGTCAGGGCTAATGCTGAATACACTTGACTCGATGCTGCAGCTGTGTCTCGACGTTTTTTCGGTACGCTTGGCGTGTGTGTCGCCCATTTGGGACTTAAGCCCCCCCCCCCCTCCCTCTTCAAGCAGCTCACGCCGATTTAATAAATGACTCCGTGAGGTGTCAACGCGACTTTGGACGCTGAGGTTAGCAAAGATTAGCCAAGGGTGGGGAGGGAGGAGGGTATTAAAGAAACAAAACAAAGCCAAACTAGCTGTCTGCCTAACCGCTGGTCAGCCAACCCCAACGGAGACGTTAGCACGCACGCTACTTTAGCATAGCATCATAGCCAAATAACATAACACGAGAGCCAGATGGGCGTGTTGGGCAATAAATCACACACATGACATGCAATACGCGTGGAAATTGTGCACTTAAGATACGATTAAACTACAGCGTCTACGGCTAGTTGCATGACAAACGGCATCATATCGATCATGTATGTTAGCCTGCGAGCTAAGTGGCTAAAGCTACTCACAATAGTGACGCTAGCTTTGCGCAGGTCCCGATTCTCCTCCTGCAGCGCTTTGCACTTGAGTTTGAACGTCTCCAGCTCGATTTTCAGAACTTTGTTTTCCTGCTGTAGTGAGGCCAGTCGGTTGGTGAGCTCCTCCAGGCGAAACTGGGAGATCACGATGCTCGGCTTTCCCGAGTTGGAGGCGCAAGTCGACATCGGGGTGGCCGAGCTGCTGCCCGCGCCGTCGGTGTCACTCTCGCTCGCGCTGTCCGCCATGGCGACTGTGCTGCTGAGGAGGAGCAGGAGAAGGAGAAGCAGAGAGCTCAGATTCGACGCAGAAGAAGACGAGCGGAGCGTCCACGCAACTCTGTCCTATGGTGACAGCGCCCCGGTGTGGAAGTCTCCAGCAGCGCGTTAAACTGCTCAACTTTTTAGCACGTCATAAAGACAAAGCACGCGAGCATCAGTGTATTCCCACTTGAACGCAGTCTCTTGTAAATGCTTTCTTCACTAAATATGAATTTTTTAGTCTGGCACATCAAGGCGCTCAATTGCTTCTTCCAATTCGTTCCCATGTTCTCCAAGTTTCTGTCAATCTGATCTAAGTTAATGTTTGCAACATTCCCGATGAACCCACGAAAATATTTTCATGAAAAGTCATTTTGTGAATTTCGCATCACACAAGGACACAAGACAACAGAAGGTGTATTGCAAAACCAATGCATTTTATTTTTTTATCCTTTCAAGGTCGATTTTGAGTCTGTTTTGTTCCTTTCTTGAAAGACATCTGAAACATTTGCGCCGTTCTCTATCGCCTCTAAAAGACCTCGAATCACCAAAGTGCTAGAATTATTATTACATTTCAATGGCTTCACTCTGTTAGTAAGAATTGTACATCAAAAAGTCCGCTCGGGTGAAAACACATATGAAACAAAATCGATAGTTCAACCGTATCAAAGGATCATCGAGCCCCTGATAGATTTTAAGGGGAGCAAGGGGATGTGTACCCCCCCCCCCCCCCAAAGAAAGTCACATAGTTTTAATGTCCACAGAGTTGGCATCAGCATACTGATACTGAGCACATTGACCTAATGAAAACCAACACACGAGTGATGAAAATGATTCTAAAGGACACTGCATTAAACCTGCCTAAAACCACACGGCGTTAACATTTATTCGATGCTTAAACTGCTTCTATTGACCATCCAGTGTTTTTTTTCCTCCAAGATGCTAGTCAAAATGATCTGTACTTGTGAGTGGATTTCAAATCAAGTCTCAACCCGTCACCATAAAAAGATGAATAATGGAAAAATGAATGCCCCTTTTTAGTCATTTGACACCACACAGCATTTGTGAGACGACACGGTGGAAACAGTGCACGGAGACTCTTGACACCTTCTAGCCGATAACGCACGATACACGGTTACAGTGTTGTACAGCGAGCCAGCCTACTAGCGCTTACATTTGCAGTTAGTACGCTCTCGAGATGCCCCTCCAGTTTTACACACACACTCACACACATTTTTCACCATTCAAAAAAAAAACAATTCCTGAATTCTATGCTTGTCCATTTTCAAATATAAAACCAGTGACAAACATTTGGGCTATACGTGTACACACAGATAAAAGGGCCTTTTTTTCTTAATACGGTGCTTTTGCAAACTTGTAAAAATTGTACTTAAAATAATGTGACCGGCATGCTTGAAAATACTCTTGAAAGGCTGCGGGATTAGATCCCCACTTTGGGAATGACCCAACACAAATTTTCTGGAAACGTCCTCACGTTAAAATCAAACCAGTGTGCGTACAAACGTTATACCCGATCTAGTAGATCTTCTATTTTTTTTTAAATTTTTATTCATTTTTTACAAGAACCTGTTACACTCACAACTTTGGAAAGTGGAACTGCTTCAGTGGATTACCAAAGCACTTGAAAAGACCCCACACCCCAATGTGACCAAATTCCGCCCTAGCAGAAGCTTATTAAGAATTGTACACATTCTGACTCTATATACAGAAAAATGTATTTTTTTTTTTTTTTAAAAAAAGGAAGAAAATATGTCCCAAAACATCCTGACAAGAGCGGGTTCAAGAAGAAAAACTATAAGGCCAGTGCTGAACATGTTGAAGATTGGCTGACGTGTTCCATTAGATCGCAGTCGTGCTGTGTTGTGTCTTCATATTTCCGATTGTGCCGTCTTTGGTCAACGGTTGCACCTACGTGTGTGTGTGTGTGTGTGGATGTGAGCGAAGGAGCCCCCCCTCCCCCCTGAGAGGCCTTTCCCCGAAAGTCCTAACAGGAGGCGGAATCCTCGACAGCCGGTCCCGCGGACCGAGGGTTCACCCCCCACTCTCGGGCCCTTTGATTGACGGGAAGTTGGAGGAGTTTGTTCATGCTCATGCGTTGTAGGGTCAAGAGGGGCATTGGGCTCCTCTTGCCATGTGAAGTCCCGTCGGTGGAAGTTGATGCTGGCAGGACTCTTGGACTCAAATCCTCAAACTGGAACACCTCAGCCCTCAGGTATGTCCTGTTCCCAGGCTTGTGGACTATGATCCTGGATGGCTGTGGACACAAAACAGGACATGCAGTTAAAGCTTTTAGGAAATCAACAAAAGTGACAAATTCAGCTGCCTGGTTTCAACCCCCCAGCTAAAATCATGGTAGCACCCGATGCTCAGTGGGTGTGCTGCTTTTCTTGACTGGCAGTACCGTGTAGCATACGGCCGAACAGCAGTGGGGCTTAACAGTGAGGCTGCCGGGCTAACAACTCTTTTTGGAAATGACACACTGCTCTGAGTCAGGGATTTGGTAGACAAAGACAGAGGCGCAGGTGACGCCGTTCAACATTGCTCATCAGCGCTTTGTCACCCATGACCATTGCAAACAAAACCCTGCTTGCCCTCTCCCCTAAAAAAATGCTCAGACATGGCTAAGCCTTTTGCACAGATAAGAGCGAATATGTGGGCGAGGATGCGGTGCCATGGCGGCGGGAGGGGGGGTGGGGGGCACTGTAATTCCTCAAATATTTGCCTCCACTCTAATCGATGCAGTCTCGGTTAATCGCGGCTTGTGTCCACCGCTTGAACAAACGACTCGTTCGAAATAACCTTAATAAACAAACATGTCAACCGCGTGAACAAATGGCTCACCTCGAATAAATTAACTATGACTCAAATAATCAGACATAGAGCAACTGTACCTGGTAGCAAGGACAACCATCCGTCCCCTAGGAATGAAACTTTTTATCTCCGGGCCTCTTGTCGTCCATCCGTCTGCTATTCCTCGACGCTCCGTCTTTCTGCAAGGACACACCGAAAGAAAGTTAGCAAGGTATTTTTTCATCATTAAACTGCGTCACAGGTGACGTCAAGCCAAGCACTGCAATCTGAAACCAGCAAATGTGAGTAGTCTTATAGTTTCACACCAAAACCGGGCCTAGATGAAGAAAAGTAAGCGGGATAGGAATTGGCTGGATATTGCGCTTTTGGTTGACGGTGGTGCACAACTTCAAATGCATTGTACGAAGCATCTCATGTTCAACCCAAAAGATCTGCATGCCACCAGCATTTTGCACCCAAGACGGGTTTCTCTGCCAACCTCAAGCCCGTCCTTCGGCAGGATGGGGCTTTTCTGAAGGTCCCTGTGGTTGTCTGTCGAGGAGCTAGAGAGCCGGCGGATGACCTTCCTGATGACCTGCTCGGTGTGTCAACCAAAGAAAAAAAAAGAACCGATGGTTTCACAAAGCGCTTCTCTCCATGTAGCTGAACGGGTCAAGAATGTGAAAGGATGCGTTACTTTTCTACTGATGAAGTTACCGTCTTGGTCCAAGTAGTGTTCCTCGGTCACAGACTCGCCTGATATGTTTTTCGCTTCCTCGCCCTGCGAATGTTTGGTCATTAGCGCCATCAAAGAAGACATCGAAATATGGCAAACAAAAACCACCAGCACACCAAGAGGAAAGATTGAGCACTGCAACCTAACAAACTAGAAAGTCCCTTTGAAAAGTTCTCACAGCAAACTCAGCAAGATCCTGATGCCATGCGCGAGAGGCTTCACACTATCAGAAATGACACTCACTGCATCCAGATGAAGCGAGATGCCAGGACAGGCTTGGGAATGCAAAGAAGCTTTCCTATACTATTGAATCCACTCGCACCCAACGAGGCAGCCACTTGAAGCACCCAGAAAAAACCCCACTCCAGACTCAAGCCAACCCGAGCCATTTTGCCAGGCTCGCAGGGTACCTTTAAAATGAGCCTGCGTCGGAAGATTCTGGTGGTTACGGTATGTTCTTCCTCGGAACCGGAATCTACACTAACCCGCTGCTGGAGAAGGCATATTTCAAACATCAGGACACAAATTCAAAAGAGAACAAAGTCAGGAAGAGAGAAAGAAGGTGGTTAGTTAGCCAAATGTTGATGCAACTTTAGAACTTGTACATTTTTCTTCCATAGGCAGATCTGCTCAAAGATCAAGTACATATTTTTGAGATCTTGGATGAACAGGGAAACAGTTGGAGTCACACTGCCTGTCACAAGTCACAGGAGGCTTCCATCCAGCCTTCAAATAGTGATTGGGCACTCGCGACCAGCAGTGTAAATTGAGGCCGAAACTCGCGTCCGAGAAACCTTTCTTCCAATCAGTTTGTCACAATTACCTGGACTTTCTTCTCGGACACCAGCGTTCCCTCTTCTTTTCTGCCATTCATCGACTCGGATGAGCCGCCCTGAGGTGAGCTTTTGGAGTTGTCGCCGTTCTGCCGGGACCTCCCTGATTCGCCTCTGGACGAGGAAGTGACGGAATCGCTGGAGTTCTCGTGGCTGCTGAGAGACGGACAATTAGGACGGATGTTTTTTTGAGTTTCACGAATTTCAACAACGGGATAACTCGCACCTTTCCCGCCTGTCCAGCAGATCCGAGCTGCGTCCCGGCGTCGGTGGCTCCGCATTGACGCTGGATGAGTCACTCTGCCAACCTGAAAGCGAGCACACATCTTTTTCTGGCTGTTCGGCACGATTGAGAAGCTTCAGATCTCTGGCTGCCTCGGCAGTCGTCTCCTGGTCCTCCTCCGTCTCCTCTGAGCCTTCTTCAGTCTTCACTGCCTTGAGATCCGAGATCTCTTGATTTTCTCCGCCATCCTCCTCAGTGGGCTGATGTTCCCAAAGGGCCTCAGCCCATTCGTGAACAGTCAAGTCACTTGGTTGGCAAGTGCCTCTGTCTTCACCTTGCAGTACTTGTTCAGCAACTTTTGTTCTGTCCTCACGGTGGACCAGTTCTTCACTCTTCTCGGTTGTTTCATCAACACCCTCTTTGTAAGTCTCAGCCTCTATTTCATCTCCCCCAAATCCACCTCCCAGCACATTAATTTTCATTTCTGCTTCTCCCTTTTGTCCTGTGAAAATATTCTTCCTCGCCTCCAGCTGACACCTATCTTTTGTCACTATCCCACATTTTTTCTCCACGTTTTTAATCAAATCCTCCTCCACCCACCTTTGCACAAATACCTTTCCCACTGCCGCAATTGTCTCATGAACCTTTTCTTTTGAGACTTCCTTTTCACGTCCTTCAACACACATGTCCACTTGGACCACATCTTCATTTTCCATTTGTGCTCTGTCGGGTGTTGAAGGAGTTGCAGACGATGCAGACGAGACTGAAGAGGATGATGTGGAGTAGGCCATGCTGACGTCTAACTCGCACATTGCCGGGACGGCACGTGACTTGGGCTTGCGGGTCGGCTCCATTTCTCGATAAGATCTGTCCTCCTCCTCGCTCAAAAGCAGCTGGTCATTCAGGGCGATGTGGGGCTTTCGCACCTTGGACGGAATGGGATCAGGGAGGTCAAAAGCTGAAAGGGACAGGGCAAGCTGACACGGTCTAAGGGGACTCTCGGGTGGGCTTCCAGCTTTGATCTCTGGGCTCCAGTGCGGGGGCTGAGACTGGGAGTCTGTCGGCCAAAGGGAGTCGGGTTGCGGGTAATGGTGATGCTGGTGGTGCACAGGGGAAGGGTCGGGTGTGATGGGGAGTTCGGGCACCAGGAAATGTGGGTCGGAGTGCAGGACGGCGGGGGAATGCAACTCGGCTAGAATGCTCTGATAATCTGTGGGTGACATGATGATGAATGTACACCAAAGCATGCTAAGAACCGAAAACATAGCAAAATGCATCCATCCATCCCACACCAAGGATAATGGCACTGAGGCTCAAGTGGGAGAGAGGTACCAGCACAGCAGACTTACGCAATATAATGTGTGAACTAAGTTGGAGTGTATACACATAAAGTACATCGACTGAATCTATGAAAGATGCTACATGCTCACATGTCAAACATGAGAGGTGAAATATAAAGCAGGGCTTCTCAAACATTTTGGTCCCTTACAGTGGAGAACCCCCTCATTATTCTAGCGCAAATTAAAAATAATCACAAATTCCCCTAATTGCCACAGGAATTAAAACAATTTTGACAATTCCCATGACAAAACTTATCGCTACGTAAATGTTGTCGGGATAAAAAGTCATTCTTACGAGCATTAATTTATACTTCCCAAGATAAAGTTATATGAAAACTGCTCACGGAGTCCTGGGGGTACCCTTGTTTGAGAACCACTAATATATTGCTACATAAATATTTCCAATGAGGTAGGGTCAATGCGGGTGCGAGGGGAAGGTGGACAAGTGCAAGGGCATGCAGGGCAAGGAGAGTGGGAGCGGAGAGGCGGGGACAGGGGATTTGGGCTTGTGCAACGAGACCCACAGGAGGACACAGCGGGCAAGAAGAGAGGGGAGACAGGGCAAGAGGAAACGGCCGAATCACTTGGCGAGCGGACAATGGAGGGTGACGCATGATCCGGTAGAGCGGGTGCAAGGTTGAGGAGAGCGGGTGTGCTCGAAAGTCCGGAGACGCTAGGTGCACCGCAGGTGAGCTCGGAGGTGCTTTGGGATAATTCATCGACTGCTGGTTCTGTTGGAGCAGGGGAGGTTGGGGGAGACGATGGTACAAATGAAGGCGCTGGGGAGGTGATGAGTGGGATCGGGGAGGGTGGATGCGGTGAGAAAGGGAAAGAAGGGGATCGGCGTGGATCAGCAGGGTTGAGGCATCTAAGAGGTGGGGGTATAAAGCTGAAGTGTTTTTCCACTCGTGAAGGGGGTGCCAAGTCTTTGAGCGCAATGGAGAACTCGTAACTAGGAGAGCGGCGTGGGGTCAAGGGTCGAGGTGTGAGGGGAGGGGACGGGATGGATTGCTCCGCGTGCAGGATGAAAGCGGGACTGCTCGGAATCAAAGGAATAATCACACACACTGAGGGGCGGGCGTGGATTGAGACAAAAAATAAAACAGGAGAGAATGAAAAATGAAAGTCAGTGTTGATGTTAAACACAAAACAGGAAAATGAATAGTGTGACTTTGGCAGAGGGGTGGCTCTTAAAGCATTAAGAGCTTTTATGTGCTGTTATCAGCAGTGGGTGCTGCTGAGGGGGAAGTGATGGGAGGCAGGAGGAACGGGAAGAGAAGCTCATCTATCCAAGGAAGGCTCAGAGGAACTGGAGGGGCCCGAGGAGAACTAAACTGAATAACACAGTCACATAATCCACCTTTAGCTTAGCCATGGGGAAAATATTTGTGTACTATCTTAACGCATGCACTTCAAACAGGATACTCCTGTCAAGATTGGTCATTCGTGACAACTGGCACACTGTAGCCATGTAGCCAATCTTGATTTAGTCAAAAAACAGTCCTGCTAGCAGACACGTGTTATTAAAATGTTTCTGGAGAACAGTCGGAGCCAGTTGTCCAACGTTGTTTCAACAGCTCTAGATATGGACGGAATTAAATATTGGCACTATGGACATGATTCATGCAAAGTGGGCCAAGCAAAAACAAAAACAACAACAACATGGTAGCAGGAAGAGGTAATAGGTCAGCTAATCAGAGCTAAACTTTACCATCAGCCTGATCCCGGAAAACCGCATGATCATCGGCAAAGCATCTCGTGCCAGAAATGTTACCATAGTCAAAAATTGGGCCCTCCAGTAAAGTCACAATATCCATCCGGTTGACTTTGGTCAGCACGGCCGTCAAGGCGTCGGCTGAAATGACATACGAACCAATTTCAGTCAACATGATACAAATTAATAGGAGGTAAATATTTTAAGATATTAATACATGGAGTCTTACTTGTGGCGTTTTTCCCTTCTCGACTGACCCATTTCTTTAATAGCATAAAGCTTTGTGCTGTCAGCGAGTTTGGGTTCTCCAATCTAATGTGGTTGATCTCATCTACTGTGAAGTTCATCTCCCGAGCCAGCTCTGTGACGAGACACACAAATTGAGCCTTTAAGAAGCAGCACATGAACATTTGTATGGTACAGAAGTATCTGATCTGAAGTATCTGATCGGAACCACGCCGCAAGTTCCTCACCGGTCCAGCTGAGTCCCAGGTGATCTGCTACAATGGCCATACGCAAATCTGTCCGCTCACAAGGACTTTGGGGACCTGAAGAGACAGTCGACAATCACGAGTTAACACTTGGCATATTCCTGTCCTCGTATAATAAGAGAAATAAACACATGTTTCCTTTTCTGGCCACTTTTTTATTTTCCAATTCAAGATATCTGGATTGCAATTGCAATTCTTCCAAAAATTCAATTAAGTCTTTAAATAAAATAGTTTCAATTGTTCTTTGACATGATGGCAAGAAAAGGCATTTCCTACTACATGTGGTGGTCTACGGCTAATTATGCCATGTAACCTTTTAGCAAGCATTATGTGTCATGAGAACCACACAAAACAAAGCATACCACAACTCCCGAGTTCTAAAAATCGAGGGTGGCTCGTTCTCGGTATCTAAATGGTCAACATGCGCTATGTGGTGTTCTTTACAAAAACTACCGTGACATATGAAAAATTTCTGAGACTACAAGCATAACTACGACAACTTTGCCCTGAACAGAGACAAACCAGGGATTGCCAAACAGGTTGTGACAGTCACTACAACTGGCTTGCTACTCTACTGCACAGGGCACACAGGATTGGGTGGGGGAGGGGGGTACAGGGGGATAGGAATCTTGAAACAGAGACGATACACGACACAGTACATCAATGAAGATGGATCAATGATAGCTACCGTTCTAAGCCAACACACGCTACAGGCATTCCAGTCAATCAAGTCAATGACCACAACATGTCATGCAACGTTAAGTGAAATAGGTCAAGATATAAAATGTATTTGATAGTGTGAAAGTTTTACAAACTAGGCTTGATCTCTGCGATGGGAGGTGTTCGAGACCCTGCGAGTCCCTGACTGCCCTCCTTCCCACCAGTCCGCCTACTCCTCCTGCTCCTCTGACTGCCAGAGGCCCTGTCCGTCGCCGCCACCTTTGCCCCTACGGACGGGGCCCCGGCCTCAGCCCTGGAACCTCTACCGGACCTGGACGAGTGGGAGGGCTGGGAAGGTTGAGAAGGCTGCGAGGTGTCTGACAGGGAGGTGCTCCGGGAGGTGCTGTCTTCCTCCAACTGCTCTGTCTGCTTCTTTTTCTCCTCGTCTGACAGGCGGTCCACCAACTTTATCGTCTCTCCGCTAATGTCTTTAAAGTATTCAATGGTGCGTTTACAAACCTCGCTAGGGTTCTCCCGTTTCTCCTGCCTAGACGTTCCCTCACCTGATGCCTTTCTGAGCTGATTCCTATCCTTCAGTGGTAACCTCGAGGGCAACTTTATGGCTGCTCTTTCACTAGCCAATGGCCTTGTTGGCCGCGAGGTAACCCTAACTGAATGTGATGAGCTAGCTGCGGTTGTGGAGCTGCCCTTTTTAATGTCCTTGACTGGTATTCTAGACCTTGGTTCTACTTTGGCAATGGCTGGCTCTCCTCTTTTCTTGGTCTCAATTTTCACTGTTTGTTTGGGCTTCTGCTTGCCTATGGCTGTTCCCTGGGTGTGAATCGACCGCCCTGACGCTTTTACTGGAAGCCTGGACCTGGGCACTTTCACTTCACTGTCTTTAACTGGTATACTTTGCTGCTGCACTTGACTGCTCTGACCTATTTCTACTTTCTCATCTAATTCCCTACAACACAGTGTTTCTATCCTGCTGGCCTTCTGAAGTGTGGGCTCAGAGGAGGACTGCAGATTGAACACCACACTGCCACACTGAATGTAGTTGGCCTGAATACTGGAGGACTCAAGGTTATTATTGTTGTTGCAGTTCTCAGAGGGGTAATCTCTTCTCTCTGATGTGGCCTCTGTGTCTTTGCTAGATTGGCCTTCTGTACTCTGAGCCTCTATACTGATATATTCTGGCACCATCTGGCTCTCTGATATCTCAGCTTTAAAATCAGTCAGATCCCCTGAGTCTTTTTTCACAGTTATAGAGGCAGCTATGCCCATCTTAATCGGGGTGCGTAATTTGGGATCAACCTTGGAGGCTGTGATTGTGCATGAGGAGGCGGTCTCAGCTATGGCTTCACAGGTGGGTACTTCAGTACCAGCATAGCCAGTATCACTGCCAGGGTGCAAAGGGTTGCATGTCGCTGTTGCTGCTGTTGCTGCTGCTGCTGGTGGTGTGTTGCTGCCTGTGGTTGTGTCTACAATTTTCACCTTCCCCTCTACTGTGGCCCTCTCCCCTGTATTTGATTGAGAGGAAATTACACCAAGGATCTTGCCCCCTCTCCCCCTTTCCCCTGTTAGAGGGTCAGAGGAATGCTCACCAATCTGAAAAAACTGAAGCCTTTCTTCAACAAAGTCCCGCTTGCTCATGTCAATAGCACCACTGCGGGTCATCTCAAACATCTTCCCTTCGTGGAAAGGGAAGGGGTTAGGCTCACTAGTTGGTGTACTCTCATCAGTCGGTGTTCGAGCAGGGGTTGTGTCGGGTGTTGTAGCCTGTGATTTGTCCTCCACACATAAACCAAAGGGCTTGGGATCTTCGTCTTTGGTTTTGGAGTCATAAACTCCATCGTGATCGCTCCCTTTGGTGGACCAGGGGTCAAAGTCGAGGCCTTTTGTGGCTACCGTTTTAAAGGTTGAGTTGAGCTCCTCTTCAAGTTGGTAGCCAAAGTACTGATCTGCGAAGGTCTGCCTTTCTGGATGTCTGCCTTCAAGGGTGTAATCTATTTCTTGCCCACTGCTTTTTGTCGAAGACGGATTGGTTTTCCCATCCTCACACTTCTCTTCCTCAATCACTTCCAGCTTAGACTGACCAAAGGAGCGATCAGCTGCTTTTCCATCATTGGATAGACCGGATGTTTTTGGCTCCTCACTCAGTCCGTCGTCTTCATCCTGAAAATCATAACCATCTAATGAGTCAATCTCAGTGGCATCTGTGTCATGGGAAAATTCAGCAGTGGTTGCAATGGAGCAGTCAGTGATGGATTGGTCATTCCCATTATGTTCTAAGTCGGCTTCTTCCCCCTTCACGACACCATTGACCCCAGCCTCCTTATTTCCATTCTTCTCCGATTTGCGTTGTTTTGAGCGTTTCTCTCCCTCCTCTTTCATTTTGAAGGTGTACTTTTTGACAGGGATGGGATGGAATACAGATTCGTCATCACTGGAGTCACTGTTATCAGCTCCGGGAGGAATGGGAGATGGAGGCTGGACCCTGATGACTGGCTCAGCTAAGAAGTGTTTGTCATGCTCCTCCTGGAGGTTTACTTCCATCATTTCCGTCTCCGTCTCGGAGGATGCGCAAGACTTTCTTTTCTCAGGCTCTGACTGCTCCGTGTCCAAAGGAGGTGGTGGTGGAAACTCTATATATGGAACTCCCTTCTCCCCTTTTAACTTCTGTTTCTCTGCTTCCTGTTTCTTGCTGTGATTCTCTGGAGCTGCTTGCTTAGATTTTTCCCTTGCTGGCTCTCTGTAGATGAAGGTCTTGCCGTCTTCCTCTTCCGACTCCTCTGGGATTGGACATGGCATGCCAGCCGTGGAGCCAATCACAGAGTCAGGCATTCTTGAGTTCAGGCTAACATCCTCTGAGCTTGGCGCCTCGGGAGTAACGGGCCTCTTTCCACAGCTGTCTATTAACGTCACTTGTTCTAGAGTGTCATCTTCTGGACTACCTTGAGGAGACTCCTTTTGTTTGACAGTGTAAAATGTTCCCCTGGTCTCATGTACTGTCCTACTCTCATGGCTTACAATTTTTTTGTAAGTTCCGAGCTGCCCAGTAGCCGTTTCTTTCTCGTACTGTTTGCCTACTTGAATGCTGACATACACAGGTAGGGGTTTGATATCTTTGAAACCTTCTGCGACAATTGCAGGAGTTCCATGATCCAAATACTCTATTTGGTCACTGTCAACACCGTTACAAGTGATATTTGACTGGCTACAGTCTGAGTCCGTGGATTTCCCTGACGATCCGCAAGTAGATTTGTTAGACTCAAAGCTACCATGTATCGGGTTTCGAACTAGAACGGGCGTGCGAGAGCCTTCTTTCTCATGTGTTTCAACAGAGGGATCTAATTTTAAAGATTGGGATCTGCGATTTTCTGAAAGATTAGAGGACTTTCTTACAGGAATTTGTGATTCCGAGTTTTTTTTTAGACCGTCATTGCTATTTGGACTCTCTCGTACAACAAATTCAGTGTAAATAATTTTCTTGGTGGTTTCTTGCCTTTGTGAATCACTATTGTTGTCATCTTTTTGAGAATCACGAACTAATGTTGGTGATAATTTGGGGGATTGGGGTTTATAGTTACCATAGCCTTGGTTCTCCCATGTTTTGAATAACTTCTGATCTTCCTGATTTTTCCCACAGGACTGATGCACGGGTGAACACTTGGACTCACTGTCTTGAACTTTTCTCTGGCTTAATGGACTCTCTGGTGTTTTGGGAATGTTAGAACCACCAAATACCTGGTAGACAGGGAGCTTACTCTCGTGGAGCTTCCTTATGGGTTGATTAGAATTTTGGCGACCCTGAGAACCCCTATCTTGTCTTTGAGCCTCTTGTTCAAACTTAAGCCTCACCGCGCTTACTTTAGAAGAAGACATATGCAAAAGTTTTGAGCCTTCAATTTCCCCGTCTCCCTGCTTTCTAGAGTCTGAATCATTGTACTGCAGCAGTACTCTCCTCTCCGGACTACTAGGTAAACTGGCACATTTCCTATCATTGGAGCCAAACTTATCTCTTAGTCTTTCTCTGCTCCATTCTTCTCCACTAGCACCATTTCTATAAACTGATCGTTCTGGACTGCTTTGTGTGGAACTAGGTCCGGATCGTGATTCCCTAAAGTCTGGTCTGCGAGATTTTCTCTCTGGAGAGGAGAGTTCATCATTGAGCTGCTCTGTCTTATCTCTGAAGAATTGTGATACCTCACAGAGTTTTTCCTCTGCCTCTTTTACGGTTCTATCAACTCTCTCCTCATACATGAGTTGCTCTCTTTCCTTTCTCTCTGTCTCGTCTGCTGAGACGCGCATCCAAATGGATTGCTTTGGGCTACCATGCTGAGAAGAGTGCTGCAAAAGTGTCATTGTGTCATAGGTATCATCAGCATTTGTCATTCTTCCTGACGTATCAAACACATTTCGTGACGAGCGAAAAATATATTCTGTTCTTGGGCCTACGGGCCTACCCTCATTTCGACTTCTGTCTGGTGAGGGGAAGTGAGACTTTTCCTCGGTGTCAGGAAGGGATTGGTCAAACTTTTCTGATAATAACATTTTCTCAGCAAAATTATAAGATTCTCCTCTTAACTCTGAGGATTCATCCTCATTGTACTCCACGGATTGTTGGCTAAGCAGTTTCAAGGTCTTATACGACTCGTCTGCCATTAACTGGGCTGAACTAGGGCGACTATCATCGTGTGTCATGGTGTTGCTAAATTTGGAGGAGTCAAAATAGACAGGATGTTCGACAGTTTCCCTGTCGTCTGGTCTGTTTTCTGGGTAGTAATACATTTCATTGTCAGAATGGTTTTTAGTCTCTCTGATGATGACCTCTGTTGGTTCTGTTTTATTTCCCTTTTCAATGTGTACTTCAATTATTCTTTCAACCTTTGGTTTGATGTCTTCAGAGACTCGCTGCGAGATTTCCTCCGATTTGTGCTCAAAGAGTCCCGCAAGCTCCCTAGAAGGATCCTTTCCTGATTGAAAGGCCTTCATTATGTCATGAACAGACATAGTTTCCTCACACCTCTCTGATACGGCTTCACTGCCAGGTTTGTGGTACACCATCCTGGTGGTGGTCGTGATGTGAGTTTCCTCCTTCAACCGAATGCCTTTGCCCATCGGGTCCTCATCAGGGGCACCTTTAACTGAATAGCCCTTACTAAGCTCAGGGGTGGATGGAGGTTGATTGACATGTCCTTTCGACTCAGAATCAATATATCTGATGGGATTTCCCTCCACCATTGCCAGTTGTTTGTTATCCTCAGGGTGCTCATAGCTCCTGATAACATGAACAACTTCAGTCCTAGTCTCTGTGATTACCGGGGGAACGGGGATGTCCTGGAAAGGGGCCTTTGGGCCCATGCCTTCAGCACTCTGAGGGGCAGAAGGAGTCCTTTCACTTCTGGTCTCAAAGCCACTGTCTGAGAGGGGGCTCTTATCCTGTTCATGATATAAATCATCCGTGGGTTCCAGCACTGTGTCCGTTCCAAAAAGAGCATCAGCCACTTTAGCTGGTTCTCTGTCTGAAGGGGGTGATCGCATGTTTGTTGGAGGCATTTTGAGCTTTTGTTCTTGAACTGCAATGGCGGGTTTTAGAACACGTTTTTGCTTTTCCCTGCCATCCGCTTCTCTCTTGCCTTCATCTGTTGTATGTTTTGTGTCGTGCATTTTGGAGAAAGAACTGCTACCAACATCATTGGCTAAATAGTCCACAACCTTCGAAAGGTTGAAGTCTCTATCTTGAATTGTTTTTGCTTTTGCTTGAGGAACCACTGTCTCATATCTTGGGGGATAGCTCCAGTTGCTTGGCGGCTGTTCAACAGGTACTTTTGAGAAGTGTATGTCATCTAAGGTCCCCCTTGCCATAGGCTCGTTGGCCGCGTCTTTAGTCAGGATTTCACTCACTTTTACCAGATCTTGCTTGACTTTCTCCACAATCCGGTATGGCTCTTCATCGTCTACTTTCACCGCAGAACCAGACTGAAATCCTTTACTTGTATTAGAGTTCGGATCAGTCTGCAAAATGGCTGACATTCGTATTAAGTCCTCTTTCATATCCGCAACATCTTTCAGAATTTCTTGGCTGGATGACAACGGGGATGTCACGTTTGACTTTAAACCGGATGAGAGAAGTGGAGATTTGGTAGGGGAAAGATTTCTGGCAAACGACGACTGCAACTGAGGATTCATCTCAGCGGGCACAGTCTTGCGTGGGGACAGAATAGCAGCAGTTGACCTGGACACCTCAGGCAGCTTTTTAAACTGGGGCTCTGGTAGTACATTGATAACAGAATACACAGGGACCGTCACTGTGCTGGATGTTCCAGCCGTGGTGGCTTTAGGAGGGGACCTTAGTGAGTTGTAAAGGGAACTGGATGCGGAGGATCTGATGGACTGATATGAGGACGATGCAGAGGAGGACAATGACTTTAAGGTGCCATACCCAGCTGAGCAAGAATTGAATGTTTTTTCAACCTCATCAAATGCTGCGTTGACGCTTGTCGTGGCGGCATTAGTGGTTGCTTGTATTCTTTCCTGGAGACTGCTGGCGAGGAGAGAGGTTGGGGAGGGGGAGTGGTACTGCGCTGGTGACGCTGTTCCATTGATCAGAGCTGCAGCACTTGGTGTGCTGTTGGATTTGAGTGGTGACGACACTGAGGAGAAGAGGTTCCTCGCGGGGCCTGACACGTCTGAGGGAAAGGAACGGACAGAGGAGAGGCCGGGGACTGTTTTGATCGGTGAGGACGATGATACCGTTGTACCAGTGGAACCCCCCACAACGGTCTTGTATGACAGAGGGGAACTGAACATACTAAGGCATGATTTGGGAGATGTTGGAGGTGTCATGGCTATTGATGTCCTCTCAAGAAGAGGACTTCCTCCTGTAGAGGAAGTCCTGGCTGACGATGCTGCAAAACCTTTCATTGAGGAACTGTCTGAAGCACTTTTTGCAGGTGACGCCAGGGGACTGTGGGCAACCTGGCCTGGGTACTGAGCATGTTGGACTACCGTTTTTATGGGTGAGGAGATGGTTCTGTACGATCGGATGGGAGAGGCCATGTCACTAACTGACTTAACAGAAGAGGCAGGGGATCCGGGAATGTTTGTCTTAATGGGAGAGGCCGAGTTGATGGACCAGACAGACTTTAGTGGAGAGGCAGAAGGTGTGTTGGACGAGGAGCTGGAGAGGGAGCCAAACCCAGACTTGGCTTGACCAGGGACGGCGACAGGAACAGGCGGCCACGCCTGATAAGATCTCGTTGAAAAGACCGGTTTGTGAGGGTAGCCAGAAGGCTGTGTTCTTTGCGGACTTCGATCGGATGTTTCTTCAATAATTCAAAAAAAAAAGAAAAAAAAAAGGAGGCAACAGAAAGCAGAAGGTAAAATAATTGAAAAAGAAAACATAAAAAAAGGAGAAATTCAGTCAGAAACAGCATCACTTACGAGTAGCAAGACAAAATGTACTTGTAGATTACAGAAGGTCCCTTTTACACACTCAGGATGACGTGAAAAGTGAACATCTCAAAATAAAAATACATGACAAAATGCGTGTGTGTGGGGGAGGGACAAAAATGCATGATGTGGTCGAACAAAACAACTGAAAAGTACATTTCCATTGCCTTTTGATGTGCTTAATGAGCTTGTTTGACTTGTTGAGACTAGCGTGCCTTTTACTCTCCATTTTTTCTTGACATGCAATTCCTTACATTTCATTTATTTTCAATGCCAGAGAATGACCCCACAAGTAAAAAAAAAAAAGCATTACAATATCCACGTGTTTGGCCACAACTTAGGTTTAAGAATGAGGATGCACTTTACAACAACGAAACTGTAAATTGGAAGTTAAATGAGCACCGATTTGTTAGTTTTCTGCTATTTTGTGACAGCCACTGAATGACTTTGAAAATCTTGAAATTAAATCCAAAATGTTGAAGATGGAGCAGGCAAGAATAATGAGAACAATGCACCTAAATGATATCAACATTAAACTGTAAAGTGCAACCTGTAAAGTATTCTCAGCCATACAGTCACAAAGCCAATAAGAAGACAACAATGGCCACCGAATGAATAAAAACAAAATAAATTCAACATGTTCATACAATGCAAATAAAACAACACATTTGGTCCAAATAAATCAACGAATGACATGTATAATGTTGACCTGCCGAAAAGTGGCACAAAATGCAGTAGCCAAGCTTGACACACATTAAAACCATGCAGGTCGGATGACCATGTTTGTTGAGCTGGGAGAAGAAATGATTCATGAGCAAAACTCCCTCTGGATACATGTAAGCAACAGCAAGACTACAATAAAGGGACCTTCACACAGTTCAAGTGATTGTGTTAATTATGTGGAAAATCTATTGATTTGTTTTTGTCATGCAAGTTATTAAAATAAAAAGGCAACTCACTGGCCGCAGGGTCGGTCAAATAGCTGTAGCGCTTACGCAAAGCTAAGGAGGCAAAGGTATGGCGTCGTTCTGGCCTTTCATTCTGAAACAAAAACAAAAGATGTTTCATCGTAAAAATATGCTCATGGGGTTATGTTTACTTAAATAATGTTAAGTCATTAATTTAGTTGGAAAATGACCTGTTTCGGGCGAGTCACCATTGTTGCAACCACTTTGTCTTTTTATTCTTTAACGTCGAGGGCTCATGACAGTATTTATCAAATCCATAAATTGCAAGAGTTACTATTATTTGTCAGTGTTAGTGAAAAGATTCCACTTTATAAAGATTAAAGTATTGGACGAAAAAAATGGGATCATCTTATAGTTGTTGAGCGTGTCTATGCAAAGGGGGACAAGTGGTGAGAAGGCACTAAATCAAAAATAATTTGACTGAAATAAGTACCATTCATGCGGCAAGCATTTTTACTCCGTACAAGCCAACAGAGGGACACAGAAAAAAAACAGAAGCAGCTGTTTGTGTGTTGATGAAGAGACTATTTACCTCATCGTCGGGATCGGACTCCATTTCCTGTGGGATTCCCAAGATGCATTGCGGCAGGAGCAGGGGGAGAGAGATGACAAAATGGAGAGCGGCGATATTGTCGTGAGATGAAGATGATGACAAATGGAGCAGCAAAACAAGGAAAACAGAAAACATCAGGGGGAAAACCTGCTTGCATCATCATCATGATGAGAAGAGTAAAACATAGCAGGCAAAAAAACAACAAAGAGCTGGCTGGGCAGCAGCAGAGCAGAGCAGAGCAGAGCAGAGCGCAATAGCGACAGAGATATACTTTGTGGGGTCTTGTGACTGGCTTCATATGCGTGATAAAAAAAACACGCAAATAGGCAGTCAGCTGCGAAACCCAATGAGCGAGAGATTGAGTACCGTGTGGGTGAGGTGACATGAGGCAAAAAGGGGGACGGCGTGTGCTTAGGGACACTTGATGACTTGATGCCTACCTTTTTGTGAGTCGGCAGTGTGATGTTCAGATTGCAAATGGCAGTCTGCGGAAGACCTTTGGAGTTTTTGGGTTCTTTCAGGAACGACAGGCGGCCACAGGGCTCCTGACCCATATCTCGGGTCTGTAGAAGAAACACAAAATGTAATTCACTCCTTGGTTGCAGAAGAGTTTTAATTTTGTAATTGAATTTCTACTAGCTCTGATTGACAATTTTACCGGATTTTTTTGTCCACAGTAGAAAAAAAGAATCAATTTTGGAGGAAGAACTTGTTTTGATGAAAATGACATGAATAATAATTTTGAAAAAACGACAACAAAAAACTCGTACCTTCACATTGAATGGAAGTCTGTTCTCCTTGAAAGAGTAAAAATTAAATACAAGCTGCTGTCCACTTTTGGTCAGCGGAGACAAGTTGCCATAGCAGTCCACATGGATAGGCTTCCCCTCCAGAACCTGAACCAGGACGATGACATGTTGACACCTCTTAATAATCAAATCAGATTTGGGGCCACTCAAGTCGGGTCAAATTTGGGGAAGTCCCACCTCAATGTCTTTACTGCGGGCCACCTCCTCAAAGTTCTCCTGCTGCTCGAGAGTCTTGTCCACTTTGTCGTCCGTCATGCAGAAGCAGCGGAGGCGCGCCTCCACCGGGTCATTCATTTTGGCAAACACCACAAATTTGGCCAGGTACGGCACGCAGATCAGCTCCCGGTATAACTGAGACGCCAGACCCACCGTCTCAGGAATCTGGTGACAGTCTGCGAGCCAGAACCTGGGAGGAGAGAGAATATGTTACACAATATGAAGAATAGTGGATCTGATGGTCTCACAAATTGATTGTGTCGTACCTGGCCGACACATTTGTGGTAAAGGAGACGCAATCGGTCACGAAGGAAAGCGGCGTGGTCCCTGTGATGTCTTCCCACTGGGCGGGGGACGTCCCTCCTGTGCAAGGCAAAGAACATGAGTGCTCGCTCTCTTTAGGTCTAATCATGTCAAGATGGCCGTGCCTGTAATGCTGCAGAGCAAACGCAGGCAAGGCGTCGCGTCGCCGCGGTGGCCGGTGGGGTGGCCTTCCGCCTGGCGGGGCGGGACGGGGATGGTCATGGTGATTGGCTTGTGGAACTTCCTCCTCCTGGGCTCCACGGTGACAATTGGGCTGAAGGTGGCTCGGTTCCCTAGGACCGCTCTCACCATGTCATCGGGAAGAGGCTGAGCCTAAAAGGGAGGCGGGGAATGGGTCATACCTTGACTTCTGAGTTGGGCTCAACTACCCAAGTCGTAGGTCTGTGATGATGTCATACGAACCTGCAAGCCGACACGGATCTTCTTGGTGAGCGCCCCCTGCGGGAAGGAGGCCTGAACCATGGGCACAGTGCTACTGGACAGGACGCCGCCGTCAGGACCCATGTGGTTGGATTCCTGCTTGATTCTCGACACCACGGCAAAATACTGAGGGAAGTCTCGGCTCACGATGCGGCAGATGCGCTTCTTCTCCAATTCGGCAGGGCTATCCAATTCTGCAACATGACCATCGGGAGCTGAGATGAGGGAACAGCTTGAGCAGCGACATATGACTACGTAGTTATGTGGCACAAGAAGGAACACTCAGTCACGCTGTACTTTCTGGTTTTAACGTGGACGCTCTCATAGTAGCGTCCCTTTACCTTCGTCCATGCCGGTCAGCAGCTCCGTAAGTTCCTCTGGCGTGGACTCAAACTGGTGCTCCCGCCACGTGTCGCCGTTGTCACTCCTCAACACAATCAGTTCTCGTTCCTTCCCCCGCATGGAGCCGAAATGAGGGATCTCCACAATCACGGGACTAGTGAGCACAAGGTCCAAATTTTAGGCTGCTTGTCCTCAAGGTTAGCGATGTCACATTTTTAAAAGCCAGCTTTTGAGCACGTATTTTCTCCAGTCGTAACAATAACAATGAAGCCTACCCAAGGAACTGAGCCCCGGCCGGGCCGACCTCCACGAGTCTGCTGACCAGGCCTTCCCCTTCCACCATGGGCGGCGGGTAGGCCAGTTTATGCCTCTTGGCCAGGCGACAGGTGATGCGAGTGGGCGCCGTGCACTTCCTGGGCGGGATGATGATGCGCATGCCGTTATGGCGGCTGCCCCTCATGGACCCGCCGCGCGCATCCACCATGAAGCTGACCAGGAACCTGCGGGACAACCGAGAAGAGCTGTAAGAGGCTGAGGAAGAAGACACCCGGGCAAAGACGGACACAAGCCATGGACAAAAAAGTGAGGACCATCCCCCATGCTGTGATCACTGGACACCCAAACACGGAACGGAAACCAGAGAAGAAGATAATGGAAAAGCGCCAGACGCGACAAAAGAAAGGTGCTTTGAGTTCCGAGAGCTGGCTCACGCCTCAAATTGAGAGGAAACTAAAGAGCGATGGCGTTTCATTCAGTTTGGAGGCAAGAGGTGAGATTGACGCCAGTGTTTCGGATCCTCGAAAGCAGCCATCAGTGATCAAATATTCACACACCTGCACATGTACAGCCACTGTTTGACTCCTTGTCAGAACATAGCACAATGTGCAAAAGTATTAAAACAAACAAAAGGACGTTCATTGAAATTTCAGTTAAGATCATGTGTAAAAGTTTGAGTGCAGTTGAAGATTCAATCAGGAATTTCACCTGAAAGCTCCACATGCCAAATGTTTTGTGAGTTGTCTGTCCTGTCGGCAAGATGACGGATACGTGGAGAAATGAGTCAAGTACAGTAATCCCCCGCTTTATCACAGTGTGCTTACAATTTATTTTAGGTGTTTACGTGACTTTAAAAAGTGTGCAAAGCGGGTATTTTGAAACTGCAGAAAATTCTTTCTTAGTGTTCACAGATTTACAAATGCTTCTGGAATGGGGGATCACTGTATAAATTCTTCCTGTGAGGTTTTTTTTTCTGTAAATGCAGTATAAGATTATTGGTGTACTCTGTAAGAGAAAATCAAGTACACAAAGATGACACGCGTGTACTAAGAAATGCAAATGAAACACCACAGCACACGGATGAGTGGGAGGAAAAAGGGAATGTCGGGAAAGGCAGCGGTGAATAAGTGAGTGACATCACTGAGGGGGCGGGGGAAGAGGGGGGGAGTCACGAGTTACAGAGCAGCCAGCTCAGTCTTCACCTGGAGTCATACTGAGGGAGCGGGGAGGAGAAGCTGTAAAATAAACACATGGAGACAATGCAGGGGGAGGCAGAAGCCCCGAAACCTCGTTTTAGTATCAAGGCTGACAACCGCTGTCGGGATCTATGGTGACAAAACACAAACACGCCACCGGGACGGAAAGCAGAACACAATGACTGGGAGTCGACGCTCTTACCCAGAGTGGATGGGGCTGGACGCCATGTTGTGGCCGTGGTCCACCGTGTCCGGGGTCCAGCTGTAGCGTCGCAGGCACTCATGGTTGTATTCGTGGGTCACGGCCAGGTGCTGCAAACAGAGAGGTAGGGGCGAGTGAGCAGAGCGGACGACGAAGACGGGGGAGTCGGTGTGAAGAACGTGAGGAAGAAGAATATTGTTGAAAAGTTCTTTGATTTCAGTGGTTCAGTTCAAAAAGGCAAGTGAGGCCAATTGCTACATTCAAAATAATTGTGTTTCTTCCTTCTACTTTTTAGTTTCATTGGTTCTTTGAAAAACTTTGTGCAGTGAATATTTTTGAGTTTCACTATTTGAATTGCAAAACTGCAAAAAAAACAATATTCCAATTCATTCAGATGCATCAGCACATGATGATAATGTGTGTGACAGAAACAAGCATGGGTGAGCGAAGAATGAACGTGGGAGACCTGGAAATAATGACGTGAACTTATTATTATTTTGATACCTTATTTAGTGGGTCGACCAGGTAGGAAATGTCTTTACAGACACTCTGAAGCTTCAGGAAGAAGGAAGAGTCAAGAGTTGCACTTTATCACAAACTATGTTTGCTTTACAATGAAAATGACACTGGGTTTACAATCAAACCACACAAAATAACACTTTGTGTATTAGATGTGATTGGACTAGCGTTGATTAAATGACTTTCAAGCTTATCTTGTAAAGGTGATAAATCATGTTGAGTTTATGTTTTGGCTGTGTATAGTTTGGGCTCTTGGGTGATGTCATCTCTTAACTAGCAAGCTACATCGCTGCCACTGTTTATAATTTGAGAGGTTTACAGTTTCTGGTTTAGCTCCTGACCACCAAAAGAACAGTGGCATGGGGAGGGAGCCCTGCAGTGTGCCCTGAGATTTTCCAAAATAACAGACGGGATAGGAGATGATGCGCTATTCTTGTGTTAGCATAAAGTCCAAATTCTAAGTGCTACATACATCCTCTGCAGCTGAACAATAGGCAAAACTAAGCGGAATATATAGAATTGTTTGCTTTACCGTGTCCTTGGTGGGGGCCAAGATCTCCTCGATCATCATGCTGTCCCGGGCGAAGGAGCTCCGGTTGAGGGTGTTGGACCTATCCGAACTGAAGGAGCGGAGGCTAAATGTTACCACCCAAGCCAGCGCCGTGGGGCAACAATAAGCGACCGGCATCAGGGAAACACAACACAGGACAAAAAGCAAGGAATTACGTTATTGCATGCAACCTCCAGGGAACATGTTTTTGGTTTTCATCTAAATGGACGGAGAGTGTCCAGAATGGTAAATTAGAAGGAGGCGAAAAGGGAGATGAGATTCTGGAGAGGCAGGTTATTCAGGGATGGAAATACTACAACTACTACAACTACCACTACTACTACTACAACTACTACAAGGGCTGCATGATATTGGAAAAACACGTGATAGATATTGCCATATTGACGTCATTGCGAACTAAGGAAAGGACATTTTTATCATCTAATGAAATATTTTTCTTTCATGCGGCAAAATTAGTATTCTAATTCTGCAGGCACAACATTTAGTGTTCGCTTTAGCCACTTTGAGTCAGTCCCACACTGCTTTTCTGCCGTATGGTGTACCACAGGGTTCAACTTTAGGGCCCCTGCTGTTTTATTTCCTGCCCCTGGATTCCATTTTAAGGAAGAATGGCATTTCCTTTCACTGCTATGCAGACAACAGTCAAATGTATGTCCCATTAAGCAAAAAGGACACTTTCTCCCAAAGGCTACTTTGTCCTGTATGGGGGAAATCAAATTCTGGATGGCACCAAACGTCTTCAAACTTTTACAGAAAGAACAGAGGTTACAGTGTTTGGTCCCAGTGGTCCTTGTAAATCTCACCCTGCTGGGCCTCAGTCTGAAATGTGGGTATCGATTTGGACAGTAAAGTGACAGTGAATAAATACCACGGCTTTGTTTTAAAACATAAGACCATAGAGAGTTTTATGTGTCTCAAAAGACAAACAACGCAGCCGGTCATTTGTGACAGGGGTCCGGGGGGGGAGGAAAATGCAGAGCTCAGCATGTCGAGCGGGGGCGCAGTTGGGCACAGAGAAGAGCTTTTCTTCACGGCCGCGTTACCCAGCAACTCTGAGCTGCCTAAATGGACACAGTGGCAATTCCCAGTTGGAAGTCTCCCGAGCCAACATCCGTTCAAAGGGTCGTCCTTCCTTTCAAGTGGTTCAATCTGTATCCAGAGTGTCACATCACCTGCCTCTCTCCCGCTTCCGTCCGTTTCTTTCTACAGAACGAGGCTGCGTTCATTCAGCAGCCAGTCCCAACACTTTTCCGTCCTCAAGCATCTCTCCTTCCAACCTTTTTGCATTCATCTTGCCACTAACCAATCTGTCTCCTTTCCTCCCTTGAAGCTTCACTGAACAATTTCCTGCCAACTTGACAAATCACAAGCCATTCTTTATGAAGCTACTTGTGAACGACAATGGGCATCGGATGAGTTATGTTAACATCGGTGCGGAATATTGAACCAAAAATCCAGAGTCCTCCTGGTGACTGCCGCGGCATATTCACTGATTTATGACCCGTGCAACTTGCGACTTTGTTTACAGCTTGGCTGCCTTTCAACAAGGTCCCCTCTGTTTCTCTTTCAGACACTATTTCACTAGTCGCCACACTCTATTACAGTATGTCTAGCAAAACTGCCGGTGTCAAAGTCACGTAAGAAAAGGCAAAGAAAGGCCATCGATTTCGACACCATGATAATCGTAATCCGGCTCTACGGGGGCGAGAGGAAAGTTAATGGGATTGGAAAAGCTTTAGCTAGCCTGCTACACTGCCGCTAAGCTGCTAACAGATGGTAGCTACAAGTCAAACTGCATCGAAAAGCGACTGAGTGCCCCGACCAGAGCCGCAAAAAAACCCAAAAAACCTGAAACAATTCCTGCCCTTAACTTGTGTCCCTGGAAGTTGCCGCTTGAAAGAAAGCCACGTCAACATTATAGGATGAGTGTGCAAAACTCAAAAAGGTTCGGGTAAAACAGTTAATGCAGCTTTTTTTTCCAGTACGGATGATGAATCAGGTAAACAAGTGAGGGGGAATAAGGTCATCACAACATTGCAAAATAGGGACAAAACTACCACAAACAAACACCGGGGGACACGGGAGGGAAGCTCTCAGTTTGCGTTAAGGGGATTTGTGTGAGTTTAGGAGAGGGTGATACGGGACGCCATTCACAACTAAAGACTCCTACAACAAGATTCTCGTCTTACCTGATTCTAGGGCTAGAGCGAAAGTTGGTGCAGGGGAAAGAAAAGATAGCAGAATGTCAAGCAAAGTCGGAGAAACCTAAATGTGTGTTGTCAGTGTGGAAGGCACAGAAAGGAAAAAGAAGTTCTTCATACTTTAGTCAATCAATTCAACAACAGAACACGTAAGGCAGATGGATTTATCATGAAGTTTACATTTTAACAAAATGAAATTGAGGTAGGCCTGCACAATCTGACAAAATCACAATGGTATGAAAAATAGTGGTAACCTTAGAGCCACACAGTGATAATTAGGGGTATTTTTCTTTTTTGCGCATGTGATCATCAACACCAATTTTAGCCGGCACGAAATGATTTTACAACTAATGAGGCTGTTGCCAAACACAATCATGATGCAGTGCAGTTGCGCATCACAGCATATGCACTGCATCTCATTACTGTGCAGGTGTACCAAATCCTGTGGCCCGTCTCAGAACTATTTCCAGTTGCGCCCCCAGAGCCTTGTTTACACGAAAAAACGTGTTTTCCAAACTCAGATCTGTAATCCACTTCTTGCCCCGATTTGTTTTGATCACTCTGACCATCCACAGTGTGTCAGTGGTGTTTTTCACTGCGGCGTTTCTTCTGATTTAGGATCGAGGAGCAGTCCACAGGAAACAGTATTCAGCTCATTTATTACTCTAATTGGGGCAACTTTAAAACTCCGCAATTGAATGAGGCCACGTAAATAAAATGCTGAATCATTTTATCGGTTCCGATCATAAGATGGCAACTTTCCAACAATGTACCAGTGCACACTGTTGTTCCACCAGTTGTCATACATTTGCTATGTGCACCAAGCAGTGATGTAATGTTTTATCCATTCTTCTTCTCCTGCATTTTCATCTTAGCAAATGACAAATAGATGCCTACCTGGCCGAGCGGGCGCCGATGCTGAAGCCCATGTAGCCCTCCTGAGGGAGGGAGTCATCCCCCAACTCTTTGAGGTCCTGGGGCCGCAGGTACTTGTCCGTGTCGCAGGTTATGGCATCCTCACCTGACGGAGAGATGGCAATAGCGCCGTGAAATGTTTAAAGCAGAAAGGTAGTCCCTTATCATTTTTTAATCATACTGGAGGCCTCAGGACATTTATCTGCACCATTTATTGCTGAATGCATCTGCAGGGCCTACTGCAACTTTGTTCTTGTTTGATGTTAAAACACCCAAGACCATGCAATGGACAGTAAAACATTACAACATAAAAAAACACATATCAAATAGATAGATCCATTTACATCCAGAGTCACTCTCTACCCTCTCCCTGACAGCGGAGTCACCAACAGCCCCAAGGCGCAAACGGCAAGGTGAGCAGAAAAGTGAAGCAACACCACATCGCACCTCGATCGGCGGACCGGTGAACGATGACACGCCGCTCCACGAAACGGGCGGCGCGGCTAGCGTGCTTGGCTTTCTCCCTCATAGCTGGATGGTGCTTGTGCACCGCGCAGCCCAGCAAACAGTGCGCTCGTTCACCGCAGCCCCTCCCCTCTCGCCTTCGCGAGTGCCGCACTACAATCGTACTCAAGTTCCGCTAGAGCACCACTCGTTGCGTTTCCGGTCTGATATTTCACAATAAAACCTAACAATAATAGTTATTTAACATTAGAAAAAAATGTTCAGACCATGAATTCACCGACACTTTAAAGAAGAACGCAAATGAAATTAGTTTAAGTTCATATTGAATTATTTTTGCCCGTTTGCGTCGACATACGTGTCGTCGTTGGGACGTTTTGGATGATATACTACCGAAAAATGAAGTCACTTTTGCGGTCATGTGAGACATGTTAACGCGAGACGAACATTTTTGTGCCACTGTTCGTTTCGTACAATCTTTCAAGTCGAACGTCATTTTTTATTTTGTGGACTTTCGCTTCCTGTTGACTGGCTGCTATTGTCTTACTTAACTACCCACTGTCCAGTTCACAGAAACGACTTTCAAAAGACATTGTTTTTCCGCATCATTAGTCATTTTCTTCTCTTAACATGCAACGAAAAAATCTCAAATTTACACACCGTATTCAATAAACGTTGTGATACGGTTACGACACGCTTATAGTGAATATATCATTCAATTTTCAGTTGACTTACCGTTCTCCGACGCAGCCATAATTCCTTTTTATTTAGATTTTGCATGTCATTTTAAATCTCAAGGGAAGTTGCCTTTAAACGGTGAAAAAGTCTTCCAAAAATAATTCGTCTCTTGGTGCAAAGGGAGGAGAACGCGTAAAGTCCGGTGACATCTGACGTCTGCAAAGTCCCGAGTTAAATCCCTTAAGAAAAGCTCATCTCGTAGGCTTTAAAGAGGTGACACTCGTCTCCGCAAACGTCTTTTCTGACGCACCAAGAACGTGTCGACCACAAACAAGCACTAACGGTCATCTCTACTTCGACGGCGGAGGAGTTCTGGCCAGAAGCCACAAATGCCAAGTTTTGGCAAAAGAGGGAGGAACCCAATTGAAACCGACGTGAGGAAGTGAACAAGTTGCAAACTTTGCACAAGCGTCCAATTGTGCAATGTGTGATGCACATCACGTATTTAGAAGCATTGAGAGCCTACACACAGATTGTGACCAGCCTGCAGCATAACAAGATTGGCCATCTAACCCAGAAGGATTAAAGCGACTCTTTACATCCACTCTCTCCTCTACACAAGCACACCACCTGTGAATCATTGTACAAGTCTTCAGTCTATCCAGTACCGACGCATACCTGTCATGTCCCCTATCGGTTGACACTACGTACAACACAACTGTTGTCAAGGCAACACATCCGCAAAGCAGCTCATCAATTTTACAAAAGGAAACAAAGCTCAGGAGACCCAAGCATCTCGCTCTTGTTGTTGTTGATATTTGGCAAGGCCTTTGCAGCACTTTAGAACATCTCCAATGCAACAAAAACGCAGGATGACGAAATGGAGATGAAAAAACAAAGGAGCTTTTAGTGGGAAATAACATGCGTGCTGTGTCTGCAAGGAGAGGAACGGAATTTCAGAATAAGTCAGCAGGAGTTCACGTCGGGAGCAAAACTAGCGTCAAATCTGGGAGGTAGATGTTATAATACACTATACGGACAAAAGTATTGAGACAAACGTGTTTGTTGTGAGTACCGTGAAGAGAAAAGTCAAATTTTAAAAGAAGAAGAACCACACACAACAAAGCAAAGCCACAACCAGAGCGGTTTTGACGGCAACCTAATGAGCCGATACCTTCATCGTCATCTGACATGGACTCCTCCTCCAGACTTTCAGGCACATTGGCCCAAACTGTGAGATTTGAATGCATGCGCCGTGACACATGCACACGTGTTAACACATCACAACAAGGCACAGTTTCTATGACAGTACAATCATGCCGTGCAGGAAACAAAACAAAAAACTGTTGTTAGCTTACCTTCGTCATCTGACATGTCCAGGAACTCGTTCATGGTTTCCGGGACGTTGATTTTGTGTTTTTCGGCTGCACTCTGTTAATATTGGAGGGAAAGTAATCGTCAGAGCCAAAATACATGATACAAAACACATGATTTTGTAAAACAAAGATTTTTTCCCCTTTTTGGTCCCATTTTAAATCCATCTATTAGCTTCATCCTAGCCAGCGCTAAGCTAGTTCGTCTTTTCAATTCAAGTTTGCAAGCTCAACTTGGTGCATGGCGTTAGCCGGCCAAATATTACCATTGCTAGCCAGCTGACGGTCAAATATTATACTTTAATATTTTGTTTCAATAACTCAGTTTATTGTTACGTAAACAAAATATTGAAGCACTAATTAAACTGGTCAACAGTTAATTTGTGTCCCTGAGTGTATCTTTGACAATAACGACTTTTATCTAGCATAGCAGGTTTGGTTTTAAGTTTGAAATTCCTTAATTCATAAATATTACAAAATATATTCTTCTTGTTGCGTCTCACCGCAGTATTCAGGTTTTCGTCTGTCACAGGCCTCAGCGTGTCCACCACTGAGATGTAACCAAGGCGACGGGCGATGGCAAGCGCCGTGTTCCCATTCTGTGCAAGAAACACACAGAAAGTTGGTCAGACAGTGACACAGAAAAGAAAAGAATGGAGCTGCGACGGAGCTCTGGGATTAACCGTGGTGAGCTCGTTTGCTGAGGCGCCACGCTGGACCAGGAGGTTGATGATGTGCGTGTGGCCCTGCTGAGCCGCCTGGTGCAGCGGTGTGTAACCATTCTGCGGTGGCAAAAGACACACGGCATGAAGACATCAACAAAACACAACTTTGTCATCTTTATTGTTTTCCACCTTGGTTTTGCTGTTGATTTTGGCGTGATTCTGGAGCAGGAAGTTTGCCATCTTGGCGTTGCCGTAGTGACAAGCCACATGCAGCGGCGTGTAGTCCATCTGTGAGAACCCCAGAGACTTTTATTGAACCGCAGACGTTACTTCAAGCATCTGCTGCGTGCACGCTGGCAGAAAGCCCGTACCTTGGTTTGCGCGTTGACGTCAGCGCCGTGGTTGAGGAGGACTTCCGCAACGTTGACCTTGTCTTCCTGAGCCGCTAAGTGGAGCGGTGTGAGTCCGCTCTGGCCGTGGCACAAAGACAGGCACAATAGGAATGAATACACTTCAGAAAATTGTTGGTCCAAAGAAATTTCATTTGAGACCGTGGCTTTCCTTTTCCACATGACAGGACATGATGAGCACACTTGTTGAGCGACGTTACCTTGTTGCAAATGTTGACGGCAGCGCTCTTGGCTAACAGCAGTGACACCAGGTCCACGCTGCCCTCCTGCGCCGCCAGGTGGATGGGGCTGATGCCCTGCCGCGTCATCGCATTGGTGTCGGCGCCGTACTCCAGCAGCGTGGTGCCGATGTCCATCTGGTTCTTCTTGGCGGCAATATGTAGCGGCGTGTAGCCGTTCTGGCGAAGAGAGAAACGCAGCGTTGGCGTGATCAGCTCTACTATGTCTGACTTTGTTGAACTTTTACATGGTGTGAGGCATTATTTAAAAGCTAAATGGATTTTAGGCTAAATTTAAATTTTTAATGACACGGATATAGGTGGACTTGGATGAGGTGACTTGACGACACATCACCATCAGCAATGAGCACAAACGTGAGCTAATGCGCAATGGAAGAAATGAGAGCGATGTGATTTGGATGCGATACGGACACACACAGCGGCCCCTCCCGTCACAGTTGCGTGTTGCGTGTACCTTGGCGGCGGCGTGCGGGGAAGCTCCCTGATCCAGCAACAGCAGGGCTACTCTCTGATTATCGTAGTGAGCGGCTACATGCAGCGGAGTTAGCCCGCTCTGAAATGGCCCACAGGCACGCACACACACAGCAGCAGGTTAATAGATAGGACTGAATGGAGACGTGCACAAACGTGACAGGAGCCAGAAAAGACACATGGCACAGTTGAAGACTTTTGTGTAGGTCGTGTGGGTTCATGCAAACATTGAGAAGAAATCAGAACATTCAGCAGAAGACAGATGAATGAATGATTGACTGCATGATCATCAATTCAAATGAGGTTCTCATATGTCAAAATGGGCGACTCCTCCTTTCCTCATCATAACAACGGCTCACAGTTCAATAATGCTTCCCCACATTTTTGGACGACGCCAACACAACATTCCACACGCTCGACAGTGAGCTTGACTGAGTCACCGTGTGTGTGTGCTGCATCACGTCGGAATGTGCTCAACACTTTGACGATGGGAAAGAAAAATAATCTGTGGTATTTTCGACCAGAGTTCAACGTGGGAGGAAAATCTCGTAAACGAAAAAAATTGCTGAGTCATTAAATAGAAGCATCGTGAATTATCATGAATGACTGATCTTATGTGCCGCTAAATGCTAACAGATTTTGACCAATTCATCAGCCATGAAGAAGACTCCCCAAAGAGAGCCTTAGTGGCCTCTAACTCGTCTTTTGGTCTTTTTTAATAGACTCCTCACCTTGCCAGCAGCGTCAGGCGCAGCCCTCTTCTGCAGGAGCAGACTGGCTACCTCCATCTTGCCGTATTTGGCGGCCACGTGCAGCGGACTGAAGCCTTTCTGTTGGGACGTACAACACCATAAAAGTCAGATTTAGCTGGAAAGTGCATTTGAAATCTTGAAAAAAACAATTTCGTGTTGTCTTATTTTGAAAAGCTACCAGTGCTGTACTTCCTCATGTCCACTTGATTAAGGTGCAGATATTTTTTCCAAAAGAATGTGGAACCCCAGCAGGTTGTGAAGCACCTGACCTATTTTCCTACTTCCACTGTAACTCCAAATTTCAAATGACAAACATCTGGATATGAAAATTGTGTCAAGCTTTGCAATCACTGACATGAATAATGCAAAGATGGCCGTCTGACGCTGACATCATTTCCTTGGAACGGCTGACTCGAGTGATGTCCCGAAAGATAATGTGTGTATGTGTGTGTGTTACTGTGTAATTGGGTGTGTGCACACCAAGGGGTTTACCCTCCATTAATCTGCTCCACTGACAGAGGTCACCTTCATGAAAAGCCCCCCTAAGCAACATTGCCCGCACACACACGGAAACCACTTCCATTAAAAAATGTCCTTCACAGCTTATGACCTCCCTCGGTGGAATTCGCCAATTGGGAAACTACTCATGGGAAAGACCCCAACAGAGGAAAAACGGAATGTTCTCGTAGCTCTAACATATTTTTTTTACCTTTGTGGAGGAAGCCAGAGAGGCTCCGTTCTCCAGGAGCATGGTGGCGACATCCTGATGGCCTTCGCGGGCCGCCAGGTGCAGCGGCGTGTAGCCTGAGGTGGTGGCGGCGTTGGCCGAGGCGCCGCACTGCAGCAGCTGCTGCACGATGTCCACCTTGCCCAGACGACTGGAGATGTGCAGCGCCGTCTGGTCATCCTGAAATTGAATTTGATTTGAATACTCGACTTTACAGCAAGTCTTCAAATGGCAGGTTTTTGCGATATGAAAAAGAACTGCACACCTTGGACTTGGTCTCCACTTTGGCCCCGTTCTTGAGCAGGTACCGAACCACGTCGGCCTGGCCTGCCCTGGCTGCCATGTGGAGCGCCGTCTCGCCCCTCTAGATGATGACGGTCGGATTTTGAGCAAAAAAGCCGCACACTTTTTCAACAGAGAACAATGCAGTGACGATTCTCTCACCACGTTAGTGGTGTTGGGTGAAGCTCCGTGATGGGTGAGCGCGTGGACGATGTTCTCGTGACCCATGAAGGCTGCCACGTGGATTGGTGTCAGGCCAGACTGCAAAGAAACATATGCAAGTAAGTGTGAGAATATAAATAACCACTTCAACTTTGATGTCTGTTAGAAATGACTAAAGACACGTGAGCAGCACCTCGGTTACGGCCTGGATGGACGCTCCGTGCTTCAGCAGCAGCTCCATCACTTTTACTCTGTTCTTCTTGCAGGCGATATGAAGCGGGGTGAAACCGTTCTGTGGAGAAATCAAAAGGCTTAGCGAGTATGCAACCGCGAGAATTCCCACAATTGGGAGAGATCCGGTACAATGGCTATTTCAAGAATGAAGCTAATTATGCTAGTTTAAATTAGCGCTTCCAAGTCGACCCCTCCCCTGTCCTACCAGGGCCTTGGCGTTGGGGTTGGCCTTCTTGTCCACGATGAGCTTAGCCACCTTGTAGTGCCCGCAGTGGGCGGCCACGTGCAGCGCTGTCAGGTAGTCGTTGGTGACGTCGTCCACCGGCACGTCGTGCTGCAGCAACAGCTGCACGCAGTTCAGGTGGTCGCCCTGAGTGGCCATGTGGAGCGGCGACAGGCCGTTCTGAGGTGGGATGGAGAGGAAGCGACAGGGGGGGAAGCGAAAGAGAGAGAAACACGGAAACATAGACGGATGGACAGACAGACGGACAGCAAGTCAGTCAGGCGGACATCAGGTGACTGTGATCGATCGGGAGGCTGCGGGAGCATTGTTATAACGAGGGCATTACAACAATGTCTACGCGGTTACATTGGTGGTCCCGCCAGGTCAAAGTGGACGTGGTGAGTTCGGGTCGGACGGATGTGGCCGGGGACGGTGCCACACCACGTCGCCACGGCAACAATAAAAGCGCTGCTATGTGACTGGAAAGGTGTGGTGAAGAGAGCTAATTCATTCACTGCTACTGACTGTTACTGACAAGGTGGACAAATCTCACAAACGGACAGTGGTACCTTGAATTATAAAACCAAACACAACAGAATTTTGTTTGTGGTCCTGACAATTATTTTGTGTACAGTTGATAACTATTGTTGCGTAACAATTGTTTGTACCGGAAGTGTTTCAGCACAGACTACCTGTTCACTGCCGCCATCCCACAAAAAATTCAAGTTCATTCTTACGTGTAAAATTCCTATTTGCAAAGCGACAAATCAAGCGAGCAACTTGAAAAACACACAAGTCAAGGTACCACTGTAATCTGGTATGCAGCTGCCCATGAGCTGGAAAACAAACTCTAATCTTTGAAACCTTCCCAGAGCCGCTCCTACCTTAGTCTTGGACAAGATGGGAGCGCCTCTGTCCAGCAGGATTTCCACCACCTGTGCATGACCGCTTCTCGCCCCACAGTGAAGAGGAGTCAGACCGTCCTGCCGATAGAACAGGGGGGGGGTTAGCAGGGCATTTGTGATGATGCCAGCATCAAGCTAGCTGACAGTAAGTCAAAGTTGTTTGGGGTTTTTTCTCAATAAAATACACGTAATTCTCAATTTCACGTTTAGCTTGACAGTAAACTTAAACAGGAAGTGGTATTAAAAAGCTGTAAGCTTATTTTTGGAAGATGGCCACAGCCACCAATGGCCACCATCTAGCGCTGCCCCTGATGTCAAGCCACTACTTTAATTAAAGACAAATAAAGTACTGTATATTATACTGAAGGTGGCTCGGTGGCGCACTGGGTAGCACGTCCGCCTCACAGTTAGGAGGGTGCGGGTTCGATTCCACCTCCGGCCCTCCCTGTGTGGAGTTTGCATGTTCTCCCCGGGCCTGCGTGGGTTTTCTCCGGGCACTCCGGTTTCCTCCCACATCCCAAAAACATGCTTGGTAGGCCGATTGGCGACTCCACATTGTCCCTAGGTATGAGTGCGAGTGCAAATGGTTGTTTGTCTCTGTGTGCCCTGCGATTGGCTGGCAACCGGTTCAGGGTGTCCCCCGCCTACTGCGCGATGACGGCTGGGATAGGCTCCGGCACTCCCGCAACCCCCGTGGGGACTAAGCGGTTCAGAAAATGGATGGATGGATATTATACTGAATTCATATTACGACACATTGAATGATAACATTGGGTTTGGCAATGAACAAAAATTTTTCACTGGGGTCAAAAAGGTGATTTTTACTAGAGAAGTACCCTATGAAGGGTTATTAAATATAATGGTTGGTGTTTTTGAATGTATCCCCACATCTGCGTTAAAAACCCAGTGGGACTTGATAAAACATCACCGGTCTCCCATTATGACAAGAATCATGCTGTCACCTTGGTCTTGGCGTCTATTTTGGAGCCTCGGTCCAGTAGCAGCTTGACCATGTTGCTGTTGCCCCTTTTAGAGGCCACGTGGAGGGGCGTGATGTCATTCTGAAGACAGGGAAAGAGGCCATGGCAAATTAGTACTACAAGAAACAATGGTTCATTATCAGCGAGTCACTAAAACAAACATTGCGTGGCGCTTAATGACTATGATAACGACACAAGTGCTGCTATTCCCATCTGCAGGCTTCCTCCTTCTACAGATACAACATGTGATTAATGCCAGAAAGCGGCACACACCTCCAAACATTAGCTGATGTCATTGTGGACCTTTGCTGACTCCGCTAAACTCATGTCAAATTTGCACCTCCTAAAAAAATATATTTATACCAAATTTATTCAGTATATTTTGGAACTTGAGTTCAACCCACTTTTGTGTTTTTTTATTTATTTTTTATTTCATTAGACTGTAAACTATCATTAAGTTATGTTTAACTATGATCAAACCCTCTTGCTTTCATTATGTATCTTGTAATTTTCGAGGGTAAACCATTTCATTCATTCATGAGGAATCTTGATTGATGGACGGAGACGGGATGCAGTTCACCTTCCAGACAGCAGAGGTCGCACTAAACTCACCCTGGCCATGAAGTCCACAGCGGCCCCTCGGTTCAAAAGCAGCGTGGCCACGTTAATGTTGCCATAGTGGGCTGCGATGTGAAGTGGGGTGAAGCCACTCTGATTGGAACACACACACAAACAAAAGTGAAAACACATTGTAATACAAATCATAAAAAAAAACACAAATCCGTGCCAACAAGATATATGTATACTGCAACTGTACTTTAATACACATCATAGTGTAAATGTTTGATAAGGTGAAATCTAATTTAGATGTTTGGTTGAGATGCCTAAACTGACCCTGCAAATGAACACAACATCGTGAATATGAGTCATTTCCTGGCTTAGTGAACGACAGCTGTCCAAATGACACAACAGCTCCGTGAGTGCTGTGTAATCATTCCACATTACTGAGAATCCAGGGGAAAGGAGGTGTTTGCTGACGGATATCTTGTTCAAACAATGGAGGCAAAGAAAAATAAAATAATGATTTGAATTCAAACAGACCGTGTCAAAACATTCTTCTCTTTTTTTCTTTACAATTTTTGGATACGTTTCCACACAAAGACATCGGAGTGCCAAATTAACAAGGCCGGTGTTAACATAGCAGCAAAGCTATTCTGGTACCACGCAAAATGCTTTTGGCAACTCCAATTTGCATTTCCCTTGGAAATTGCGTGTGAACGCTGAGAGTCGCCAAAGCCAAAAATGCCAAAGACGCAAATGAATTGATAGAATGTCAAAGGAATTGGCAGGTCCCGTGTGAACAAACCCTCTTGTGGGATTCCAATAATTAGGAACAGATCAGAAAGTGGGCCAAGCTGACGATCCTTTGCTTTGAAAAACCTGCACATTCTCTTCGACAGCATTGGCATTATGAGGGGTAAATGCAAGCTCAAATATAACGAGACAAATTAAAGCTGCAACAAACCAAATTTGGACACCATAAAATCTAGAGTTTAATTTAGTTGTCTAGGATGGCCGCTTCTTTTTGGGTCTTATTATTTCCCAACTCCCCAGTTGGAATTTGTCAACATTCGAGCACTGGAATTCACTTCAACATGGCTGTCCTAAACCTAAAATGGTTGACTTAGTGTTCATAACTTTTATGGATCCTATCATGTCCACCCAATTCTATGTCCATCAGTGAAACTGGTGTAAATGCTCTTCTCTCAGCATTCACACACCAAATGTAAAGCTTAGCCTAGCATCAACTAACATCATCTGTTGCCATGCGGGTTGAGGGCAAGCTACTGCTGATAACCGCTCGACATGCTCCACATACTGGTTATCATATTAATCAGTTTCATGGGTCGCGGGATTATGACAATTAAGTCGATTTTGAGACTCAAATCTTTTTGCCCCAAAATTACAGCCGAAGCTTCCATTTTAGGGCACCATGAAACCGTTAAGGAGAGCTTCAATACCCCAAAGTACAGCCAAAAGGCAGCAAAACATGCGCCATTGATCCAGTCTAGTCTCTTTGTGAGACTATCTGCTAACATGAGTGAAGACATGGAAGGGGAGAAGGATGGCGCTACATGGAAACAAGGAGTGGGACAAAGGGGATTCAAAACCGCAGTAAGTTGAGGGGACTGTTTTGGGGGAGGTTTCTTTTTTTTCAGACTGGTTATGAGCTGAGATGGAGAGACTTTATGTACAGAGTTGAGGAGTACCTCTGTTGTTCTATTCATCATCTACAAAGTCAGCCAAGAGAGGAGAGAATGTGGAGTTAGTGAGGAAAACGACAAGGGCCTCCATTGTGAGCGGAGAACTTGAGAAGTTCCTCAAAAGTGGTTGCAAGTCATAAAAAAAATCAACAACACACAAACTGTCCCACGTGGGTGCCTCACCTTGGACTCCACGTCGGCGTTGTGGTCATTCTGGAGGAGCAGTGCGGCGGCCTTAGTGTCGTCCTTACGGGCAGCGATGTGCAGGGCGGGCAGACGCACTTTGCCCTTGGTGTCGTTCTCCAGAAGCAAGGAGACCACTTGGTCGTGGCCCTGCTGGAGGGCCACTGCCAGAGGGGTGAAGCCATCCTGCGCACAGTCCAAAGTCAAAACGAGCAAGTTGCTGAACGTCACGAGGTGATCATTAGCTCAAACACTAGCAGCTGACTAGTCGCTAACAGCTAGCTGGTCAACCTAATGGAAATCCCTTCCCCGTATGTATTTAAACAATGAAAGTGCAAGAGATTGACTTGTCCGGATCCCTCGGCTATTTAATTAACCACATCGGTCTTCTGTGACGTTTAAATGCGTAGCATTTGTGTGTGTCCGCACGAGCTGAACGACGTTAAATCGGAGCCGAGATCACCATTAAGACAGCTCAAGGTCACTCTATCTTTGAGCAGTCGATGAAACTGGGCCGAGAACCGTAAAATGGAAATCGGAATAGATAAGATCGGACAAGTTGGACGGTTAGATCGGTGGTATCGAAACTACGGCTCGGGGACCGTTTGTGGCTTGTTGTCCAATTTTTTGTGTGCTGTACCTCGGTGGCCATACTCTGACTTGCGCTGTTCTCCAGAAGGAAGCGCACCACCTCCAGATGATTCTCCTGGGATGCCATGTACAGAGGAGTGAAGCCATTCTGCAGCACAGACAAAACAGAACCACAGACCTTCAGAACTGATCTTGGAAAGCACAACGCCCGCTGTGAGATCCATCAAAGCACACCTGGCAATGCTTTCCTTCATATGTGTGGGATCCCATTTAAAAAAACAAATCAGTTGAGATGTTAAAAATTGGAGTACATAGAGCATGAGCAGCTAGCAAATTGAAAGTCCACGCAAGCTAACAACCGGCTTCCCACTTTGTTTCTATTAGACACGGCTACGGCATGACAAAATGACGCTCCAACTTCACAGTGAAATGCTCAGTTGTGGATTCACCAATCATGAAATGCATCATTTACATTGGGAACATCTTCCACGTCCGCTTTTGCTTGTGTGGGGCTCACCTGAGATTGTGCGTTGACATTGGCTCCGTTTGTGACCAGCTCTTTGACGACTTCCGTTTGGCCGGCCAACGAGGCGATGTGCAGGGCAGTGTTTCCTTTCTGGATTACACGGAACAGCCGCGGGAATGCTGTTAAGCTCTCGCACACCTGTTTTCTGCAAGTGTGTGTGCGCGTGCGTGTGTGTGTGTGTGTGTGTGTGTGTGTGTGTGTGTGTGTGTGTGAGATGCAGCCAAGTCTGTTTATATCCCAGTACCAATCACACTTAAGTTCCAAAGGCTTTCAAGCTCTCCCAGCCTGCCGCGCTGCCAACAATGTGTCACTTCCGATGCCACGCGCATAAACGAGCCTTGGCCGTAAATATGCTTGCAGCGGCTTTTATGAACCCGCGCCGTCCCCGTGATGGCACAAATGACCTCGCGGATCGCCCCGCCGGCCACGTGAAAGCAATGTCGTGGGCTGTCGGGCGACGGTGACACGTGCGGCGTGTTCTTTACCGGGAAAAGGAGACAGAACCACAAACAAAGACGCGTGTGGGGCATATAAACAATGGCGGCTTCCTACCTCCTCCTCATTGACTGTCTAAAGTAAAAAAAAACAAAAAAACACACACACAAAGAATCCCCAAGACCTTCCACTCGTCCCTCAGACCGCTCGGGGTCCCAATTACGAGGCTTTAATTGGGGAGACCCTCGCCTTCTTCTTGAATAAGTCATCACATGATACATTTGTCAGCAGAAGGTTTGTAGCCTGTGGCAGAGAGGCGGGGCGGGGTGGGGTGTCGGAAACGACTGCCAGACATTAATGGGGGATAATATTTCCCCCTCAAAAGTGTTTATTAGCATCAGATGAAAGCAGCTTCAGAAGAGCCGACCCCTCCCATTATGCATGCCATTAGGGGTTGTTGTTCAAGTCACCATTTTAAAGCACATTTTTTGCCATTCCTCCAGCAGCTGAGGCCGTTAAAAGAGTTATAATTCAAAATAAATTCCCTTCATCCCCACCTATGGAGCAGCAGCGGCGGCTTGGCACCGTTTAATCCCCGCAGCCCACGCACTGATTTAAACGGAGCTCCCGAAATCGTCGCTGCGTGAGGCGAATGGAGGCTTACCTTAGTGGCAGCATCCACGGCGGCGCCCAGTTTCAGCAGCTCAGCCACAACCTCCACGTGGCCCTCTTTAGAGGCTAGATGGAGAGCATTCAGGCCATTCTGAGCAAAAAGCAAACAAGTCACTTAGAGGCATCGTAGCGGCGACACGGGATTAGTCGACCGGCGGACGGGTTGACTTTATTGCTCTGCCATGACGAGTGAGTGCGAAGCGGTGACAAAGAGAAATGTTTAATTGTTAGGCGCCAGGTGACAATGAGCCATCTTGAAACATGCTATGCTAATCAACACAAGATGAGGAGGGAGGGTCATTTGATTTGATTTGTTTCTATGCCAGTCTGTCTCTCTTAACTCAGTGGCAGCCCAATTAAAATATCGATGCCATTGACGTCTTTCGTCGTCAATGGCAGTGAATGAGTTAACATGTGCCCAACTCACCTGATTGCAAATGTTAATCTCGACCCCAGACTTGAGGTAGTCAAGGACCTTTTCAAGGTTTCCAGCCCGGGCAGCTCGCAAGTAACTGGCATTACTGTCAGACTGCAGAGAGAGAGGCAAGCAAGAAAAAGATGATAATTATGACATATAATAATGTAAAATATAATAAATAAGAAAATAATGAGCTGCAATGGAAAATGCAGAATAAAATGTATTTCCAGGTACCAGGTAGAACTCAGTCATCATTCCTCAACGCAAACGACATCAGAAGAGCCAAGCTAGCATCCGCACATGCGCTTCGTGCACACCATCATCTGCAAGCATCACTCAGTGCTTTCAAGTTTGCAATTTCTTCCAGTCCAGATGCCGATTTAAAAAGCAAAACTTCCTGTAGACCATATGCAAGCCAGCAGAGCTCCGGCATGCCAAGCATGCATGTACGCCGTCAGCCTTCCTTCAAATCCCGGAGGCAGGATCCTGACAGCCAGAGTTCTCGGTCGCAGCCTCCCCGAATGTGCTGGACCGCCCTCGAAAACAGAGCTTTGTGGGCTCAAATCAAATGACAAGGTAAGCATATTTTTTCCCCATAAGAAAATGTCAGCGAGGGATGAAGGGGGGGTGGGGGGGTAACGGACAAAAGCTGAAAAAGTGGAGCTGCTGCTCTGCGTTTCCACCGTGCTTACATTTTGCTGCTTCCTACAAGTGAACCTTTTGTACGCAAGAGGCGTGGCTTCAAAATAGAGGACCACGAAGCAAACAGGGCTTACTTCCAGAATATTATTCAGCACGAGAACCTGCTCGACAAGCGACAGTAGGGCCTGATCCAGAAACAAACAGAGCAGCACACCGAACCAGTTTGTGAATGGAAAATATTTGTCAGAGTCATTTCCTGATTACTGGGACCTTTCAACTCACGCTCCTTTCTAGGAACAGTGTCTTCCTTTCTTGACAACCCCCCCAAGAGGACATCTCGGCTCTCATGGCCTCTACGACACCAGACGGCCAACTGCGGAATGTGGCTTAAAATTCTGCTCGTTCAAAGTTAATAATGCTTTGTTTGGATTGACAGAGCGCTACAAAGAAGTCAAGACGGGAGACAAACAAGCAACAGGTCAAGGCGGCTGCACTAAGGCATCCCTAAAAAGTGTCAGAACTGCTCAAGGGGCAAATAATATACTCCGAGGTCCAAATAAGTCAATAATCTATATGTGTCAAACATTTTTAATTAACACCAAAATGTGCACTTGTGGCAGAATCATAATAGACTTAACTAAAGTCTCTCCGACGACCTTGGACTAGTCTGTCCTCATTCATTGCTTATTAAAGCCAAAGTTTCCCATGCAGGATAACATCTGTGCAGCATGTGTGTGTGTGTGTGTGTGTGTGCTGGTCCACATCCAAAGAGTTGTCCTCTTTCTTACATAAGCAGTCCCAATGTGTGAAAGCATGCGTTATATGCTGGAGCTTGCCCGCCTGATCAACAACATGCCTCTGACGTAAAAACACGCAGGTTCAAATGGCTTGACGCCAACAAAACGACAACGGAGCTCAAACAGCTGCACTTCGTCATCATGTGACGGAGTTTCTAGAACATGATATTATATTCTCTTCTTCTTTATGCGGCCGGCTTAAGTGGCAGATTAAATGGTTGAAGTCGCCAATCGCCCATCTCGCCGCTTTATCCCTTAATGCTTAGCGACCAACATGTCGGATGCTCCGCCCTCGGCAAATCTGTCCATTGAAGATGAAGGTGCGTCAGACAGGAGAAGGGCGGCAGATTTATAAGCCAAATATGGCTAAGCCTCCCCACGGTATCGGATATTGAAAGAAAATGGCGCCGTCAGAGAGTATAGGTTAAGCCTCGGAGGACGGCCTTAGAGGAAAACGACACGCGAGGGAATGACGTGAAGAGAGGAGGCGCGTAGATTTATTTTTAATGGAGCTTGTCCAGGTCAGGGTAAAAAAGCAGCTCGTCGGTGGGTAAATGACAGCAAAGGTGAGAACTTACCATGCCGCCTCTGATTAAACACAGAAGCTTAAAAAAAGTGGAAGCACAAGAAACATTAAGCTAGTGACATGGGCACTATTGCTAGCGCATTACCGCTAGGTATGCTAAGTGGATGATGATTGTTATGACAAAGGATGTTATGTGATGTCATTTGTGATAGAAGCAAACATGATACATCGCCATGAAAAACGATTGACAGCAACTCAGCGAATGGGAAATTGTCGGACGACTCGAAAAGATTATCGTGACCGATTCTCCCGTGAGGTGGGGCGTGTTAATTTCTGGAATGTACTCGGAAACATCCGAGGCCAACGATCGGAAATGTTAAGCCTGTTCAGCAGTTACGGCGTCAAGACTGTGACGTGAAAGGCAGATGTTTTTTGAATAAAGCTCGAGTTTTAGGTACGAAACAACCAAACGTGTCACCTAGCAAAGCGCGCACAAACCGACGCGGCGGCTTGGGGTCATGTGCTGATTGTTCAGGCTGAGCTGAGAGCGTTTGGAACAAGCAATGGAGTGGCCGCAGCGCTCGTATTGTTCCACTTGATCCCTCGCTGTCCTGACTAAACAAAAACCACACAGTAGAAGTACAAAAAGGGTCGAGGCCCGGCGACAGGCCACAAAAAGGTGTCCGGTGCCAAAAACCTTTGCGCTCACATCACAACAGATGATGAAAGAAGTCAGCAAGATACTGCAAACCTTCTTTACATTCAAGGAGACACGTGGTCCAGAACCTTCTCTTGTTTCAAAGCCCTCAGTACACAATGCTCGCAGGTCAAACTGTCAATTACTGAGGTTGCTATTTTGGGCAATTGGTAATATGACTCAAGTCAAAAGTGAGAAAATCCCTCAGCGTGTTGCATTTTCAAGTTTTGGAACAATAAACGAGCGCCATTTACTCACATGCGTTGGAAATCCGGCACCTTCCTCTACAGCCATCTTCTCTCTCTGTTTACACTGTCGCTTTCTCTCCTCTCGGAAGAGGAGTGAAACCCGAGCCCCCCCCTCCCCTTCCTCACCCCACCAGCCTGTCACCGTTCAGACGCTCATGCCAACCTAGCGGGCATCCGTCCCACTCCAGCAACCGTCGGATTGGAAAATCATACAAAGGAAGACGCTAGCAACAAGCTTTTAGCATCCGTGGCGCGCTTGAGTGAGGGATGGAGAGGGCGCGCGGATGAGGCACACATGAGGAGGATGCTGAGAGCCTCTCACTGGCGAGTAAACAAAGCACTAAAGCAGTCTCCATTCTGAAAAAAAAAAAAAAAAAAAAAAATCCCGCTTTTCCCCCAATCGGGTTAAAGCCCGCAGTCTCAACCTCGCTATGAAAAAGCACCTTTCAAGCACGGAGGGGACCCCCCGTCCTCATGACTTACCATGACAGCAACGGTTTCTCCCTCCTTTTCCGCCTCCTTGCTTTTCTTCCTCACCTTCATTGACTCTGCAGCAGCAGGAGGAAGAAGAGGATGGGTCTTCTTTGTGCTCCGGGATTTCCAAGGTTGGGGAAGCGAGCGTGTTGGAAATAGACGCTGGTGCAAATCCTTAAGCTAAAATGACTATGTGTCAACCCGCCCAGCCACCTCCATCCCTCCCACCCGCAATTTTATTATCCCACCCACTATCCGTCGTTCCCTCCCACTCTCGCTGCCTCCCTCAGCGTGCGACTCTTTGTCATCCCGCTTATCAGTCCCTTTTCTCCTCAACAAAGAGCGCCTGTGCGTGGCCAGCACACCAGCGCTACCTGGACTCAGCAAGTGTTAGCCACCCAAGATTTTTTTTTTTTTTGGGTGATGTCGTCTCATAGTGAAAATAACACCAGACGCTTTCACGTGGGGTGCCGCCCCTCCCCCTTTCCAACCCGAAAAACAATCAAAGGGGTCACTAACAGAGGATTAGGAGGGCTCGCTCTCTGGTATTAGGGACGCCCCCCCCATTCCCATTGTCCTCCCACGGTCCCACCTCTCAACGCAGATAGCTGCTCATCCCACATCATATTTAGCAAACTTACTCTCATTCACGTAGAATGCAAAGAAATTAGACCATTTGGGGGGGCTGTATCTATAGAATATTTTTAGAATCGATTATTCTATCGGGTATAGCAAAACACCCACATTTCAATCATAAAACTCCCAAGCAAACTCAAACATCGATTGAAGTCCGGGAGCTAAGTATTTCTACTTCTTTGCTATTTCCCATACTGGCTTGTCATAACTCCACATCGGAAAATAACACACACGCACACAAACGGGAAATACGAGCTGAAAAAGGTTGAGCTGATCACTATCTGCTTGCTAGGGAAAACATGATTAAGTGGAACACATAGCGTAGCTAACATATATGTTTTGTGGGTGGTAGGCAAAGGGCCACCCACTGAAGAAAACAGCAGTATTGCTTGAACAGCAAATTTGTGAAAGAATGCCATCGAAATGGCACAAAAAGAAGCAAGTCAGCATTCAACACAAGTCCAGACACGACAGGAGACAGCCGCTCTGCCCACACGATAAGCGCAGTCGAGGAGTCCTCTTGTGGGTCGATGGATGGATGGATAAAGAAAGAAAGAAAGAAAGAAAGAAAGAAAGAAAGAAAGAAAGAAAGAAAGAAAGAAAGAAAGAAAGAAAGAAAGAAAGAAAGAATATAATAACGAAATTCTGAAGGAATCTGTCTTGAGGTCACCTGACTTAGGTCAAAGCAAACACGGTGCATCATCAATTAGTTGTTATGCTGCACACCAATAGAATAAGATGCTAACAGAAGTAAAGAGCCAGTGGAAATGTTTTTGAAACCGCATTTTAAAACTGTTTAAGTTCTTTCAGTGTGTTTCATCCCAAATGCACGCAACTACTGTATACTTTTCTTCTTTGCTATTAAACGTGCCGTAAAGAAAAAAGAACCCGCTCATGGTTCTTGATCTTTTTATTTGCACGTAGTGCATTATCTGTTAAGCACATCACCGGTGTGAGTGTTTCAGTGGAAAGGCGCCACTTGCATCACGGGTACATTTCAGCGCTCTTAGTCAGCGCCGTTGTGAGACATTTGGAAGGAGAGTGAGACGCGGGAGGAGACCGCGAGCTGACCGGGGGAGGCACAGATGCTCCGGACTCCCGAGGAGGCGTCTCGGGCGCGTGATTGGTGGATAACAGGCACCCCCGTTCACACTAGCGCCGCAGTGAGCAGCTTGACTTGTGTAGCGAAAAAAAAGAAACAAGAATGCAGGGTTGCCATGGCGATGGGGGAGGCTCGAGTAGAAGAGGACGACTTACGGGGAAACAGTGTGCTGGTGCACTCCGGAGTCCGGACTCAACATTTTATTCTTGTCGCGCCAGTTGTAGTTAAATTTCAGATCTCAAAAGTTCCAGCGGTAGTGTTGCTCGATATTGGTGCGTATGTAGTGAAAAATAAGTTGTATCGAGCCACAAAGGCCTATTTCTGTTATTTACTGGAAAAAGTGTGCCTGTGATTTAAAAAAATGCTCGCGGAGGAGATAAAATGAAATATTAATAAATGATTATTATTTCAATTTCCCCCCAAAATGTGATTGTGTTTTATTCGTGTTCACAAATTCCCTCGCAATTGGAGCCACATTCTCTGAATTCCACCATCGCAATTCAATCAGAGAGCAGACGCGTATTTCTTGGAACGAGCGTTTTGCTGCAGGGCTCTTCCCAGCTTGTCACAACCCACCAATAACTCCAAAGTCTGGTCCGCCTGTGCTAATCCGCTCGCTCTCGCCGTACAAAAGACAAGCTCGGCCATCTCGGAGGAGCAGTAAAGCATCTCGCCGTGGTCATTCTGCAGGCGGGCTATCTCAAAATGTGTGTGTGTCGCGCACACACACACATCATGGAGAAGATTTACTGCTTCTGCTGCTCGCTCAAGGGCATGGCTTCCCTCCCGTCACCTGGGACTCGAAACCATCGGAGAGGGACAAGAGGAGGACGAGGAGAGGAAGTGAGTGAGTGAGGAAGATGCCAGAGGGAAGGAGTAGATAGACATGCTGCGATCTACAGGGACGCCGGTCGACCTCAGATTTGTTTTCCATCAATTTGAACAGGGGGCAAATAGACAACGGAACATTCACACGGTATCATGTGAATGTCAAAAATTAAAATATGAGCGATTAACAAGTCAGCAAAAAATGCCAAAGGCCCTCCATCACCATCCTGCCAAAACATTCTTGCATGTGGGAGGGGCGGGGGTGTTCCTCGAAAAAGTCAGGGTTAGGGTTTCGAGGAAAAATAAATGAATCAAGCTAAGACAACGGTGAGAAAGTAGCAGCGAAAAAAATGAGCTCAGAGAGATGAGCTTGATCTGGCATCAAGTTAAATTGATGACCAACCTCGTGCATGGTCCTCAGCGCGCTTCTGAGTTCATCCAACAGTCAAACACTGGACTCTGCTGGTCATTTCGGACATCACAAGCCGACACAGTAATGTGCATTGTTGGGGCTGCTTTCAAGGCACCACCATATTTAACTATTTTCCCGAGCCCTTCAAGTGACAACCAACAAAAACTTTTCGGTCTTTTTGGAGACTATGGGAGACTTTCTCCAAAAAAGGAGATGTTCATCCCTTTGCATCCAAATGAATGGCGCTCGTGTAAATGAGACCACTTCGCTGAGTGCCGTGCATTCTAATGTCCTTAAAATGAATGTCGTCCTTTTTGCCTGTAATTTTATTAGTGTTCAGACAGGGAGGGAAATAAAACCACTCAATGATCTTCTAATGTCATCATTTGAAACGTAATCATGTTTGCTGGATACACGCAATGGGAACTGTGATCTATGGAAGTATTTATAACTGTGTGTGTGTGTGTGTGTGTGTGTGTGTGTGTGTGTGTGTGTGTGTGTGTGTGTGTGTGTGTGCGTGCGTGCGTGTGTGTCTGTGTGTGTGTGCGTGTGCGTGTTTGTGTGTGTGTGTGTGTGAGAGAGAGAGAGAGAGAGAGAGAGAGAGAGAGAGAGAGAGAGAGAGAGAGAGAGAGAGAGAGAGAGAGAGAGAGAGAGAGAGAGAGAGATGCTTCTACAGACAGGGAAACTTCCTCTCCAGACTCAAAGGAGAAGAAAAGCCAAGATGTTTTCATATTGTTGAAAAGCAACAAACTGGTTTTCTCATACTTCATACTTTCTCACACTAAGCTGTCCAAGTTCCAGCATCAATACCAACATTACAAGACGTCATCTCAAAACACAAAAATAACTTTGGACCGAACAGAATCAAGAAGCACGCTGACCGCTTTCACCGGATCTTTGGCAGGTATGGAACACCAGACTGGAGCCATCTGGCCCCTTCAGACCTCACACAATACGCAAATATGTGCGCACAAACGCACAAACACACGGTCACCGGGGCACAAAGCAAACATATGCGCAGTAAACATGTTAAATTTAGGGAACATGTTCTCATCCTTCTGACAACAGGCCAAGAACAGAATGACGACATTGATGTTATTATGTTATTTGTTTCTTTATTATTTATTCATCACGCTTATTTATTCTTTGTTTGTGCCTTCTTGTTTTTATTTTTTGTGTTGTTTACTTGTATGTATATTGTGTACTATGTCTTGTCACCGTGGGATAGTGGGAACGTAATTTCAATTTCTATGTGTCTTGGCATGTGAAGAAATTGACAATAAAGCAGACTTTGACTTTGACTACAGCAATATTTTTGCAAAATACAACAGCACATCATTTAGTTCGTGTCAATCAAAAAGGAGCATGAGAGTAAACCCCGACGAAGTGAATTTTTGTTTCGGGCGTGGAAGATGAAGCTGATAGCTTGTGGCAGGCGGACGTGGCGTGGCGTCCGTTCCAAACAGTCAAGTCATATTGTGGGCGGCAGCACTTTTACTTTAAAATCTACAAGTGACATGATTGTGAGGCCACCTATCGCAGCGTGAGGACGCATTGGCTGACCCTTTCATGAAGGTCAAGGGAAACAAAATGGCCGACCAGACACGCTTAACCTTGACTGATGGCTACAGTCAATTATGGTCAATTACGCAAGTGCCTCTGCATTCTATGCTGGGGTGTGCTTTCCCAAACGGCGGATTTAAGCTTTTGCTGTCTAGGGACAAGGTGCCAAAAAGTCAAAGGTAAGCCATGAGTGTCAACACAGCTGACACACAGCTGACAACATGCCCGTCAGCAACATACACACACTTACGCAAACACGCACTCTGTGACAGCCACCTCATCAGCAGTGGCGCCACGATCAACTTGTCAAACTCAAATTATTTTGTCACCTTCAAACGTCATTCTGACCGGTGACAAAAGTGGGCGCCTAAAGCACAACTTTAAAACAACATGCTGGACATTTTGTGAAAATTATATTCATATTTGAAACGGGGAAGCTAACGTCCAAGCTACACATGCTACAGAAGTTAGCACTTATGATTCCCTCTACGATGACACAGCTGTTACTCCACCTGGAATTTGAAATATGAAACTTGTTGAGACTAGCTGTAAACAGATGTACCGACAGATACCTGTAAAAGTATTTGTACTCGGTTACCAATTGCCTGAAATAAACGGAAAAAAAACCCAACGCATCCCATATGACACAGATGTCAAACTCAAGGCCCGAGGGCCAGATACGGCCCGCCACATCATTTTATGTGGCCCGCGAAGACAAATTGTGCATCAAATTCGTGTCATTACTAGAATTGCAAATTGTCTTCACTTTTAATAATATATATTTTTTTAAATATTTGACCAGTTTTTACTTGTCTGATTTGAAAACGAGTTATTTGTCAGTTTGTTTTGTAGCTTTTACTGTATATAATATGAGGTGCTCATACATTTATTTGGGTTGACAGTCATAATGGCCCTCCGAAAGAAGCTGTGACTACAATGCAGCCCGCGAAAAAAATGAGTTTGACACCCCTGCCATATGATGCTACGCTGCTATCGGCTCAAACATGGGCTAGCCCACCCTGATTTCACTTTCTAGCCTTGAGGGGTAAACATTAACGTGTACAAGCAGAGCACATAGCATAGCACCATTCAACGCCACCTAAGCCAACGGTTGAGTAACGACACCCATCAGTCAAGTTAAAGAAATACTTTGGGTCGTAGTAGATTTATTGAAGCGCTTTGTAAAGAATGCAAGCTTCTTGTAAACAGATTGCACGGCATTTCCTCCAGTGCACTCGCAAAAAACGATTTGCTTAAAGGTTTGTTTTTATCCCTCGTGATCACATGTCTGGTGCAAAATAAAGAATACCAATCCCAGCTTGGAGCGCCAATCAACCTTTTCAGATGACATCATCGCTTTTAGGGACGCGCAACTGGAAGACTGTAGTGGCCAGCAGATGACAAAGCTGATGATTTCACCAAACTTGGGGCTTAAAAAAAAATGCCAAGGCCATGCAAATTACTTTCTATGAGAAAAATAATTACTACATACAAAAATAAAGGGTCCATTCTTATGGTAAATGACCTTCTTAGGCTGCAATGGATTCTTTTGCCTTCAAGACAGAAGAACAAACGCAGCCTATGTGTTATGACAAAGCCTGTGTTATAAATGAGACTATTAGCTGGACCTTGTAGAAGGGCTTCCGTGCTTCACACTTTAAAAAAAAAAAATTAATACAAAAAAGGGTCAAATGAGTTTTCCGTTCATGTTGAGACTTGTTTAGGGAGCGTCTATGTTTGGAATTTCATTAGAGAGCAAAGTGCAGGGATATTTTCTTCCGCTCAACATGAATCCGGATTTCTTCATGATTTGCACCCCCAAGCAGGCGACAACATTATGGCCACGCGTGAGCGCTCACTGTGAAGAGGTGTGATTACCATTGATTTGTCCTAACGCAGCATATTTCCTCTGCTCCACAGTTTACTTGGGAGGGGGGAGGGGGGTCACCACCAGGCCCTTCACTAGGATCAGAGGTCAAAAGTAGACGAGTCCAGGCTGGATGATGGAACCAATACAAAGTTGGCAGTTGTCAACATGAATGAATTTGCAAAATGGTTGCCATGTGGCTAGCTGGCTACATTCTTATTATTATCTGCGCATGTGACATCAGAGTGGCAGGTGGTTAAGTGGGGGGGCCAGGACACGGCCTCGTGGTGGCGGGGGACCAAAAAGTAAAAAAAATTTAATTATCAAGGCCAGCAGGCATGATTCCCAGGGGGCGCGTGACTGTGCGTAGAATGAGCATTATCTCGTTCCGAGTGTCACCAGGCAGTTCTGCAAACACGGCGCAAATGCAAAACTGGAGAAATCGGCCTGCAGATTATTGAAAAATAAAATGAAATAATACAGATAAATAAAATAATTAAAACTAAGCAATAATATTATCTAAATAGCCCTTTGGAACATGCGGGAAAGGACAGCTCCAGTTACAGAGGCTCGATTCCATTCAGTCCAGTGGTTGCATAAAGGCCCGTTTGGCGGGACCGAATCAGGCCATCACATCGTCAGAGCAAGCGTGAAGACTAAGCGCTCACGCGGAGAGGAGGAGGACATGCAAGGAAAGGCGCTTCTCACCTTCAAGTGACCTTCAGGCTTGCCATCAGTCTATCTTTCTCTCTTCCACTCTTTTTATTTGAGCTTATCTACTCTCTTCTTCTCCAGTTATTCCTGGAGGAAAATTTCATATGGGCCCAGCATTCCCCTGACCCAAATAGCAGGAACCCCAAAAGACATGGATCAATAAATAGAACAATCCTTCGTACAAGATGCCCCTCAGAAAACATGTAGGGAATAACAGGGACTAGCTTGACAACGGTAACGGCGCTACTTCCTTAGAATACAAGTTCATCAAAACGACAGCAATTGGGATCAGCAGGTTTACCATCTCTCCCCACACTCGGCGACCGTCAAGCTGCCGGCGATTTGGATACAAGCGTTCTGTGACACGGGGAAGAGTTTCCACAGCCGACGCAATTAGCACCGAATTCATTAACCTCCATCTTTGATGTGGGAAAATGAAGAGGAGAAAGAGGAGGAGCGGATGAGATGCAACACTTGTGGCGGCTTTGTTTCGGCCACACTGGTAAGTGGATGAAAAAAAGTGACAAAGCGACAAATAGGAGGCAAATGGATTCAACGGGCTCAATCTTGGCCCACCGCCTTGCCGGAAGTCTGTTTATTTGTCCCTCCGGGGGCAAGAAGAGGCTTCTTACTGACACTCTTGCCATCGGGATTGAGGGCTGACATCCAATTTAAACGTTGACATTCTCCGACGAGGAGCCAAGGTCTTGCAAATGTTGGCTTTAAAGTGAAAGGCTTGATCCCAACAGCATGCATTACGTCTCCTCGTCTTGTTCCTTGGCCCTTGAAATGGTCGTTCACGTTTCCCGATTCTCCGTAAACTTGAGCGCTCGGGCAATAGAGAAGGGTGATCCAAACATCAAGCACAAACACACACACACACACAAACACACACACACACACACACACACACACACACACACACACACACACACACACACACACACACAAAAAGCTGCTCAATATTTGGCATGTGCCATCCAGGTCTCCATTAGCCCGCCAGCGGAGTGAGTGGTGCCTGATAAAAGCAGCAGGCCTCATCCAAAACACGTCACGCAAGCTCATTTAAGAATCCATCGCTACATTTTGACTGCAGATATCAATTCCTCTGCTCAAATCTAGCCCGCCACACTGGCCATTTTGTCAGTGAGAAGCACTTACTCATAGCAGGTTGATGCAAAGATGTTAGTCACGGCAGCTGCAGTATGATATAAGAGACTTTTGTCTTCTGCCGTTACCTGACCTGGACTTCATGTTGAGCTCAAACATCATTGTGAATATGTGCAAAAAAACACTTTTCAGATGTTATGACGCCCTTTACTCCTTGTTGTAACTACATCTGTCAATTCTTTAATGACACTCATTTCTCTCCGACTTTGGCAGCCTTCATTGAGGACGCAGAAAGAGTTGGAAGGCCACCAAACAAGAGGAGGAGGTAGCACACCCAGAAACTTTTCCCAACGACAACTGACAAATTCACTCCCTCGCTCGGGTGACTGATGACTTTGCAGTGTAGCAGCAGAACATTTGGAGCTAATAATAAGCCGAGTCAAGGTGAGATAAAGGACAAAGTGCTTTGGATCATTTATTTATTTATTTATTTATTTACTTATTCATTAATTCATTCATTCATTTGTTTATTTATTTATTTATGTATTTATTTATTTAGTTGTTTGTTGAAGGTGAGATAATGGACAGTGGTTTGGAGTATTTATTTATTTATTTGGGGGGCTGATGCAAATATATCTAAAGACATACAGTGTAATGACTAAAATAACTAAAATGACTAACTTGCATTCACGTTAAGATGGATGGTTGTTGTAAATCCGCAAAGTGTACTTGTCTTTGGTTTACGTTTAGTTTGACCTCTCTGCTGGGATGAGCGACCCAAATGAGGACACACTTGACAAGTGTCCAAATAATCACATTATCCACATTACAACAACGAGCTGTACCATATTAAGATATCGCCGCTCATTTTTTGATACGAGTGGTGCTGCTGTTGTGGCAAGGGACAATGATGAGGGCCCTGATGACTTGTTCCCTTGTTGTTGATGTTGAGGTCAAATAACAATGCCGGCAGCATAATTTAAAACCGAGGAACCCCGGTGGCACAGCAGAGTACAGTAAATGTCATCGTGAGCCAACATGAGCCTTCGGGGTCAGCGCACAAAAAAAAGATTCCATCCGACTCCACTGTCATTACACTACTGCAAACTACTTGATAACTGCCTGCTACTAGTACTCCTTGTGACCTTGTCCTTATGACAAGTTCTATTTCGGGTGTCCATATTGTGTGCCATCGGACATGTAAGCTAGGCGGCCCACGTGCGTCCTCTCCATCATATGAAAAGCGCGTTCATCAATAAATCAGCCGCTGTGCATTATGCATGGCATCACATACACGGAAAGAACCTGCAAAAACAAATCCACTCAGCACTTTCGCTCACAAAATCAAGCAGAGCCGGAGAGGATTTTTTCATTATTATCTCATTCAATGACTCCATTTGTGCTGATCTTTGTGTTTTTTTTCTCTTCCGGTTATTGAACGGCCAATTGATTAAATATTTGCTAGGTGCCTGATAAGTAGGTGCGTGAGTCTATCCAGTCATGAAACTCAATTGAACAAACTACGTGCGCTTTGATCGACTTGGACTTGAGCTAATTTCTTCTTCCACCGTATCAAGGACGCTCACGGCAATTTGAAAGGTAATGAGAGGTTGGCTGTGTGCACACCCTCAACGGCGCAAAAGGTGCATTCTAAACTACGCCGAGCTGTGTACGCCAGAAAAAAGGACCAAAACTAAGTCATGCCTGCCCCTGGAGTTGTGAACTACATTACAGACTTGAAAATAAAGCCCCATCATTGGATTCCTCACCCAGGCAAAAAAATAATAAAATAGTAATAAATGGCAGCATAAGCGTGACAAGCAGCCCTAAATTTCGAACCCTAAAATCACCCCTGAATTGCACCTAAACTGATTATGAAGAACACAGACAAACATGAAGTTGAAAAATGTTCTTGACTGCTTACACAACATTTGCTACCTAATCAAAATTGTCCCATGACGCATTTTGAGAAAGTGTGGGAACCCCTTACTTTTTACGATCACGTCGGAAGAGTCACACATTCAAAAGTGAAGTGCATGTCAGCGTACACACACGCACACGTCGGTCCACTCAAGGTCAGCCGTGAATTGAGATGGCCCGCGTGGCTCCACATTGTATGATTAGCAGAAACGTGCTGAGATGGAAACGTGTACGCTGAGGTGACCTCCAAGCGCCTGATATCAAGACTCCAACACACACACAGAGCAAAGCGAGAGAGTCACGCTCCAGTGATGCCGGCGGCGACGTCTGCCACCGCCGAGCCGCCAGCCGGTACCGATACTGCCTTTACCTTTCTCTTCTGCTCCCGGGACGTGGCTCTCCTGCTCTTCCTCCGCTTCTCCTTCTCGTCCTCCAACGCATTCACATCCACTTCCCCCCGATTCTTCTTCAGCTGGGAGGCCGCGTGAGCCATGAAGCGGCCGAGGGCACTCGCAACACGCGCGCCTCACCTGAGATCCCGGAGAAGTTAGACAACGGTGGCCGCGGGGGACAAACCCCGGGATCCCAGAGGGAAAAATCGGGGTAGAAAAGGAAAGGGGGGGAAAGGGAAGAAAAATGCCCTCCTTTGAAAAGGACAACGGAGAAGCGTAGGTTCTCTTTTGGCTGTTTGCTGCCAAGATCCTGTTTGTCCTTCCTTGGGGCTGCTGTCCTGCTAAGGTGCGCTCACTCTCGTGCTCTTGACTTCAAAGTGAGGCAGAGGAGCCTCCTCCTCCTCCTCCTCCTCCTCGGGTGGCAGCGTGAGTCGAGAGGTGAGGACAAACCGGGTTGGAAGGAAGAGCGGCGCCAGCATCGCCAGCAGAGGTGGATGGAACGAGGGAGGCGGAGAGGGAGAGAGAGAATGGAGGGCGGGTGCGAGGGGAGTGGTTGCCGTAGCAACCACCTTCGGTTTCACTCCATCCTCCTAAATGCTCCCTCACAGCTCCACCATACACACGGGTCTCGGAAACCATGTCTATGTGTGTGAGAGAGAATGAATGAAAACTACAGCTGGCACACACACGCACATACACACGCACACACATGCACGTACGCACACGCACGTTTTCATGTTTTGTGCGCACAATGTTTAGGAACGTCACAAATGGGAAAGAGAATTACATATTGTTTATTTAAACACCAAAAAGTCCAACCAAGACATGTAACTTCGCCAAAAGAGAGCTTCACGATTCACAAGTTAACAACGGATTAACACAAATGACGAGAAAGAGAGAACGAAATGAAAGGTGTCCTATTTAAAATTGCCGACCGCCATGCTCAAGTCAGAGCCAACAGCTTGGCAAAGCGTACGGAAGCCATCTTTGCGTTCGTGCGAGCACACGCGGCATCATCGGGAGCCTGGCCGGTTCCTGCCGCCACCGTGAGGCTGCCTCAGCATGTGCCTGTCAATTTCATTTGCAGCGCACGTGTCTTTAACCTGGAGATGGAGGGTTAGAGACCATATGGGGCAATTGATGAGGGGGGGCGGGGGTGACAAGCCTCCAGGGACACATAGCCAGTGGAGACCCGTAAAATTCCCCTTTCTCTCCCCTCCCTTGTTTTCTTTCTCTTCAAATGCAGCCACCAGCATTGGAAAGCGGTGATGTCAGTGGAGGGGGGATGCTGACTCGCAGCCCCCAACGTGCATCGGGGGGGGGGGGGGGGGCACATTATGCCAAATGATCATGCCGTTGCTAGGCGACCACCAATGGGGCGGTTGCGAGAAGGACAGGAGAGATGGATAAGGAGAGGTGAGAAAAAGGATTGGGATGGGGAGTGAGAGAGGGGGGTGCTGGGTACATGTGCAAACGAATGGCGGTCGTACCAGAAATCCTCCAGAATCGCTCACGGGGCGGTGACATTTCAAAAGACGCCAGTTGTGAAGGCTTTCATTGAGAAAAGTCCATTCAGAGCACAACTGCTGGCAGGTGGAGAGGAAAAGAACTGCCAAGGTGGACGTCACTTCACGGCAAAACATTTACTCCCAGACAGAAAAAAAAAATCTCAGCTCCAGAGTTGGCAGGTGGCCGCAAAGGAGTTGGAACATTTCCACCTGCCGTTTCCAGGCGCGTTGCCAGGCAGACATAAGGTCACCCACTTATGGTCCCAGATGCCAAAATATTACAGCCACGGGACACAAAATGACAAATGGACTGGCACAAAAATTCTCCAAAATATGTCCTCGCTAACCCAAACGGGGTTACAATTGCTGTGTTTACAGTCAGAACTGCTCATTCGCTCACTTGAATGTTTACGGGCAGCCCGAAACAAAAAAATAGCATTCATGCATTTATTTACACGTCCTCAAAAGGAATTCAAACTCAGAACCTCTCAACTGCGAGCCAGCATTCGAGCCATTACTGAGCCTCATTGAACAATCATCGAAAAATCAGCCAGCAAATGTACTTATTTTTCGATATTCCTGCCAGAATCGGGGTACACTTCATGGTCCTGTTTCTTTTTAATGCCAGTGAGCTCCCTTCCTTTTTTTACTCATGATATCCCCCAGAGTGCAACAATCTCATTGACCTTTTGACCTTTACAGCCACAACAGCGCATCCCAGTTGGGGGAGCTGGGGGGGGGGGGGTCAGCTTGCAGGGAGACAGCGTGTGCATGTGTGTGTGTGCGTGTGTGTGTGTGCGTGCGTGCGCGCGTGCGTGTGTGTTTGGGGGTTTGAGCTCGACAGGTCACGCTGAGGGCACACAATAAGTAATTACGCTAATAGCTTGAATAGTTCAGTTTGGCTTCATGATGGTTTTGAAGCATCATTCCCCAAAGCGCATATATATTTAAGGCTATAATGATTCTTCATATTTTGTGATATTTGGGCGGGATAGCTTCACAAAATGGACGAAGGGATCAACATGATTTAAAGAGTTGAGGTGATTTTAGCATTAACATAAAATACTTTGGGTGCAATATTTTTGTAGCAATGAAAAAGAAAATATCGCGTAAGTCATCTTTTTAAGAATGCATGCGAGTGATTCTTTTTTTTTTAAAAAGGAAGCGAGGCAAATGTTCAGCATCCTCTTGGTGAGTGCACTTGGCTACTTTTTGTACTGTGCTGCCCTCTAGCGTTAAACCATAGAATGCTGCAAATGTGCTTTCGATGCAAACAAAACAAATGCGCAGATTTTAAAACATCGTCCCATGTATATCTCTTCATTGGACCTTAGTTTTGACAAAGCTCCTTTCAACAGTATGTGAATATTCCCAGTAGATGACTGGAGCTCAGACTGGGCGAGCAAAAGCCTCCAGCAAAATGAAAATAACCAAATTTAGATAACCAAATGCATCTGAGTATGAAAGAAAACGATTTTAGAACCAATTTTGTGCATTTCTCACTCATGCATACACAAGACGGCCTCAGCCCACTCTTGACATACACCCTTGCCCATATGATTCCTTCACCTGCATCACTCAATTCCATCACTTCATTTTTTCTTTCTTTCCCTCCGGAAAGACAAAAAAGTACAATGAGACGTAACCCAGTTATCTCCCACCAACCGAGCAAAATGTGTGTCACCAGGAAAAACAAGAACAAAGTGTCCTTGCGCACTTTGCCCACAGGGGGGCAGCCAGACATTTTTGGAGGAGGAGAAGAAAGAGGGAGGGGGAGGAGAAGAGGGAGGGGGAGGAGAAGAGGGAGGGGGGGGGGGGGAGTAGTGACTGTGATGAAGCTCTGAATGACTTGCTGTTGGGACCTGTGTGCGTTTGTTTTTCTGGGGGAAACGTCTGCTTAGTTGTTTTTGAAAAGAAAACCCCAGAAAAAAAAGCACAGCGAAGACAGCAAGCACGCCTCAGCTGGAGGTGAAAACAGAAGGTTACGTCAGGTTAGCTAGATGGAGGGAGGGGAGCTGACATTTACACAGCCGTTCAGTGTCATTTGCTTTTCTTTAAATAGCATCCTCACCAAAAGTAACTATTTTCTTTCCCCATTTATGATTTTTCTGTAGACTCTCTCCTCAGCTATTCCACTCACCAGTAGGTGGCAAGCAAGGCTCCACTTAAAATTAACTACAATGTTCAAACCCCCCCCAAAAATGCGAACACCACTTTTGCGTCACGAGCTATTTCATCATAAAATGGCCAAATAGAAAACAACAACACTCGCTTTTCCTTGCAACGCCTTCAAGCTATGGCGAAGGCGTCAACGCAACCAGGACAAAACAGCTTAATGAAGAATTTTATCAGGGCGGGTCGGGAGGCCATAGTGGGTTTCCTCCCACAGGAAAAAAAAAAAGCTGAAGACGAACCAACAATTTCACGCTCTGTTGTCGAGCGCAAAAACGAGGAGGCCTCTCGCTCCCACAGTTCGCCTGTAATCACAAATTACCCCGAACGTTCTGCAATAATTCATCCCCGCAAAGGGCAACTGGAAAGTAGCCACTGATAAAAATGTCCTCATCATTTCTTCTCCAACTCAAAATAAAAGCACAGAAAACATTTCCCTGCTTTTCTGTTCAAATCATCCATCATAGCACAAGTCCAATCACATTAGGACTTTCCCAGAAATGTGGGGCCGACAAAATGATGGACGAGCCGCGGCGGCGGGGAGGGAAGATCAATTCGGGCATTAATAAAACATCATTTTCCGATTCTGACCATTTACAGGAGGCTTGAGTGCTTTTTAATTGCAAATCGTGAACAGTGCACAGCTTCCATGGATGAGAATTAAGAACGCTGTAATGAGACTTCAGGTTGAGTGAAAAGAAGGGAACGTGGGCGAGTTCGCGGCTAATTCCGACTGGGAAGAAACCTTCCGCTGCTCCGGTGGGCGACTTGCCGAGTTATTCCGGGAACACTTTTTCAATAATTGTTTACAAAATACAGTATGTCATCATTTTGTACATACCCCCACCCCCACCAAAAAAAATCAACTCACTGAAAATGTTAGTATTGAGGTATTATATGTTCTGCAAAAAAAATATTAGGCCTACTCAGATGTAGTGTCGCGCAGGATAAATGCAACCAAGAGTGCCATCTAATGGCGATTGGTGTTATTACAACTTCATATTCAAAGTGCGGCACCCACTAACTCGCATATCTGCAGATGATTTTTTTTTTCCAATATTTTGGGGACACAATAACATTGATGATCCTAACTGTGTGCCAAGACCAGCAGAAATAAAAGTAAGACCATTTCGTGTTGTAAGAAAAGACAAAATGAGTGTCGTTCTATTTTATTTTTAATCTTTCTTTTTTTTTAAACCTGGCTGTACTCCGTGGGAGCTCTGCGAGTTGGAGTCGCATCAAAGACGGTGAGCGCGGAGCTTTCTCCCCATGAGAAGCAGCGGACGCCACCGGCACCATATGCGTGTACCCGTCAGTGGGTCGGCATGCCATATGCCGGAATGCGCTGGCCGCATGCTTCCTCTCCGCCAGTCATCTCCATGTCTGCGGGGAGGTCCACGGGTGTTGGGGTGCCACTGTGACAAGCGGGGTTACAATTGGCGGGAATTGTCATTCCAGGTCGTTTGTTTTTGAGGTTCGTTTTTTTGTTTGAATTTGTTTTCAGAGCCAACGCGAGCTTGTGCCACAGGGAGCGCACCAACGCTGAAAATGTGACGGCGGCGTGAGAGTGGCTGTGAGCCGGCGGAACATCCTCTGCCGGTGTCGTGTTTCCCCCCCGGCGTGATGGATGGCGGAGACGTGCCAAGAATGGTCACGCCTGAGGAGACCTCGTGCTGGGCCGCCGTCGGCGTACACACGCTGCACTTCTGCATCGATTCCAGAGCAAAGGTCGGGCTCCGTCTCAGCATTTGGAGTTTGTAGTATATTATTCCGAACGCGCGGATACATTTACAGCAAACTATAATTCTCGGCCATCAATGGAAAGTATTCATTAACAGACTGCGCTATTCCTGACTGTAAAAAGATGAAGGTGGTGCCAACACACTTAAGGCCTTTTGGCTTATGCGCTGCTCTTGATTTCACAACACGCGATGCTCAACCAGCATGTACAATTTGTTGCGACAAGTTGTAACATGCAAGTTGGGAGTAATACTTTGAAAATGATTTCTCAAAAGAAAATATTTTGTTTATTTACAGTCACTTGTTGCTAGGCAGGTTTCATTGCCTTCTTTTTTTGGGGGGGGGGCAAAGAACTGTATTGCCCTACCCAACAGAAAAAGGACAGCAGCAGGAACAGTCCAAATTTAATTCTCTTACTCGCAAGTTCCTGGGATAAAGCAACAATGGCCTATAATGCAAATATCACGGCTGACTATTCTAATTAATATCCGCTGCTACTAAATGCCAACATCAGTCAGCTCAAAGCATCAAATTGTCCAAAATGTCAAGGTGAGATGAAGGCTCAGGAGTGAATGGAAAGTAATGGGCAATTGATTCATTGATTAAGAGGAGAGTGTGATTAAATGGCAGCTAAGCGCCTGATGTGCTAATGAATGAGCGCCTAAAGGTTACAAATGGGCTCTTAATTGGATGCAAATGAGATGATTGGGTGGTCGACTGCGCAGGTACTTGGCAACCTGCTTCATAATAATAGCAATAATAATCATAATAGCTTGGATGTATATAGCAACCTTCAAGGGACCAACAGCAGAGGTTTGAAAAGTATTCATGGAAAATTAAAATGTTGAGAATGTTATAAGATAGCTAGCTGTTAGTGGCGTAGCTAGCAATGGCCAGCAGCTGATGGCCAACACGAAGTTAGCGTTTATATTATACAATAGGCAACTGGTAAAGATGCTAATTTTCTAGCATAACAAAATTGTGTGATAGCTTGCAGCAACAAAGTTCTTTAACCTCTGTTAACAAACCTGACTAAAGTAAAGATTGAAGTCAGTCATTTTCTCTTCATATATATTGATTATCTTGTAAAAACCACTAATATTAATGCCGTACTGAGTAGCTGAGAGATGAGCTGAGTCCTTCTTATATCACCCCCAGGCAGATTAAAAAAACATTAGAACAACATTGTGTGTGTGTGTTTTACAAGTGTGGTGATGAACTTGTGTGCCAAGGCACCCGTGTACCGTACAATTGAGCCGGCTGTCAGTCAACGTGCATGACACACAACAACAAGAACTAAAATGTGGCTTGAAGCACTTATTGTACTGGAAGTAGAACACTCCCTTTCCCACCAGAAAGTCATTTGACAGCTCCACGGTTCATGCCACCGTCCGCTAGAACGGAAATCAACTCCGATAAGGCCGCGTCTCACACTGAAGCAATCACGCGCTCCGTCACTCAACGCAATAACACTGAGGGACAGAAGCAAAGCGGAGACCTATCAAAGCCCGTAAGCCACAAAAACCGGGAGATCCTGCCATGTTTGATAAGCAAACGCCGTCCGCTTTCTCCCCTCCCACTCCCACTTTGGCCGAACGGCATCTCCCAGCCACCGCCCATCCGTTGCTGCTCCGCCTTGACAGCTGGGGCCTCCGGTCTCGCATCAGCGTATATCTGCAGATATGTCACTCCGCTTGACGGTGCGACTGATTGGATGGAGTCAGGGAGCGTTGCGGCTGAGGCCGCAGATGCGCGTCGCTTACTCCCCGCCGCTGTCCAAGCTAGAAACTTCTCGTTAGGGTGGCACAACGGCTCATTATAACGACTGGTCGTGAGATGACATGTGCAAACTTATACGCACATGTATGAAAGCACCTCAGAATCACGTTTGTCAAATTATTGCCTTAGATGTTGGGGTGGTCACGACCAGATAACGCCGCGCCTGCCGGTGTCCCACTCCCCAGTTTCTGGCACCGGCGGGCACATTTGGCCAGCCATGCGTGGCTCTATCGACAACGGTGGTGCACATCTCCTTCTCCAAAGTGTGTCCTCACCTTCCCGTCCCCAGAGCTCAACCTGTCATGGCCACTCAGGCAGAGGCTGAATTGAAAAGGGGACGAGGTCGAGGGGTTAAAAGCAAGCCTCCGAGGGGCCTCGGGGGTTGTTCATAATTTATATCAGGTTTCAGACTTGAAATTAGCACAAGACCAATGACCCATTTTAATACAGAAATGAATTTCTGTTGATAGTGGCTTGTAAGGAGGAAAATAACGGTTGCCATGGCAACGATACCACTTTCTTTGTGCTTTGAGTTCAGGATAAGCTGCCAATGGGAGAGAGAAGGCAACAAAACAAAAAGGCACTTTAAGACATTTCTCGAATACACATGAACAATCAAAAGACACGACCCTAATTTTGATTTAAAAACTTGTCTGGCGCCCTTTACAAGCTGGACTTGCTGCTAAACAAAACACACAACTGACCGACTAACTCCAACTCTTGGCCTCCCGAGAGAAGACAAGCCAATCCTGTTACATCAGAGGTCTACTTGCGAATCTCACCTTTTCAACTCTTTGCATCTTCACTTCATCACGGCCATCTGTGACCACTCCAAAGGAGCGAGAGTGCATCAAAGACAAGTCAAAGGCAGCTGACCATGACAACGCCGGCACGCCGACATGTCGCGCGAAGCCGCGGACGGCAACAGCGGTTGCGGCCACTTAATCAGACAAGTGCTAATCTGGTTAGCGGATCAACAAATGAGCCTCTCAAGAGCTGAAAAGGAGGTCACAAACTCACAGACAACAGAGCCGGGCCGCCGCCATTATGCGCCACTGTGAAAACGGTTTGAATTCAGATTAAAACCACAATCCGGTTTACTGTGAAAACGGTTTGGATTCAGATTAAAACCACAATCCGGTTTACATAGCCTGTTAAAGTGTGACTATTTTGCTGGGGATTTTAAATGTTTTCCTGAAGTCTGTTTGCCCCAAATACAGATCCACCAGCGGAATTTCAGAACTCCTTGTGAGCCACAAAATGGACATACGAGTTCATACAAAAACAACTCAACGGGATTTCTTTCCACTTCTGTAAACCGTTATCAGTGTGGTTTATTTTGGCGCTGACATCTGGCATGGCACCTTGACATTGAAGTCAGAAATTTTGGGAGGCAAAAACAACTACAGGACGTGCAAAAACGACTCCGCAGTGATATTTCTTTCCGGCGGAGCGCCGTGACATTTTTTTAATGGCGCCTGACTCAATAAAAGTAGTGAAACAAAAGAGACATCCTCGCCGCCTTCACGCTACAAAGTGCACGTCTGCGTTCACGTCTGCTCCTTCTTTTAGTTGAAAATACCCCCCTGCCCATCAACCCACCCCTCCCTCCTTCGGGTTTTCACAGCCAGGCAAGGGAGCGAAGCTGGTGCAGCAGCAGGAGTCACAAAAGGAGGTCAGACAGCGGATGGATATCATTTTTTCATTATTATTCACTGGCACATTCAAAAGTGAGAAAGGAAGGGGCGGTCGCCACGTCAGGTCCATATTTGCTCAGCGGCCTTGGTTTTACTCAAAAGCTAAATTATGAAGACAGAAATGTACTTGTGAGAAATGGGGCAGCTGGAGGTGTGCCCCAAGTAGGCTCGGTCCAACTGCACTCATTGTGATGAATGAAATGCGTTGGAAAATATCTATGGCGAGTGTGACTGAGTGCGTGACATGTAATGTGTGCGCCCAAACAGAATTATTAAATACAAAAAAATGAATTCTGCAAAATGGCGGGAAAGGTCCCGTAAGTAATACAGTTGGCCATATTTGCGTTTTTTTTGCCATTGAAAGCGCTTTTCGGCCGTGCTTCCGATAATCTCGTTTCCAATTGAGGTATGCGACGACGTCTTTGCGAACGTTCTACTGGCACAGATTAGCAGCCTCAGTTTGACGGCTGCAATTAGCTGCTTACTCTTGACGATGGAATAAGAAGATGAACGAGGATGATCCGTGCTCTCTGATCTTATTCCCTCCCAAATCCCTCATACCACACTTGTCCAGATTAAAGATGGTGGATGTTTAATTTCTCATTGACTGTTAATTCCAGCGGCGGCTCGCCAGTCACGTCGGCTGGAGCGGCCAGCGCGTGCACTCGCACGGTTTGCCGCGCGAGATTACACGGCCACCCGGCGGCTCGGGGTCAATACTAATTCTGTTTTCATGCGCTTGTGACTGTGACCGTGCTGGCTAAACAGACAATTAGCTGCCACTTCCACTTAGGAGACGGCCACGTCTGCCAAATGCTTCTTGGCCGGCGGGAGAGCCTCTCGCGGTGCTTTTACGAGGACGCTGACGAGAACTTTTGCATGTTGATACAGTTTGAATCATCAAATGTTCATGATGAATGAGGGGGTGGCGGGGGGGGCTTTGAAATGCGGTTCAGCTATCACCATCTAAGCCACAGATCTTGTTTCTTGTGTCAGCAAGAACTCGAGAGGGCTGAGGATTAGTCCTGCATGACTTGTTGACATTATTTCTCCTCTGAGTCCAGCATGCTGTTAATTAGGGGCTCACAAGCATCTCTCATCAAAGAACTGCAAGAAAGCGAACGAGAGATAGCAAGAAATCAGAGCGGAGAAGCAGAAGCGTTCCGTCGCTCTGCGTCTCGGTCATGATGAGGACGGCAATGTCGTCGTTTCATGACGCCTCGGAAGGAAATGGTTTCTCCCCCGGCGAGCTCCCACACAACTCCGTCGTTGGCTGTCGACATTTTCCCTCATCTTCGATTACGTAACATTTTCCTGCGCTTTTAATGTTTCACATACATGCTACATGCTTTATAGCATCAATTAGTCATCACTCGGCTTCTCTGCTGATTTTCTTCTTCTATAATGCCACCCTGAATTCAGAGTGAACCAAGTTGCGAATTTTCCAAGGTCCGAAGGATCGAAAAATGTTTCAAAAAAGTGACGTGTGCTTGCTTCAAGCTTTTTATTGCCACTCCCAGATTAAGTTTACATATGGAAGTTTTCTAGCTTAATGCTAACGCATCATACAAAACACCATAGACGGGCTTATAAAATTAGCATTGATATAGTGAAACCACAAAAGTTTGAAGACAAACAGAGCATCAAACCATATAACAATACTCAGACAAGTGCTAATCTGGTTTTTAGAGAGAAAAAAGAAAATTCAACAAAGGTGCAGGTCATCATCAAAAAATGTCCTGCTTGTGTTTGGATAATTGCCGTTGGACAAGGCCAATGGGAAAACGTCCCCATCTGGGGAATTACGACTTGGCAAGTTCTCGGCCATCTGGGGCACGTCGCAACTGAGACGACATTCCGCATGAGATCTCAGCAGTGATTTATTCACGAGTCCAGTGATGGAAGACTCCATCCCCTTCCTGGACACCTCAGCTCTGCATTCACTCATCTTTCCTTCCTACGAACCCAATTCTTCCATCTCTTCCTGCCCTTGCCCTTACTCCTAATCATCCTTTTTCCTTATTTAAAGGCAGCTCTGTGAAAGGCTCGAAGGCACTCGCACCACTTCTGCAACCTGCCATTTCTACACACACACACACACACACACACACACACACACACACACACACACACACACGCACGCACGCACACACACACACATCACGCACACACACACATCCAGAGGCTATCTCATTAGCCGGCTCACACCCTCACAGCTGGAGGTTGTCACATTGCGCGAATGTTAGCGCATTAGCTAACCGCACGCAAGCACAGCGTATTTCACAGAATCAACACACCGATGAACAAGTGTATTTACCAATCTTACGCCACTCAAACAACTTTATAAATTATATTGCACGCTATTTAGTAGTAGTATTTAGTAGTGAGTGTGGATTGGATTTACATAATTCATCACTATCCGATGGCGGCCTGCAACTTTTAAATTTTTTGGCTCATTACGTCAGCTGTTTGCTCAGAGACCGTCATAAATGAAGGCGTCCGGTTGAACGGCGATAACAACTTTAGATTCGTGTCGCCGGGCGACTCCGAGCCCGAGGAAAAGCTGGGCCCGCTCGTTAAAGTCAATGGCTTGGAGAAGGGATGGATGGATGTGACAGAGAAAAGCGAGCGGGCGGCGTCGGGTGACGGACGGCCCGACACCTGGAGACAAAGCAGCTGCTGGCAAATCCAAAGCATGAGACCAGAAAGAAAGGTGGGGGTGAGCATTTGGGTTCTTGGAAAGTTTCACGAAGGTTGATCTCAGCACGCGGGACATTTTGCTCGCAAGGTTATGTAACATTGCGAAGCGCCGTGGAGCTTCTGTTAGCTTTCACTGGCACACCTTCTCATCTTCATCCTTCTCATTCCCTGTGTGCACCATCACAGAAATTTGAAGTCAGGTGAGTTTACCAGCAAAGAAATACATTTCTCTAAAAGGGCCGCCACAAATCGAGCGGCGACAGTCACAACGGGGTCGACAGACAAAACGTCGGCCATAAAGCGCTTTCGTTTGGCACAGAATAAAAAGCTTTTGTTGTCCCACTTGCTGGCGTTGAGTAGTTGCCATGGCAACGCTGAGCCAGAGGAAGCCCAAAGAGGATCCCAAATTCTTGAGATTTTTTTTTTTAACAAATCCAACAGTGCAACTCTAGTTCTTCTTTCTCCCTTCCCCTTTGAAATGGGTGGGTGGTGGGGTAGTGGAATCAGAGTGGGAAGCGGAAGAGGCTGCCATAATGAGGCAAGAGCAGATGCTTGCACAGAAAATAACCATGCGAGTGCATCCAGGAAAATACTTGAAAATGTTCCTCACATTGCAGCTATAGTACAAGATTTGGAACAATTATGTAATCGGGAGCCCCCCCTCCCCCAAAAATCCATTTAATATGTGATTATTATTTTTTTTCACATATTTGATTATAAACCAGCAATAAATTAAACTGTATAAAAATTAACAATATCAGAATGGTTCTCCATGATTGTTGTGATTTGATTGCATTAGAACATTGAAATAAATATTGTCTACATAACATTTACAGACAAAAGTAAAATGAAGCAGTTCTGTTGAGGCATTTCTGTTCAGCACGTACGTAGCAAGAGCCCATGACTTTGATGTCAACAAAAGCCATCAAAACCTTTTTAGATGAAGTAGAAAGGAGAACAGATGAAAAAGGGAGCACTTGGAAACGAAGTCGCTCATCGGCCGAAGCCTGATGGGCTTTCGCCAACATCTCACATGCGGCGAGAGAAAGCCATTTCAAATGTGCTGAGCTCTCTGTGTTATCGATTTATTCTTGCAAAGCGAACATAAAAAAAAGTGCACGCGCTGATGGCAGGGCGGGCCGAGCGGCAAGATGGGACGAGTGGAGGAGAGTGGCAAGCCCTCGTTTTGGCCTTTGCTTTGATTAGCTGCACATTCTTCACCCCTGAGTTGGGCTCTCAAGGCTTACCTCGAACTGCTTTCGTCAAAATCACCGGCAAGCTGAACAAAGGCTTCCATTTTGGCGCCTTTAAAGCTACAATGTCCACTCATTTAGACCTTAAGACATAAAATCATGGCCGAGTGGGTAATAAAGTTATTTTTGGATTTTCACCTGTTGCTGGTGAGGACTCACTATAGGGAAGCGGCCATTTTAGACACAAACACCCTCCCATCCAAATGAAAATTGTCAACACCACGCCCTCCTTCCACTTCGCAGCCCCCTCCCCACTCTCCTCTCCATCACACCTATTCTCCACATTCTCACTGATGTTCCTCAGAGAATGATGGAGCTTGAGCAGGCCAACCCCCGCCTTGTCTCTCATGCAGGCCAGGACCCAAAAGGCAAAGGCAGGAAGAGCCCACCTACACATGCATGCGCTCATTTAGATGAGGGGGAAGCCCACACGTGCATGCGCTCGCTCACACCTCCGCTCGATCGACACCTGATGGAGCACATTTATGTAAGAAATCTCACGGATGTTCTTTTTGGCATCATCCGTGCTCAATTTTCTGCTTGCGTAACCTCTACAGGACGGAGCGACGACGTCACGCTAACGGGCACGCGCGTTTGCCGGACTTGATATCGCCATAAAGTCTCTTGCAATTGCCGATAATGCACAATCAGGCCCTCTTAAGGACGTGATCTAAGTCCATTAAGTCTAATGTGAATATCAAAAAGACGTGCGAGCACACACACACGCGCGCGCGCACACAAGGACACACACACGCACGCACGGAATCGAAGGAACATCGTCTAGCAGCACGTCGGCATGGTGGCCGTCTGGGGCGCACGTCATGTGTCATCCCGCTTTGAAAGCTTCTTTCCAGCAGTCGTGTGCATCTCAGGGGGCAAGATGGCCCAAAGCATTTCGTTAGGCACAAGAAACGACCAGGGACAAAAGGGAGATGTTTGTCACATCCCCCAAAAGACAACACTCAAGCTGGAAGAAAATATCAAACAATACAAGCAAGGGGTGCCACTCGGTTCACGGCCGTTTTTCGTTTTTAAATGGAACCGTTTGATTTGGCTCAAGTCCGTGTGATTCGCATTCAACTAGATGCTCGGTTGGAGAGCTTTGGAGTTTCTTGTTGAAAGTAGGAAATCTTCTATGGCAGCGAACAGACAGACAGACATTAAAATTTAACATTTCCCTCTCCTGGCCAACAAGTTCAAGCAGCCCAGTCTCCCCTTCCTCATCTTCTTCTTCTCCCTCTCTCTCTTTTTCTTTAATTCCACTCCCTCCTCCTCTCGTTCACCCTCGACATCTTTCGCTCCAAAGAGAGCCGAGTTGCCATGGTTACAATCATGAACACATCTGGCGTAGTCGTGATGCGACACACGCGCATGCGCACGCGGTGACCCGACGACAACAAACCGAAAAACGGAAGCAAAGCGGGACAAAAAAAGAAAAGAAAAGACATCATCAATATGCATGATTTTCGGAGCTGTTGGGTGCTCGGTGGCGGTAGAGCGGAGCCTGCGTGAGCGAGATAAGAGAACGGCGGCCGGCTGAGGAAGAAGATACGTCTGTGGGCAACTTTGAGGATCCTGTTGGTTCAGTTCAACCAACCTGCACTGCAACTTCCGATGGAAGATGAAGCCCGTGCAGCAAAACGCTTAAAATAGCGGCCTCAGAGATTTAATATTTAATTTTGCATAGCCTCCACTCTGGTAGAAAAAAAAAGAACAGCAGCAGGGGAAAGTCCACTTTTCATTGGACTATTGCAATTAGGGCTGATTTTTTTGGGGACAATATATAAATTTGGGTGCAATATGATTCGAGTGGGATTAGGATTTGATTCGATATGGCGTGGTTCCGTTTTCATGGCTCAATTACAGCTTTGGTCCATAATTGGCGGAGTATCTGATCATTGTTTCTCTAAAGTAAATGCAAATGTTTCATTACAAATATAATCAGTCTGCTCTCATGGAGGCTGACAGAGATTGGACAGTATAAATTGTTGACAAGGTGAAATTTGAAGGATTTGGACAATTTTGAATCAAAAATTTATATAAACAATTAATTGATTACAAAAAATAATCAATTCATCATTGTCGATTAATTTAGTAATCAATTAGTTGTTGATTAATCGTCACACCGCCGACATAAATTGATCAATCAATATAAATAGATTTTTTAAAAGCCTACAGAGCAAGTGAAACGAGCAGTTTTTGGAAAATTGCAGCCTTTATGAGAGAACGGCATTCATCATCCTGATGTCGATTTGAATCCGATTTTTTTTTTTGTTCAGGCCTCATTTGTTTTGATGGAATTTGAGCCCACCGGCGTTGACATTCAGAGACGGCAGTTGTTTTTTTTTTTGCACCACATGAGGTTTTGACACATAAATTTAATTGGAAGCCAAAGCAAGGAGTGCGCCGCTTGTGAGCAACACACCCAACAACCTTGTTAAAATGTATGGCGGCAATCTTTCGCGTTCTGCTCTTTGCCTCCTGTCCAATAAATCCAACATCTCAAGGGCCAACCCCAAATAAAGCGTTAAGCCTCTTCCCTTCTCGTCCTGCCAGACGCGAATAAGGAGAAAAGAGATAAGCGCAGCTTTTTAGGTTTGTTTAGACTGAAAGAATACACGGCTGGGTTTGTGTTCACTAAAGAACAAAAAAAGGTGATGACGCGTACGCACGCAGGTCGACATTCCAAGTCATAAGTCAAAACATGTTTGCGCGGCTTCCTCTTAAACGCCTCGAGAACACGTCGGTAGCCAAACAACAGCAAATTACAGAAGTAGAGTTGGATAGGACAACAGATCACTCTGACTACCTGCCCCCCCACCCCCACCCAGGGCCCCCCCTCTACTTTGCATAGCTGCGCTCCTGCAGCCAATCACCCAGGGCGAGAAGACAACCAGCCCGACTAGTAGCGATTTAGGGATGAACGCAGGTGACTGCTCGTGAGACATCACCTGTCAGGTGTTTCCAAATCTCCCATTCATCTATTGAAAGCAAAACAAACTCACCTTTTTGCCTTTCTTTTTGCGATGAGCCGCTTTCCCTCCTCCTGTTCCTGAGGCCGTCTTCTCCTTTGCCTCCTCACTCATGCTGAGAGTCACTTCTTCTTTCTTTTTGTTGTTGCGCCTCGTTTAATCCAGCGTGCGGGAGCCCGTCGTCAGCGGAGCGCCTCCATGGCCACAGTGATTGAGAGGAGAGGAGATGATGCTCTCCTCCTCTTTCACCATCGAGGTCCACTCCCACTCGGCTGCCTTGGCAATTAGCGGCGCGCGTTCGCAAGGGTGGGGTAGGCACCCACGGCAAGAGCGAGCGAACGAGGTGTGATGAAGGAAGGGTGTCCACCTGAGGCTACCTGAGAGTCCTCAAAAAGAAAGAGAGTGGAGAAAGTGGCAGTGAAGGAAAAACAAAAACAACAAAAAAGAGATCCAGTCCCTCCTGCCTTTTTACCATGCGCGTCTCTCGCAGGCGTGACATCAAGTGAGGCTTTCCACATCTCTGACAGGGGAGTGTGTGTACTGTTCAAGGTGGGGAGGGGTGGGGTGGAGGGCTGGCGGGGGTCCTTCCAGAAAAGGAACTCCTCTCTACTCTTTGCCAGCGCGCGGGATCAGCTTACTGGAAAAAGAGAGAGAGAGATGTGGATGAATATGTTTGAGACACAGGCGGGGGGGGGGGGGGGGGGGGGGTCATGAAGTCACGGGGCAGTAGGGGGGGGGTGGGCTGGAGACCACGCCTTGCCAGCACGTCCCACAGACGAGCCAATTCGGTGGCTAACGAGACAGACAGGGAATGGGAACAGCAGAGAGGGAGTGAAAAGGCTGCGGGAGCAATGTGATAATGGAGAGACGGGGGGCGGGGGGGCAAAGTGAAAGAAGGCAGCTAAAAAAAACGCTGAATGAGGCATATAGAGTTTTTGAAGTCTGTGTCCATTCCAGTATTTGGAAGAACAAAACCCTGAAAACCGATTAATCGTCCAATTAGTTTAGAATTGTTTCAAAGAATGGACTCCTGTGACATCATCGCCTTCCACAAGAGGCAGGAACCATTTGGAGTGATGTGCAATCAACACTCAACAACCTTGATAGCGTTCAAGCTGAGTCAAAGGCTAACTGGCCAGATGTGGCGTCACACGTTACATCAACGCTGTCATCTTACTCCATCCCCCCGGCCTAGAGTTCATGGGCGCGTTCACGATGGTGTGCTTGCTTTAGCACCATGCCAGAAGTTATTGATCGGGGACTTGGTGGCCGCTCCATCAGCACGCTCTTTATTATGGAACACACACACGAGTAGGAAAACATTGCTAACCTTTAGATTCAAAGCAGTATGCGGTCCTGAGGTCTCGGAGTCTCTTACGACTCATTTTAATGTTGGTCATTATTATAAAATAACCATCAACAAGCAATTGTTCTTTTCTTCATTGAAGAACTTTTGTGAGCCTGCATTTGCATTTTATTTGGCTTTTAAACACAAATGGCACCCAGTGGCCTTTTTCGAATGTTGATGAATGAAATCATTTTTGTTGGGGCAAAAAGACATTTGCATTCACTTTGCTGGCGCACAATCAAACAAGTACAGATATAAATGAGTATTTAGTCATAACAAGCCACAATTGACTCGCATTCTCTAAGTAGTCGTGTGCGAGTTTATGTTTGTTAGTTTGTGTTTATTGGACAGTTTATTAAGCGCAATAAAAGAGTTGGAGTCCGAGAACTGTAAAACATCACACGGGCGTCTGTTTCTAATATTCACACCCGTTGGAGGAGTGAAATATAATTACGATCTTATTTCAGCGGTGTCCTTGCAGTCAGGACCAGACAAAGTCACGAGATGAGACGATGATGTTGGCCATTACTGTGGCTTTGATCACGCCAAACGCAGACTTGTAGCGTCATGCGTGGAAAGCTAATTTTGCACTGGTGCCTTTCTCAACATTCACCATGAAAAGAGAACGAGGAGGACGACTCATGAGTACTCGCTGGCCTTGAAGACGAGAAGGTTAAACGACAAAATCTGTTTTATTGCCTTTTATTTGATCACAAAAATGTTAACAAAAGCTAAGCTAGCAATGCTAGCCTTTACGCTAAAGCTACCGCAATGGTTGAATTAAATACTTGTTGGATTAATTGGCAAACGATTCATTGTGACAATTTGGCAAAATTCAATTTTCAAAAATTGTCTAATAAAAAAAAGAATTGTTTAATGAATGGACAGGCCTTCTAGAGAGCCAATAGTTTATGTAAACAAGCAATTAAAAAAAATCTATTTTCCATTATACGGTATGTCCACTTGACAGAATACATAGCTGAGATGAAATTACATTTCTGCTTCAAATTCACATTGCAACCGAGAATGCTGAAATCAATTGTTGATACATCTTAAATCAAGACCTTGTACAAGGTATTCAATCACTCTGAGCCCAAGAGATACTGTTTTTTTTGTTGTTGTTGTTTTTTCTGCCGCTATTCTAGAAAGTAAACACAAGTCCAGTTAGTGCATCATGGGGAAGGAAGCTGTAAAGAAGCAGGCTGTGACAGAAGCCACCAGCAGCCTCCGAGTGTCTTCTCACATCCATCACCGAGTGGATCGAAACCCGCCAATCGATGGCGGCTGCCGAGCACTGAGTGGGCCCGACATAAAGCTAAGCAAGTGTTGGGTGGCGTCCCTCCCCTGCCCCCTCCCCTTCTAGGTTGCTCCTCTCAATCATCACATAGATGATAAACACCACCGCACACCTTCCAATCAATCAAACTCAACCAAGCAACGAACAAAACAACAGCTATGCAGCTTTGATGCAAGTATTGATCCATGTGTGTATCGGGAATCGATACTGAGGGGAGTTATTATTACCACAATGAGATTTTGGATTAGCAATCAGAAGTCATGTGTAGAAACAATGCAAAATCGTGCCAACAAAATCTATGGAATAAATATAACACTGATAAGTGTTCATGTTGCTTTTTCGCATTAGCCAGCAGTGAGGCGTTGCCAAGACAGCGGTTAAGATCCAAAGTGCCCTCCAGGAAAGCACCTAAACGTTTCCAAAGTAGCGCGGGCTGTGTAAGCGCTCATATAGTAAGTCATCCCGACGTTTGAAGTCAAATGTCACGCAGCGGGACGTGTCTGTGCATGCAGGCAGGGCGTGCAAACACAATTCTCTTTTTATGCAGAAAGAACTGAGTCAACGGATTCCTGCGTTTCAACTTGAAATGATAATTAAAATTTTGATGTTGAAGCACGTGGCTTGGTTTGAGCGCCGAGTGTCCTTCAAGGTGCTCCAATTGAGCGCCACTTTTGTGCTGCAACCGGGTCAAGAGCAGACAGGCACTCCCGCACTGATAAAGCGCTACGGGGACGAAGGGGCTCCATTTTTACCTCGGCCCGAATAATCCAGGGACCCATTTGCATTATCAACACATATACAAGTACGCAGCACCAGGAGAGCCATAATGAGGGTTTTACTGAGAACCGCTGCTGATTCAGGAGGAGGGGGGGGGGGCACTTTAAAGCTCCCTCACCTTGAATGTATAAGTGTAAATATGTATAATGACTTTAATTTGCCCAAATTGCTACTTTACAGTGGAGGGACAACTCCCCAAACAAAGTAATGACAGTGATAAAACGCACGCTGGTATTTGGAGTCAAGAAGCTTCAGTATGTGCAGAATAAAAAGTCTGAGTCCAACCAGACTTGCTTGAAAATGACACCATCAAGTGTAAAAATGATCATTTCATTTCAATGTCCAAAATGGTGAAGCTAAAAAGAGTGTGGAAGTGATAGACGATCAGCCACAAAAAAAAATCATACACAAACAACCGTCCCATCCTGTTGGTTTGTGTTATGTCTCAGAGCATGAGGCCAACAAGATTCGAACCCTGTACCTCAGAACTGGCAAACATGCTAGAAAAGCTGCTGTTGCAAATGAGCTTGAGCACATAAAAAGTGTTCAACATGCAAGTGGCAAGGCTTGCCAGAAGCTGCAACTGTCCATGAATGACAAAGACAGCATTGCATATTATTATTGTTGGATTCCTCTCACAATCTAACGATCTCTGGACAAAAATAAGCGTTGCCACGGACAACCGAATGACCACTCTCTCCCTCTCTCCTTACGTAGCGTGCAGACACACATGCACACACGCGGATGACACGCCGGAGCGTTTTTCTCCCAGCAACATCATCACTTGCTTTCCCACCCTTGTCTCCATGGAGACGAGCATCCAGAGCTGGCAGGTTCCTGACTGTTGTGAATCAGCACAGACAAAAAAGGAGGGGCAGGGTTTGTCTTTGTATTTCAACATGACTGGGGGGAGATTTGTATAGTTAACATGCGGCCAGTGTATTGTCTGCCAAACGACATTTAGCTGCCCGTTCAAAATCTTTCATCAAAGAGATGTTGGAGGTGTGGCTGTGGATACAGGCAAAGGCCCGGGGGGGCCGCTGCCCCGTTGGCCCCCTGGTTTGGTTGCCACTGCCCACAAGCGACATTGCTACATTGGGAACAGCGTTGTCTTGATTTACAACTGCCCCGATTTGTGAGTTTTGACCTGTCGCTCAGGCAATGGAAAAAAAAAAAAAACGAGTTAACTGAGTGAGAGCAAACATCGGATTCAATGCCGCTTGCCGTGGGGAGAAAAAAACGAAAGTGACAGTTGCACTTTCAGTCAGGAAAACAAACACACAATTCTTATGCAAGACCAAATTTACTTCCAGACGTTCACGTAAAGATTAACTAGGCCACGCCCACTTTACAGATACGACACGTCAGTTGATTATGATTTACTCGCACTTTCAAAAGGATGTCAAAAATGTTAGTAAGGAGAAAAAAAAAGGTTATTTTTATGTAAGTCATTCATTGCCTTAGTGAGGACACTTTAAGGGAAGTCTCTTGTCACCGGCCCAGCACTGTCCTTTCTGACACACTGCAGACTCTCTCAGTAAAAAATTGAAATGTAATCTGATGACAAGACTGGAGCCAGAACCAGCCGCCCCCCCAAGTCCCCCCACCCTTAAACCTCTGCTTGGCCCTTTGTGGCGCCACCCACCGCCACCCTCTCAAGAATCTCCCAGTGATGTTTGACCTTTCATCAAAGTTCATTTCCGCTGTAAATGCACATACACACACACCACAGTAAGATTGTGCGCGCGGGCGTGTTTATTTTTAAACACATGCTCTTCTTGTGTGTGTTCATGTGATGAGCTGAGGTAACACACACACCTCGGCTGATTCTATTATGTCTATTACGTTTTTAAAAGGGAAGTCAAGCCAAACACTTTTTGTAGTAATATTTTCTGTGCAACTCAAATAGTTGGAACACGGTGTTCTGATTAATGTATTGTTTGTGGAATATGAATTAAACAGGCAAAATCCAGCTGTTTATCGCTCTCAGAGGGCGGCCATTTTGCAAGTTGCTAAAATTGACCTCACAGTTTCCAGGTCTCATGTCACAACCAATCACGGCTCATCTTCAGAAAACTGGCGAGCCATGATTGGTTGTGTTCTGAGACCTGGTGACTGTGATGTCATTTTCAATTGACAACAAGTGGCAAAATGGTCACCTGAGATGATTATATTCAAGTCATAATGTTGTGAGAACAATTTACAATATGTAGGTGTTTATCGTGAAGTTAATCGGTTTCATCTTGGCTGATGGCCTCATAACTGAAGCGTAGTTGTGCTATTCATCTTACTAATGATTTTCAGTCTCTGCGGTTTTGGTTTTTCACAGCAAGTCCAAACACAGACCTGACGATCAGACAAAAAACAATTAGAGCGTCAACAAGCTTTCATGTAGGACGGAAAAACAAGTTGAGCATAAAATGACAGTGGCAATTCCTCAAGTGAACCCATCTGAGTCCTAATTACTCAGAAACCACAAGCATGTGCATGACTTGAAGGCATGCGAACCGCCGAAACGTGACGGCAACATTCCCATACGTTCTTCACGACCAGCTCCGAACATTAGCAAATCAGTGGGAGGCATTTGGCATTCTCGTCTTACGTAACGACGAGAACAGATGTGACATTGTTCTCCACTCTGCTCGTACTTTGGGACAATTCCACCCTCAGAGTGCGGGAGTCATCCGAAGTCATACGAAACGATCACACAAACAACATGAGAGTGTGAATGGAAGGCTCTTGCATACGCCGTTGCCATGGCACACGTTCACCATGGCAACAGAGCCGGCAACGGGGGAATAGAGCGGCGGCGACGGCGGCGTCTGGGCCGCTGTGGCTGCTCAGACTCATACACAAATACGTATGGAGGAGCATTTCTTACAGGTTCATGTATGAGCACAGTCCTGTACAATTACATGTTACTCGTGAGGCCAAACTATGTACGGGTGTGCCGACTTCAAGTTACAAGCGGAGTGCACGGCCCAGCTAATAATATAGCTGCTGTATGGTGTTAGTTCCATGCATCACAGCAGGGGATGCTTACAAAGGTTCAAACCAGACTGACTGCAAGGGGAATCCCAGGTATTTAACAACACACACCGCACGCACGCAAAGTGACGTGAGGTGGAAGTGGCGACACTGCTGTTTTCCTAAACTCTGAAATCGACATTTACCAACAATGACAATTGAAATACCGCCTGATCAAAGTCATAAAGATTTGAATGTCTAAGACTACCCGAGGCTTACACAGTGTGAGGTGTGTTGAGGGCCAAAAATCATAAAATTGAGAGCCTACAGACATAATTGTCTGCACACAGACACTGATTGTTATCGCTAAGCTTTTTTATTTTATTTTCAGTTATAAGTGAAGCTAATTTGATAGGCTTTGGAAGCATGTGGTGCCCATTCTGTTTCGGTTAATCTGAAAGAGTTTTCATCACTCTACATTAGCAGACCTAACTCTGAAGTGACCACTGGATTGGATGTTACATTACAACCAAAGTCAATTTATCTCTTAGGGGAAATTGGATCTTAAATAGATTGGAGCCTCAAAAATATATCTATCCCATCCTAAAATGGCTACTGTGGTGCGGGCTAAAGTGCACACTTAACGGTGGTTTCCTTGCCCACTAAGTCTTGTACTGTTAAAACTCCATGGAGGAGACAAGCGGATGGAGATGTCTTCTGCTCAGTGTCATCGTCGGAGCAGGTGGGCGTGGCACTCAGCGACATAGCAACTAAAGCTGACTCGATAGCGACATCTATTGGCCGAGGCACTCACTGGACACTACAGTAGGTACATCGAGATATCCTGAAATTTCATACGAGGCGTATCAAAAATTCTGATTTCACAAATAAAATTGTCACGAGTGGTTATAAATTAAATCAAGAAGCTGCAGACAACCAGTGCTGGCTCAAATAGAACTTTTTTTTCCCTTAAAAAAAAAAAGGAACAATCCAGGCTCCGATACACATTTTGCAACGCAAGCGCGCCATCTTGTGTCGTAAGAGGACACAGCATTGTGGCTTTGAAAACTTGCTTGCCAACTGAATAAATAAAATGAGACCCAAACTGGAGTCTTTAATCCGTTTTTGTTAATAGTTTTATTTTGAGGTGCTGACATACAGAACTGGTACCCTTTACGAAGTCAACACTTAACTGCTACCTCTTGAACATTTGCAGTATGCACAAACGGTTGTGTGCCTCTGTCATATTTACTGCATAACAAATAAACATTTCGGCTTTGTGATGTTTCAAACTGGAACATCATCTAATAAATACATCCAGTGCAGCGAGGGGGGGGGGTTGTCTCACCTGAGATGACCCACGTAACCCGAAAGACGGAATGAACGTGCGTCCTCGCAAAGATCTGCTGCCTTCAATTACAATTACATTCGCTGACTCGCTCAAAGAGAAACACAACAACAACAACAAAATCATTTTAGAGACACGACATATGGACAAGCATATCAAAATAAAGCTCATGAGTGTAATTTTAGACTGTAAAATGAAATGTATCGGTGTGGAGACTATTTGTTATAATCCGATGTGAGATGAAAATTGCATAAAAATATCCGTACAGCATATCTGCCTTGTGGGTGTGATGTTTTTCATACGGTCGGCACAGTTTTGAGGGTCGCTGGTTACGCTGGCGTACACGGGGGTCATCAGTATCACTCGTACAGCTACGGAGCGTGCCGAACTCTTAACTAATGCTGATGCTAAGTTCAGCGGTAACCAAGCAACGACTGAATGTTGCGTTAACGTGAGGAGCTTCATCGTGCTTTGACGGAAGGCTAGCTGGATCACATTTGTTATTGTTGTAATTTGAGGCTTGTCATTTGAGCCCAGGATGTTCGACTTAATGCTTCAAACGTCCTGCCCAGTTGATTGCAACTGTCCGTTTCGGGGCGTGATCGGCCAGCCGTACGCAGCCTTCACATCACCTGCCTTGTCATCTTTTTTTCCCCCCAAACTCGACTCTGACTTTGTTTTCGGCTGCACTGCTTCGCTTCTGGTATCGCCCTCGCGTCTCTCAGTGCTGCAGGAGGAAGTTGGTGGCTATGTTGATGTCGTTGTTGGACGCTCGGAGGGCCTCGAGGGCATCCGGCCGGGAGAAGCCCATCTCCACTAACCTGGCGACCTGCAGGAGTAGTTCCATGAAATTAGAATTTGGATATAGAGTGTAGAAGATTTCCATTGATGCTTTTACACCTGCAATGATTCTTACAGCAAATTTCAGCAGAGGCTGAAAATCGCATTTAGTTCCCCATTCTTTGAATATTTTGACCAAAGCATGTCAGACATTGTTTATCATTATTAGCATTGTATCGGTACATTTTTCAAAATGAACAGGCAATGGTGGCTGCACCTGCTCCTCTGCGACAGCGTTGTCGGATGGTGGCAGCGGCGGCGCGCTGGGCTGAGTCTGAGCCTGCGGCGGCGCTTCTCTTCTGCGTCTCAGGGAGGGGAACAACCTGCTCCACGGGAGCAAGCCAGTCTGCTAAGATAAAGAGGATTTTCTTTTTCACTCTTTCCACTTAAGCAATGAAAAAGAAGTCTCCGAATTGCAAGGAATGGCTTTGTTGGTTTGAGCAGGAAAATCGCCGGTACTTGTGCTTGGTGTCTGGAGTTTGCGCGGGCCTCGTTGAACTGGGCCAGTAGCAGCTCTTGATCCAGTTGGTCCATCCGCTGTTGCCTCTGGATGTCCAGCGTGGCGCCCATCCCCAGAGGCGCCTCGCTGGTTGGTTGAGAACCTTCAAGGGGGTGGGAACACAAATAACATGACCATGTTTGCGCATCACTGTTGTTTAAACCGTGACGGCGCTAGCTCGGACGCACTGGAGAAGAGCGGCTCCAGAAGGTAGCGTGCGACGGCACACAGCCAGGCAGGCACAAAGAGAAATTTCTGGAGCCAGAGCACGTTGGAGTGGTACAAACCACCCGAGATCTGAGACACATGTCAGACATTAATCAATCAACCATTGCGTTATACGATGATGGACCCTCAAGATAAAAAATAAAAATAGGCTGATTACAGTATTCTATAATTATTGATCTTTGGGCACTGTGTTTTCAAAATTGAAACAGCAATTTGGTTGTTTGCTGATGAAGTGTACAAGGCCGCTGGAGTATCATATGACTCACCAGGCCACTGAGTGCCAGGACCCACATGAAGGGACTGGACGTCAACAGCTACACAGAGACACAAACAAAGATTCATGACTGGATACGTAAAAACACAATGGAACTGAACAGAACCATACCTGCAGTCCGACGATGTAGACCAAGGTTTTGTTGGTGATGCTGACGAGGCCCAGCACCTGGGTGACGGGCACCTTGGGAATGGACCAATAGAAAGGCACAAAGAGAGCAAAGACCGGGGCCAGCCTGTGGATGTCACGCATCAACAATCTAATTTGTTGTGATCAAATGTTACTTGCAAGATTGTGATTGTATACAGCGCTACTCACAGCCCCGCAGGCAACTCCTCCACCTCGTAGTCAAAAAGGAAGGAGAACGCCTGAGCCAACAGCAAATCCAGCAGTGCAGAGACAAACCAGGTGCCCAACAAGAAGGACTAAACAAGAGACATGTATATTTGTTTGTCCAGTTAAAAAATGCAACGGCAGAAGTTTTAAGAGGGGCAAATATCTCAAGACATCCCTGGTCCTCCCAAGCCGTCTAATGGGAACAGAACATGCTGCCAAGCTTGTTCATCATTGGCACTCACGGCAAACTTCCTGGAGCCAAACCTCCTCTCAAAGATTCGGAAGTTGTAGATGAGCATGGCACTGCAGAAGGAGTCTTTCACGTCCAGACACACTAGCCTGCCGCACAGCAACCGCCACACCTACCACCACATCCATATTGTTAGGCACAGTCATATCAGATCCTTTGAATGTTAACTCAAGTCATACCTGCTGTTGGTGGCTGACAGCCTGCAGGTTGTACTCAAACATGTGCTGGTACTGCGGGAGCAGGAGGAGCATCACCGTCAACCCGCTCAGAACTAACAGCAGACCTTTGGACAGAGGAGCCTTGTCTGTAAAGGACAAAAAAAAAAAAAAAAACATGTGCCCGTTTAACCCGAGATTAGGTTGTTTGGCACCCCCTGGATTACAATAAAATTGACGCCTCTGGTTTAACCCAAGGAAAGCTTCGTTTATGCCAAAATATTTAGCATTGATTGATTGATTGATTGATTGATTGATCTATTTCCACAGGTCTATTTTAGCAGCCTCAGCCCAGCAATCTAAAAAGCACGTTCAAGTTGTTGCGCTGATAGCCTGCCTGGATAAATGAATGACAACTTCATCTATGGCCTGCCAGGGTAAATGAATGACAACTGCATGCTAATCTACTTAGCTGAGCTGGCTGCCAGAGGCGGGCTGGGGATACTCACACAGGCCCCGGGAACCGGTGGTGGTAAACATGACGTCGAGGAAGTTGACAATACTCCAGAGGACACACGGCGAGGTTTCAACACAAACTAAGAGGAAAGAAACAACGGGGTGGCGTTGACGCAGCGATCCATGCTGGCTGACGAGGAGTGTAGCGGAACAGGACGGGAACAGGAAGTAGATTGTCACCCAAACTACAGAAGCTCAACTGGACCAAAATCAAGTGACCCACTGTACATGTCATGAAAGAGCGGCGCATTAAGAATTCCTACTATATATTTTTAAAACTGCATTTATTTCCTTTGTCGTACATGTTTTCAATTAAATGAGTATTTCCCCCCCGTGTTGTACCGCTTTTATATTCGCGTTTGAACTACGTTGTTTGTCTGCTCGCAATGCATTGTGGTCTATACTCAACTTTTCCAAGTGCGTTGAGGGTAATTTACATTTATGCTCCTTATTCCTAGTTTGGTCGCTAGAGGGCGGTGTTGCATTGAGTTTCAAGCTGAAAACGGCTAAGCCAAGCAGGGCAGTTTACACAACTACAAAAAGGAATTTAAGACATCGAAATCAAAAGAAAAGGAAAACGAGTAATAACCTAAATTGCTACAGTAATGCACAGCACAAGAACATGATCATGTTACATTTTATTCTAGACATGCTCTAAAAAACCTTAATTATGTTGGAGTGGTGACTTTATCTGTAAAAGCAAAAAGTCGGAAAATATCACGACTTTAACTTTTTTTTCCAACTACTGGTAGGTATTTGAACATATTTTATGCAAGAAATTCGTCATTTTAATTATTCTTTTTGTTGTTCTTATTCTTATTTGTTGTCAACTTTTTGTATTCACCCATAAGTTCTAGCCATTTTTCATTTCCAATTTAGACAATTCTGTTCATCGTCTAATAATTAATGTACTTATTGTTACTTCTGTCAAGTTAAGACCCTTGGCCAAGAGGGCTCAGGTCCCACTTTTCATTTACTAAGAGTTTACCTTACTTACCTTAGTTTCATTTACCTTAATAATTTGGGCCGTATAAATGCCTGCTATATTTAAGATGAAATCAGAAATAACATTCGGAGTGAAGATCTCAACATGTTTGTCAGCCAGGTGAGTTTTGCCACACGATATTTCATGTACGGATATTGTTGCAGCTTTACGTCAGCCATCTGTTTCAGGTCGCATCCAACGCACACACCACCGGTGTTGGTCACGGTGCCAATTCCTTGCGAGTAGGCCCCGCTGCTTTGCGAAAGTCCACATCAAACGTGGCGAACGAGGCCTTCCCCATGCGCGGCTCCGGTGGCTCCGTCTTATGTCCAAGTCCAACAGCTGTCTAATAGTATTGCGCGCACGGGGACACAGCGGCCCGTTAGTTCCCATTGGTTAGTTCCTGCCCATTAGCTCTATTTGCTTGCCGGTGGTCAGACATTGAGTGTGAGGAACAGCTTGCTAATTGTGTTTCAGACCTTCTCTGTCACCGGCGTAGGAGTCGGGTCTAAAAAGGTTGCTTTGCCCCTGTTCTCAATCAAACATAATCAGATTAAACGGCACAAAGATGTGTACGTGTGAGTGTTTGCATGTGTGTGCGAGTGTGCCAATAAAGAGAGAGCAGATTTGGAGACAGCCTTGACTCCTGCTGTTTGCTTTGTTCATTAAGAGGAGATGAGCAGATGGTTTGCTGCTCTGTTGTGTCGTGCACTCTCTCTCTCTCCCTCACACACACACATTCAGGCCTGTCACCTTAGCTTCATCCTCCATTTATCTTTTCCATGACACGTTTCTCGGCAGGACAATGTTACTTTGTGTGTGCAAGTGAAAGAGTGTGAAACAGGAGAAGTGTGCCCAATGAAGACACACTAAAGCTTTTCCATTCAGCTGACTCCGAGGTGGTCATCCAAAAAAGGTGATGACTCATTCGTTAATGCATTTGTGAGTCACACTGCGTATCTAAGGAGGACACAAAGTACAGTAGCACGCAGTGGGTCAAATGTACCAGGAAATGACACATTTGGAAAAATCCATACCTTATCAGACCCAGTTACAAAGTACAAATATTTAAACGGAGGTCAAGTTTCATTGTAACCCTTTTTTTGCTTGTCGAAACACGCTAATCTGATTAATATTGTGATATTTATTCACTTCACGCTGCTGCTATTTTGTCCTTGCTACCTGCTGTTGACTAAAATTGACATCACAGTGGAATTGAGTGCTCAGCTCGCCACAATGTCACACCTCACCTGTTTTGGGGACCTGACTACATTTTGGATCATCATACATAGACAAAAAGAAAATGCATATGGCAAGAGAAATGCAAAGACAAATCTTAATATTAAAAAGTATTTGTATTGTTTTGTCAAACTGGCCTACTGCATAACATACACCATACATGTACTGACTATACAACATGCCTTTTCTGGATTATAAGAACAAAAAGCATTGACTAGATATGTACACGGCTGGGTCTCAAGCTGTATTGATCGCTTGAGCCCAAACAAAAAACAACTACGCTCCTCGTCGACGGTCGAAAGAAACACAAACAAACACATCATCGGAATAAAGGAATTGCTCTTACTACTGTCCGGGATCGGGTGATAAATGCAATAAATTAAAGGTAGAGAAGAGTGGAAAAGTTCAAAGGTGTCCGCCATCTTGCTTTCAATACATGCCGGCTGTCTGCAGGAATACTCGGCCCTCTGAAAGAGACACGGAAAGAAAGGCGGCGAGATTAATTTGAGCGGCTTTATAGCGAATCCTCCAAATGATCATCAAATTTGATGCCGTAAGTCTGCCCGCATTAGACCACGTAAGCAGAAAATGCTTCACAATATAACGCCGGCCATCTGGCCAGGGTACCTGCTACAGATAGCGGCTCATTTGGGGGAAATTCCCCGGGTGGAGTTGATCAAAGTATGAGTGCTGGAATGGGCCCAAAAAAAAAACCTTCTGCGTCCTGTTACGATAGAAGTCTGGTGTTGGTGGCTGATTTCTCTATTTTCAATTTATTAGGAAAAGTTTGACTTGACAGTCAGCGTGTGGACAAGGGCTCGGGCCCATTGGAGTGCCTCAAATGAATGTGCGGATAATACAGGGAGGAAACTCAATAGGATTTTTTTTTTCTGAGCACAGGAGTGAATATAACAGAAAAAAGATGGACTTCCTGATAGCAGAATGTGCTTTGTGCCATCAGTTCATTAGCGTGATGAATATCGTACAAGGGTCCTGCATCGCTTTAACTGAAGAGCAGGAATAAAAAAATAAAAAAACTGTTGATAAGAAAGGTTTAACTGAAGGCCTTTTTTTTTTTTCTTCAAGGCGTTTGATCCCCTTTTTCTGCACGATTAAACTTGCTGGCACAAAGGAAGCGCATCTTGCCCCCGCCGTCTGACAGACAATTCCCCTTTAAATGATTTATTACTGGGTGTTAATTATGCAAATGATGTCCAAACAAACTCATCACGAGAACAATTAAGACAGCCGTTAATTAGTGGCCAGTTCTCTTCTTGCTTCACTGGCGTTCAATTAAAAAAAAAAGCGCCTTGGAACAAGCTCGCTGTCTGCTGCGGCCGGCCCGGGGTCCGGTCCATTGGGGAGGGGAGGGGGGGCTTGTGTGGGGGGCGTAGGTGGTCCACTGCCAGGAACTCTGGCTTTTTTTTCTCTCGCTCCCTGTCTGTCTAACACGTGGCATTTCGCTTGTTAATCCAATGGTCGCGTGGACAATAGCGTGGGACAAATAATAAATATATTAAACGTCGCGGTGCATTAAAACCCAAGGAGCAGTCAAGCGTGGCGTGTTTCTCAGAAGTGCTCCCTGTGCGAGAAAAAAAAATATATCACTCAAAATTATCTTCCGGCAGACCGATCAGCGAGGCATCGAGTGGGCAAAAATGATCAATGACTTCCTTGCTGTGTGGGAGCTTCATTTGGTTGCCTGTTTGCAGCTACATTTTATTTCTACTTTTTTACTTTGATTTTTCAATGTCAAACTATTATAATCCTTTGTGTTATTTTTTTTGTGCGCCTACAATAGCATACATGACATCCTAGTTGAGTTCAAGCCGGCTAACAAGGACACAAGCTGTTGTGATTCGCAGCTGGATGGTTCTTTTGTTTGGCACCTTGCACTGTTGTCTTAACGTCCATCCTGTCGTCCTCCAGCTTGACAACGTCCGCGTCCTGGCTCGCAGACTCTGTCGGGAGAGAGGCGGCGGATGATTGATGTGCTGCGCTTTGGTCATTAATGAATAAAGGAAGTCAATTATAAAGCTAATGAACAGTCCATGCTGTCGCCAGTAAACGCTTGTTGACATTTATGTAAAAAAAAATAAAAAAAGAAGCTTGGTGTTTTTGGCATACCCGGGAGCACGCTGGCGGCGTGCTGCAGGAAGCCGTGCTCCGCCTGATCGCGAAGTTTCACCTCCTCCTCCAAGGCCTCCTGAAGTCTCCTCTTATTCCTCTTTTCTTTCTTCAGTCGCTTTTGGATGAGAACTGAAAGAAAGCACAGGAGGAGGACAAAAGTGATAGCCATGAAGCCATCTATTTGTTTTGGCTCATGTGCAGGCTGACATCATATCATGAAAACTCAGGTGAGATCATCATGCATTAGGTCAGCGTTGCTTCACTCACTGTTTGGGATGGATTAGCTCTTTTCTGTTTTACACGCTTGAACTTATGGTAACATGTTTTTTAGCCACATTGTAGACATATTTGAACACAAATATTGCAGTAGTAAACACAGTATTAATTGTAGGCGGGGCCCTGTAGGGCAGCACGTGACATCACCAAGTCTTAGCGTGAGTGTGAGCTGTGGTCGACAGCAGCGTGCGCATGACTATGTTTCAGGATATTACTTGACTCCAATGTTGCATAAATAGCTAAAAGTGAGTTAAGACACTTTTTGAGATAAGAGTAGTGTTTTGCTGCCATGTGGTTGCTTCATATTGCGGTGGAACTATGTTGCAGTGAATTTTCAGCTACCTCTGTTCTTCTGCTCCATGCTCAGCTGCCTCTCCAACGTCTCTCGCAGCTCCCTCTCGCGCACCAGTTCCATCTTCAGCTCGGTCCTCTCCAGGTGGTCCTGCTTCTCCTGCGCCCGGGCGTTCTCTATGGCAACCCTCAGCAGACCCTGCTTGGAGACACACACAGGCGCACATCAACAACAGGTTACACGCTGGACGCCAACGGCCGGGAGCCACGCTAAACATTTGCCGACCGCCGCTCACGGCCCCAAAAGAGGAATTTGCAAACGAGCTTAGGTGGGAATTGTTCACGACAATCGGCGGTAAAGATTTTAGCCACGCTTAATAACTATAAAGACTTTCTGTTGTGTCACCATGCAAGTACCACATCATGTTAGGCACTTGCTGAAACTTGCAAAATATAAATAAATTAAAGAGATTCAAGAGATTTCACCTGAACAAATATACTGCAGCATTACATAATAAAACAAATTGGGTTTTTTTCTTCTAAAAAGCAAAACAAATATTTCAATGGGAGTTTTTCAGGAAGGTGGTTTTACTTTTTGGCCATCAATAAAAACATTTTTGGATGATTTTTTTTTTCTCTTTTAACAATGGGTAGGCAGTCTTCTGATGTCATTCCCATTTTCGATTTCTAAACATTTTATTTATAAAAAAAATAAATAAAAATAAAAGTCAAAAGTATCATTTTTTCCCAGAGTCAAGATTTTTTTTTCCTTTTTCACAGAGTGAAAACCAATCCGGCGGTGACTAGTCCACAACAAAGACACGCGAGAAGCAGGTCAGCGCACGCCCATTGCAAGTTAACCATATCCTAAATGTCCGCCTACTCTGTTATTTAACCATTGGCGCTCTTTCTGAAGTCGCCCTTCTATTCATCTCCGAGTATAATAACGGCAACAAAGCCCCGGCAGAGCCTCACCTGGATGTTGGTGAGCAGGGTCTCTATGGAGGACAAGCCTTCCGGGAAGATGAAGGGAGCGTGCTGGAGACCTGCCGGGAGCTTGTGTCCCGCCGGGTGCGGCGCCTTCTCGCAGCCGTCCCGGCTCGGCGGGGGGTGGTGGTACACTTGTCTGTCAGCGGCCAACGGGTTGGATTCTGACACACATTGAGGGGAACATTTCTCAGGCCCTTAAAGAGAACAAATCAACAAAAGAAGTGATACCAAAACCTGATGTCGTGCTAAGCAAAACAAAGGTCGTCGACTGCTTTCCAATTTATATTTCACCTGTAATTAAATTCAACAAACGCTCTGCAGCTTCAAGAGGAAAAAGAGAGAGAGGCTCTCCCATATAAATCACAGAGACATTTTCTCATTCTGCCCGTAAAGCATTTTTACGAGGACGGGCCGCATTTTGACAGCTGCTGCGTAAAGTACTTTTGAATTAAAGTCTTGTTCTTGTGACCAACGCAAGCGAGCTGCACACTGTTGAACAAATTCGGCCAGATGCTATTTTGGTTCTCCGCAACACATTTGAATAATTTACAGCTTTCTAATTTGTTGAGTGAATTCCTTGTAAACACATAAAAGCACATATTAAATGGGTGTTTACACTAATCTTTTGTCCCGGTTTAGGATTTCTCTTTTTACGGCGTGGCAGTGCGCCGATTGATAATGCATCACAGCTTGACGTGGCCATAAAAAGCAGCAAAGAAGAAGAAGCTGCATTATGGATGACCATCTGTTTGTACACGTGAGGAGCACGTGTGTGCCTACTGCATGGCAGCGGCGCAAAGTAACAAAGTGGAAATGAGTTGATCGTCACAGACGAGACGTGCCCCCAACGCGGACAAACGATTCCGAAAAAGTAGAGAATAATTGAAAATAAAGCTGCTCTCATATACTTTGGGAATGTCAAATGAATGGGTCAAAGCACACGTTGGAGAAAAACAGATCTTTCTAATGTCTAAACATTAGCTTTCTAGGCGCTAGCTATAAGCTAGCTTGCATGCTAACAAAAGGCCAGTGGCTCCACTTGGTCACCTCCTCGCTTGGAATTTGCAAGGACAACACTGAGCTGTTCCGTAATCTGTGTCCTGCGGTGAAGACGCATTGTCGGCATGTCGCTATCTTAGCGCAGTCAGTCCTGTTTTCAACAATTATCTTCAAACGTTTAAAACTCATCCAGGATGTCACTTGACAAGATCTTTAAATACATTGTCTGCAGTTTTTTAGTTTGACTCAAGGGATTGAATAAATAATTCCACTTATAGCAGTATCATTTAGCACGTGGATTTATTAAGTTCACCATGTGTGTACTTTGCCATCTGTGTTGCGAGGTACTGAAAATGAAGATGTGCAATTTTTTCAAATCCACGTCAGACACTTTTATTTGGCTCGGGGAGTGTCCGTGGAGGGCTCGTGGAGCTTAAACATGCACTTTGATATTCTGCCATTTTTTTCCTCTCTCTCTCATCCATATGTGACAAATGACAGTGTTTTCTCCACTTAGCTGACCGCAGCATCTTTCAACCCCTCCCAAAAAAAAGTGCCTGCCATGGCCTCATGTCTTGGCAACTGTCACATTCAAGGTGTTTCACAGATGAGAAGCATCACCCCCCTCTACACCCCCCCCCCCCCCCCCACACACACACACACCGTCGTCTATTACTTTCTAGCTAAGAGTATTGCTCTGCAGAGAAAGGTAATTAGCAGGTGCTGGCGAGCTCAGCGGAGGGCATCCAACGACACTCCTGTGGCTCACACACACATATACGTCCACGTACACACTCACGCACACACATACTGATAGCCCGCTGAAGTGCGCAGTCAGCAGCGTGGGCTCCCCAGGCTCCTTGGATGTGACTGATCCTTTATTGAGTTACTGTTTTACGCCTACTTTACCTCACTCCCGCTCTCCCTCTCTCACACACACACGCATCTGCGGGCCCGTTTGATCATTTACCCATCTCCCTAACCAAGGTCACTGTTTTCTCCCCCCTCCTCCTCTTAAACTTCATTGCTCTTTTTTCCTGCACTCTTATTCCTCTCCAGGCCGTCCCCAGGGGGCATCGAGCATCACCACGTGAAGACTGCCAGTCAGTGGAAGCGAGAGAGAGAGCGAGAGACAGAGAGAGACAGAGAGAGAGAGGGAAGGATAGAGCTGAGGGCGGGGAGGGGGGGGACAGAGATGGAATAAAATTCTGCTGATGTTTGGTTAATGGGAGTGAGGTGTCAGGGATGGCCTCTGATCTTTGCTGCATGGATACGTTGTTCAAAGAGCGCGCGAAACAGCACACACAGCCAAATCTGATTCTCTCTCACGCACACGCATGCAGATTCAAGCACAATAGATTGACAGAATGACAGCGCCGACGTGCCCTTTGAAAACTTTACCCCCCCCCCCCCCCCCCTCGATCAGCATGTAATCCGGCAAATGTACGCAAGCTTCATTTGCATGCGGGAAAATCAATTCAAAGTCAATTGCATAAATGCGGCGGCCGCCCGAAGGAGGCCTTTGCGCGTCACCGTCACTGCTTTTGTCAATATGTTCACGGCGACCTGACAACCCCCCGTCAAAAAAAAAAACATACCTGAGGACGCCTTTGTGATTTGGGAGATTTGATTTCAGGAATAATGCGATTCGGCATTAGAATACATTTGCACGGGCGCTCCCGTCTTTATTTTTCTGCTGACTGTTTGTCCTTGAGCAGTCCTCATTAAGCTAATGCAAAGCTCGCGGACAGAGAGAAGCAAACAAACTGACGTTGCAGCGCCGCGCCGATGCTGGGGCCCTAACGACAGGGAGGCGGGTCGTTATGCAGATGAAGGCCGGGAGCGCCGCCCGGCTCGTTAGGCCGCCGCCCCGCAAAATGGCCGTCGAACGGAATTTTCCACCTTTGCTCTAAATAGGAGGAGCAGAAGGCCATTATCCACAAATGACGTCGCCCGCACCGCCTTGAAACCTTAATTTCAATCCTGACAAGTTTTCAAAATGAATGAATGAGTTTGTTCCTGTTTTCGAAGATCCTGCAAAGGACGCGGTGTTTGCATGGATTATTCAAAGTATCCAAACCTCCTATTGGCAGGCTTTGTTGTCTGCTTATTGATTTGTCCGCGGAATAATCATTACTGATTAAGCATCTGCAAATGATTAATGGCTGTGACAAGAACATCTCGGGAAAAAAAAAAACTCCTTGACCCAAAGTGGATGTTGGACGTGTTGTCTGAGCGCTAGAGTTGAACACTTCTTCAACCGAAGCCCGACCCGCTTTTCTTTCAGGTTTTGTATGCCGATCTTACCTTTGTCAGTGCGCCCCCTTTTGCTTTCCATCGAGTCGACTTCTCTGAGGCCCGACTGTGCCAACATGCAGTGACTTAAAGTGACGCCATCGAAGAGCTGGTCTGAAATCAAAACATTTAGCGTGTAAATATTTGCATTTATTGGTGATTGTTTGAGGGAAACAATGGCGTCAGTACATACGTGTGTTTTCTACGGCGCGGTCTATGTGAGAAGGCGAACTGGACACGCTGCTGTGATTGGATGACAGCTGAGCTTCCTCCAGCGAGGGGGAAGGGGAGGGGCTGTCGTCGTGCATTCGCTCCTACGGTCAAACCGGAGGATAGATAGACATTGATGAAACTCACAATTCAATTTTACCCAAATCGGAATCCGTTCCCATTTCGCAAGACAACCGCAACATGAGCCAGGTGTACCTAATGAAGTGGCCGGTCACGTATCTAAAGATGGAAACTGTGATGTTGCCCTAAAGTTTTTCCCAGGACAACTGGGAGCACTGCCACGAGTCTTGGAAGCTGCGAGCCGTGCGAAAACTTCCTCCTTGCAATCAGGAGTCAACTTATTTTCCTTCTTCTTAAAATGTGATGTCAGACTTTTGAGTCACATGCAATAATCGTGTGTTATTACAGAGAGTTGAGTTTAATGAATCTTTAGGGAACAATTTTTTTGTGAATGGAAAAATAGAACCTTTTGGGCGCAGCATGTCGGTTGCGGCATCTATTTGGAGGCACACCAAAATAGTCCTGTTCAAAAACAGTCCAGTGCTTTTAATACACTGAAAAAATAAAACTTGGCAAAACTTTTGTTCTACGGGAGCATTCGACCAAGACGGTTGCGCTGCGACATGGTTTCACCTTAATGACGGAGGCGGGGGGCCGGACGGCGGGGTTGGCGCGGTGGAGCTGCGCCATGTTGGCGATGCTGGCCAGCGTGCTCAGGCGATTCATCTGGCCCATCGCCATGGAAACGGAGGCCGGTGCCAGACTGGCCGGGATCAGGGGATGTGACATCATCATGAAGGGCAGCTGGTCCAGAACTTGAGAGGGAGAAAACAACAAGATGAACACTTATCTTTTTTCCCCTCCACTTATAAGAGGAACCTTCAGCAAACGCTGCGGAGGAGGTCTTGTGACTGCTAGATTGTGAACCCATTCAAGGACCCCAGAAAACCGGAACTGCAATGTCAAAACGTTGTGAGTTAGTTGCGATGCAATGATATTCTTGTGCTTAGCAGAGCACAAAGACGAAAACGTGATGATGTTCTCACTGTCCGCCTCACCGGCGTCAAACCACCACTTGTCCCTTTTGATTTTCCGCTGTGCTTTCACCACTTCCAAGAAGCGCACCTCATCTCACCGCGGCCAATCTATTGTTCACAAAGCTCTCTTTAAGTCGAGAATTGAGCGGCTTTAAAGGGAAATCCCTTCTCTCAACAGCACCCCTGTGGCTTGTTGACGTCCCTCTGGTCCGAAACACAAACAATTCCGTTGGGGGGGTAGAGGTTTGACATAAATATTTATCATTTAATAAAGGCACAAGCAAAAACAAAAGACACACACGGCGAGGAAGTGGAACAAAAGAAGCTGATGGCAGTGCTGGTGCCGGGCCAGCAAGGCATGATGGGTAATTATGCACACAAAGGAGGGCAGGAAGAACACAATGTTAGGCGCCTTTCTGCACAATTGTCATAAATAATGTGAAAGCAATGAAGAGGGAATGAAGGAAGAACAGTGAAAGAAAGAGAGGAAAGGAGAGAGAGGAAGAGAGGGAGGAAAAGAAGGAAGGAAGGAAGGATGTGAAAAGGATGACAAATGAGCATACAAGTGACAGTAAGTGATGGATGGAAACCTAGAAAAAAGGCAAAAGTGATGAAGGGATGAAGGAAGGGATGAAGGAAGGAAGGAAGGAAGGAAGGGAAGGGAGGGAGGAAGGAAGGAAGGAAGGAAGGAAGGAAGGAAGGAAGGGAGGGAGGGAGGGAGGGAGGGAGGAAGGAAGGAAGGAAGGAAGGAAGGAAGGAAGGAAGGAAGGAAGGAAGGAAGGAAGGAAGGAAGGAAGGAAGGAAGGAAGGAAGGAAGGAAGGAAGGAAGGAAGGAAGGAAGACTTGCTTACGCTGCCAACAATAAAGATGTGAATTGACTCTTTTGCAACACTTTAACTTACAAAAGAGAGAAAGGTTGGCAAAAATTGGCCAATTATTTGACGATATTTTTCCAGGGGGGCTATGGGATGAATGTCAAGAGGCAAAAGAAAAATGACACTATAATCTCCTGATTTTTGCTGATTCATCCAGCTACTATCAGCGCAAAAGTGTCCGGTGAGTAAGTGAAAATATGTTTGTGGTTGTGCGTGTTTTTGTCGTACTGCATGCTTCCAAACAAAAGAAAATGTGAGCGGATGGAGACAAACAGCCGCTGCCTTCTTCTCCGTCACCACCTCTTGCTATCATTTCATTCTCACTCGCACCTTCCCCCTTCTTCTCTTTGGCCCTCCCATTGCTCTCTCTTATGTTTCATTAAAAAACATCACAAGTCAAAGTAGCGCTCTTCTGTTTATCCAAACAAACCATTACTGTAAACAAACATTTCCCAGAAGATCTTGTTAAACGCACAAATGGTTTGCACGCGGAAAGGTGTCGCGCTCAGCATTTGTGTGCGGGCGAGAGCCGCCTTTGTGCTGCTTCCAGCCCGAGTTGGGGTCCGGCACTTCTCATAAGGCAGTGGGTGGCGCTATGAGGGAAAGAAAAAAAAAAAATGTCGTGTGCATGTGTGTGTTTCCACTTGACTGTAGCATTAAGAGTGATTAAGCTTTACAGGTTTCTAATGGGTGGTGGTAACCATGCCACCCAAGTCCACACAGATGCTATCGGCGCTGGTAAACAAAGCTTACGAGCGGACGCGAAGACCTGAAAAAACCCCTTCAATAGAAACTAATAATAGTAATGAAGGCAACATAGAAAGGGACGCATAATTTAAACTGTATGTCTGTACGTGTGTGTATGTGGCGTCCCAGATTGATAGTGTATTCCACACAGGCCTCCGTATAAGCCCTGTCATCTGTCTAAACACACTGATGTCGCTTTAACCTGTCGATAACGGCAGGGGGGTGAGGTGTGTGGGAGTGGAGGGGTGAGCGGCGCATCCGGCCTGTGAGTGTGTGTGTGTGTGTGTGTGTGTGTTGCGCCATCGATTGCCCGTCCGTTTGTCGTTTGCATTCAAGGTAGTGAATTAGAGAGAAAGCTATTGATTGGGCTTCGGCCTCTCATCTTCGTCAGCTCTCTATCTCGCGCTCAGTCCATCTCGGTGGGCAAAGCACGCCACGCCAGGCGTGGCCACCTACGGCCCACTCTGTTTTTTAATCCGGTCCGCATTGCTATAATATGAAGTGCTTCCCTGCTTTCGCTGACATTGCAAAAAAAAAGCCATGCGAGGTTGTTTGGAGATTCAAAATTGTTGTTTGCGGCCTGCCTTGGTCTGGCGACCAATCCAGGGTGCATCTATCTGAAATAAGATCCAGCTCACCGTAGAACCTGAGCTACAAGCTTGGTCTTGATATCAATTTAAGTTGTAAGTGAACGTTTCCCTCTTAGGGGAAACATGATGATGTCACATCCTGCGTCCAATCAGCAGCATGTAAACACAGCTGCATGATTCGTTTTGACAGCACAGCGACGTAAAATGTGCGGCATGTTGTAACCGAGTAACCAAAGAAGTGTCTGCGCCTTCATGATTGTGTGTGTGGACAAAAAGAGATAAATGACACCGACCCAATCCAGGACTGTGGTCGCCGTTCTCTCCGTTGTGGCAGCCATGTTGCTGGTTGCTATGGTAACCACCCATCTCCAGCTTGATCTTCTTAGCCAGGGCGGACAGATCTGCGACAACAGATGAAAGCAAGACAAGTGAAATTGACCTCCATGGAATTTTAGATCTAAAAGACAGCACTTTTTTTTTTTTTTTTTGCAGAGGCAAATTTGCATGAATGGGCAGTGCCCCACCACATCCAGCAGATGGCGCTGTGGTGAAAACAGCTTGTTACTTTGTCCTTTAAAAATTAATCTTAAATTCAAATTGTGAACTGAAACTTCTTAAGTGCATCTCTATATATAAACCAAACGTCACGGGAAGGTATTGACATTTAATCTGTAAAACATTATTCAAAATAATAATGACTTTTGAAAAGGTAGCTGACATCATCAGCCAGGCCCTACTTTTTCCATCTATTGTGCATCAAAAACAGTAGACAGGAAGTTGCATGAAACACGCCATGAAAGGCACACTGATGTAACTAAACATAACCTCCTTAAGCTGGGGCGAGAGGAAAGGCGATCAATAGCAGTTGGATCAATGGGCCCGCTGGAAGATGAAGCTCCACTGCTGGTCGTCATTCATTGCGACCGCTCGGGTGCACCACTCATTTCGTTTGGCAGGGAATCAAGACGGACATTCGTCTCCCTCACACGCGCAACACAGCATTTGGAAAGAAATGAGATTTTTTTTTTTTTTTTTTTTCAAGGTTGGACTGTTTTTGCCTTCTAAGACAAGAGCGGAACACCATTTCATTTCTTCTCTGAACCTCGGAGAGTCCTCTGACCCCGCGAGGGCAACCTTTCGAAGTCATACAATTAAATATGTCTTGCGCTAGTTAATGCGAACAAACACGGCGAATTATTAAAAGTGGACAACTGTGCAAACACCAGCGAGGAAATACAAACAAAGCCGTAAGTCTTCATTTCCTGATCTTGATGTTCAAACGTTAGCACTGAGCTCAACTGCTCGCTTGTTTTCTTTCTTTCTTTCTCCTCCTCCTCCTCCTCCTCCTCCTTCACACAAAAGATGCTCTGTCCCACCAAAAACGTCGACAACCACGACAAATTGTCCCCTTTTCTCTTCTCATCTTCTCCGCTGCCCTTTTTCCTCGCCTTACTTTTACCTTTTCAAAATGTCAGCATCACAGCGGGCCGCCCCGCCGCCATGTTGCGTTTGTGTGTGTGAGGGAGACACTAAGGAGGGGATCACATCAAACGACGGCCGCCGCCTTTTTTTACGCTCAAATGTCCTGTCTCTGCCTTTCTCTCACTTTGGCTTCCTCTCTCTCATGTGGGCCTGCCTCTAATCACGAGCGCTGACATTGCCGCCGTGCACTCTCCTTGAGGTGGGAACGAGAAGGCTTTTTTTTTTTCCCAGAGAGAGCAACAATCACACAACACACACACATACATACAAACACACACCCTTTGAACAACAGCGACGGAAGTGGCGGCTAATAGAAAATCTTTTGAGGAGCAGAATAAAAAGATCAGCTCGCAGAGACGACACAAAGACAAGGGCAGCTTTGAGATCGGTCAGGTGCCAACAATTACTTTTCTGCCTCTCCTTTTAAACGCGCGCACACACACACACACACCAGTTTAATAACAAGGCGCAATGATACGACCTTTAGGAGGCTTTTGACTGATTTAAAAAAGCACTTCTAAAGCCCGACTAATATGGATTTTTTGAGCCAGATGCTGATTCTGATATTTTTCCTCTTTATTTGGTGCACGTGACGGTAAGGCAACACCAATATGGCAAAAAGGCCAACTGCAAATTGAAATACACACCATGCTTTCATTTTGAAGTTGTTCATGGCGGCAGATAATTAATAGCGCACAAGTTTTGCAGGTTTGAAGATTACAAAAGACTTTTGTGAACTTTGTAGTTCATCTCGGGGGGAAAAAAAAGTAGACCTTCCAACTTTTTTTTTTTTTTATACGAGGTGTCAGAAGTGTGTGTTAATCTTTTTAATCAGTCACCTCATTCAACTCCGCCCCCTCGTCCTTCTACTTGTGCGGGTGATGGGTCGCCAATGTCACCTCAGCCAAAATGTGTTCTGCATATAAGCGACCTCCATACTTTTATTTTTTATGGGACTTGTCATCATTAGGATCACAGGGGAGCCCACTTTGAGCAGAGGCGGGGTAACTGGACTGGTCGTCGGGCAATCGTGGGCCACCTAACGACTCACGTTCACGCCACTAAATCATTGTGCTGACATTTGGCCAATCCGCTATTGTTCTCAACCTGACGGCTGCCAATTATTAGATTTATTCATTGGCAATCATGTCAAAACTGCAAAAAGGAAAATGTGGATTATATCACAAGTATTGGGACACCTGTGCAAAACAAGAAGCAAAAATGTTTTGTCCCTTTAGGAATTCCTCCACACCAAACTCCTACAAGGATACCAATATGGACCAGGAGGATGTGCCTTTATTTATTTATTTATTCATAATGAAGAAAATATGTGTTTATTTAATACAAATAAAAAATAAATAAATAAATAAATAAAATATTTTTTTCTTGATGGCAATGGGATCACCGACATGCGCAACCGGTGTCGCACGTCTCCAAACGTGTGTGACATTTTACAGTTCCCGTGTGTGTTTTGCCGCTTTGCAGGTAATAGCGCCGAGTGCTGGGTGGTCACCTGCGGGAGGCATGATCCCGGCGTGCATCAGACCGCCGTGGGACAGCATGTGGTGAGCGGCGCCGTCAGTCACCGTCTGCAGCCTCTTGGGCGGTCGGCCAGGCCTCGAACTGGGGAGCACAACATCGCTCGTTAGTCACTTTGGTGTTTTTTTGTTGTAGTTGTTGCTAAGACTGAGATGGGTGGGCCGCCCATGTGTACAAAAAGTGGCCTTCAAGTCTATAAAATTTGACAAGTGAAATGTGAGTGTTTTCCTGGAACCAAAAGCAAACGTGCCCTCCCACCCCCGTAAGTACGAGCAAAGCAAAAAAAGGAGTTTGCCCCTCATGGCGTCAATAAAGCGCCTCATTACTGTTCAGCTTACTCGTTCATTTGTGTGCTTATTAAATGTGTGTGCTCGCCCACTACTCCTTCTTGTCTCACTTGGCCATTTGTTGCTGTTTTTTTTTTTGTTTTTTTTCTTACCTGGAGCAGACTCACACTGGGCCAATTGTCTTGAGCCCAGTTTGCCTCTCGCTGCATCGTCCCCCACTGACCAGCACTCAACTGCGCTCAAGCGCCTTTATGCATGTCATCACTTTATGCTAGAAGACCACTTGACTATTTTTTGACTCCTTACAAGTTGTCGTGGTGATTTTGAGCAGATGAAGAAGTACACTACTAAGTGAAGGATTTTGGGTTTACAGGTGAAAGTTCAGAACTTCTACCTAAAATTCTCACATCTTTGGTTAGCGAGGATTAGCAAGTGGGGCGATGCTGCGATCATGCTAATACAAATTTTGCTCATATTAAATACACTTTTTAAAAGTAAAATTTCTGCCTTGTTTATAATTTGGCCTGTATTTCGATGCTGGTCATAATGATTGGAGCTCAAAGTAATTCTTTAGATGTAAAACGTTGTGCACCACTTTGGATGACGCCTGAGCCCGGCTAGTCTAGCGATCCTGACGTCACGTCGTGCATTCTTCAGATTGGGCCGAACATGCTCAATCAATCCTATTTGTGGGCCGGCCAGGGGGGTTGGCGAGGGGGCGCGGCGTTGGCGAAAAGCTGTCAGACATCACTTGGGCTCTGACTAAACGGTGTGAATGTCCTGACAGGGGGAATGACACGGGCCGCATCAGGCTTAATGACAAGCAGCGCGGCTCATCTCCCCTCATACTACACACTTCATAACACGGTACATGTATGCCCGCGAGGGATATTAAAAGAGGGAGCCCGGCCAGCCAAAGTGTGCAGAGGAGGGAGAGATGAAATATACGGAAGGAGGGTCCGAGAGATTAAAAAAAAAAGAGATCGAGAGGGCGAGAGACGAGCGGCAGCCGCTTCCTAGCGTGGGGTGTCTTTGAGCAGATTTTAATTAGAATCTAATCCGGCCGTCATTAAGGCCCCATAAACGAAGCTGTCAGTCAGGAGATTAATGGCGCCTCATTTGCATATTGCATATAATTCATCAATTACCCGGCAGAAAGGACCAATCCCCTGTTGACACACCCACTGGCTGCGAGTGAGGCGAGTGTGTGTGTGGAAGACAGAAAGATTATGTAGCCACTAACTGAGAGAAAAACAGGTAGCTCCATCACGTGTGTGAGTGTGTGTGCAAGTGAGGCAGCTCCAAGCAATATGTGTGTATATGAAGTGCTCAAAGGTTAATTTGATGAGCCGATGAGCTCCACAGTTCCTGCCCTCGGTTTTAATGAGTTGTTATTATTGTCTCTTATTATGGGCCCAGACCGACTGGGATGTGACAGCTGACATCAGATATCACACACACACACTCCTACACACACGCACAGGCCGGCGGCACAGAAACACACTGAGGTTTTCGCACAGGAATGTGCTAAAGGGATTTGTTGGCAAATGTACTCACATTTGCCAACAAAGTAAAGTCATGAAGTCTTTTTGGGAGGCAGTGCATGCTGACAGGCTGCTTGACTTCAGAGTTGTTTGAATTTCAAAACGTCTTTCACAAGAAATAATGGAAAGTGAATGAACATAAATATTAGCTCCCTAAAGTTTTACCCAGTATTCCAGAATATCAATATGACTGAAATATTCATTTTAGGTTCAATACGAAACAAAAAGTGCAGTGCTGCCTTTTACGACTGACTAAATTCAGTAGCTCAACGTAAAATAAACTTTGGGAGTTCCTACTTTATTTTTACAGTGCATGTAGTGACATACTGTGCAGTACAAAAGCAGGATACATATTTTTAGGCGGCTAGTTTGTAGCTAAAGCGCCCTCAACTGATAGCACACACTTCAAATGAGACAAAAAGCACCACTGGAGGGAAATAAGACAGCAAAAGTGCATGCTTGTTTTTTTTTCCCCTTTCTTTTTTACTGCAGCCGCTTCCCTTTCCCTCACAACTGTTTATTTGCGCACACTAATTAATGGCCTGTGCGTGCTGATGGCTCCATACACCTTTGCGCACGTAGAAGGGGGAGAATCAGCTACACACTGAAAAGAAAAAAAAAAAAAAAAAGAGTTGGAACCTAATTTTGTGTTTAGTCTTCAAGTGTGTTGATACATCAAAGTGACCCGCAGAGGGAGGTCTGTGTGTTGTTGCTCATGTAAGTGTGTGTGTGTGTGTGTGTGAGGTTGAAGAGCGCTGGGTTCCCTGAGGTAGGATTAATGAAAAAGCCTTTCATGGAAAAGTCATCAAGCTGAGGGGATGGAATGAGAGAGAGGAGGGGTGAGAGAGAAAACAGTGCATTGTGTGTCTATGTGTGTGTGTGTGTGTGTGTGTGTGTACGCGCGTGTGTGTGTATGTGTGTGTGTAAGGTGTGCACAGAGGAGGGGGTGTATGGCTTATGACCTCTTTGTCTCAAACTTTAATTAAAATCTCACCCAGACGTCCTCCCTCATGCCAGCACTGGCCACACACACACACACACACACACACACACACACACACACACACACACACACACACACACACACACACACACACACACACACACACACACACACACACACACACACACACACACACACACACACACACACACACACCACACACACACACACACACACACACACACACACACACACACACACACACACACACACACACACACACACACACACACACACACACACACACACACACACACACACCACACACACACACACACACACACACACACACACACACACCACACACACACACACACACACACACACACACACACACACACACACACACACACACACACACACACACACACACACACACACACACACACACACACACACACACACACACACACACACACACACACACACACACACACACACACACCACACACACACACACACACACACACACACACACACACACACACACACACACACACACACACCACACACACACACACACACACACACACACACACACACACACACACACACACACACACACACACACACACACACACACACACACACACACACACACACACACACACACACACACACACACACACACACACACACACACACACACACACACACACACACACACACACACACACACACACACACACACACACACACACACACACACACACACACACACACACACACACACACACACACCACACACACACACACACACACACACACAACACACACACACACACACACACACACACACACACACACACACACACACACACACACACACACACACACACACACACACACACACACACACACACACACACACACACACACACACACACACACACACACACACACACACACACACACACACACACACACACACACACACACACACACACACACACACACACACACACACACACACACACACACACACACACACACACACACACACACACACACACACACACACACACACACACACACACACACACACACACACACACACACACACACACACACACACACACACACCACACACACACACACACACACACACACACACACACACACACACACACACACACACACACACACACACACACACACACACACACCACACACACACACACACACACACACACACACACACACACACACACACACACACACACACACACACACACACACACACACACACACACACGGATTTTGTGTTACAAAAAAAAAAGGCATTACAACACATTGAGTCCTGTCCTGTCCTGTGTGTGGCTTACCTGTGTGTAAAGTGAAACGCCAAACATGGCAGCTGGAGCTTAACGCAGGTGGAGGAGAAAGGAAACATAACAAAGATGACAGATCTGGCCAAAACCACGCCGGCGAGTCGGCAGTGGGAGAGATGTAATGAAAGAAGAGGAAGTGTGAGAGTCAAAACAGTGGAACGGCTACAGGCTCACACCAGGTGCTGATAGGGAGCAGCTGCGTGCGTGTGTGTGTGTGCTCCTCAGACAGTTTCCGGAAGTGTTTCTTTACTTAACTGCAGAGAGTACGAAGCATCTTTTTACACAAATGGTCAAAATCTACAAAATAAAGAAGAAGCAAAACTGATTGTTGCTAGTATTCCTTAGCAGCTGTTCTCTCTCATACAAGAGGCCAAGAGTGCTTGCTTCAAGCTTGTACTCTCTCAGTTGAAGTTTACTCTAAAACCTACACATCGAGAAGAAATCCACATTGTCTGTTTAAACACCAAAACATTCAACTAAATATCATTTTGTGTGACGAAAAGCTGCTTGCTAGCTGGCTAGGAATTAAGGAGAAACGCCATAGACAGGCTAGCAGAAATTAGCAAGAGAAATGTTAATTAGCCCATGTGACAATGTGCGCCTGTTTTCAACTTGATACGTGTGCAAAGGTGCAGATCGATCAGCATCATTGACACCGAAGTGACTATTTGTGTAAAAAAAAAAACACAACTAGCTTACACAAGATTTTGATTGGAATACATTAGCCGTCCGTTTACAATACCCGTGACGCCCATCCTTTCAATCTGTGTTTATCACGCCGCGTTTGTATTCGCCGTCACGGTCGGCTCTGATAAATCATAACCATGGCCATCATCACCGTCATCATGGCCGCCGCCGCGCAACGTCAGACCGAGTAAGATTGATCGTCGCGTCCCGCCTCTTAAAACAAAGACAGATCGCGAAAGGCGAAAAAGCGAGATGTGCTATTGTTATTAAGGAGGCTTGAGGGATGATGTCATGAGAGGAGCAGGGAGGACAACACACACACACACATCCACTCACACACACAGGACGTTTGATCATGGCAAGAATCCGATTTCCGAGACTGATACCGCCTTGCATTCCTCTCCGACATTCCAGGGTCAAGACGATGTCAAGACTGTGTGTGTGTGCATTTGTGTGCTTTTGTGCTCACTCCATTAGGGGCTGTCGGAGATGATGCGGAGGTCCCCTATGTCACCCCACTCTTCACAAGACAACATCAAAAGAGCGCCAGGGTTAAAGTTGAGCTAAACACAGCAGCCGAAAAGACACACACACACGCACGCACACAATGCCCCCCTTTTAAGACCCCTCACTCTAATGCTGCTCACTTTGACAGTGAGTTATGGTATAGCAATGGGGCTCGGCTTTGAAGAGTCCACCTTCACACACGCACACAAACAAACACACACACACACACACACACACACACACACACACACACACACACACACACACACACACACACACACACACACACACACACACACACACTAATGGGGTGAAAGGAACTCATCCCAGCATTTTTCCTCATTCGGACAAGCCAAAATGTCCCCCGCTAAGACAAATGTCCCCACAATAAAAGGTTGGAGAGTTGATGAGGGTTGAGCAATACAAAGGCAGAACGACAAGTGCGCACACACACACACACACGCACACACTTGCTCGCACTCCACACGCCGACACACACAAAGAGCGTTTTTTGTTGCACTCTGCAGGCCGCCTCATCTCATTTATCATTTATCATCATAACAGATTCTTCGGTCTCATGTTTATTCTCCACCTGCTTCACATTTGGCTCTTTTATAAATGACCTGCTTCAAAGACACGCGCACACGCACACACACACAGAACATGGTTACAAAGTGCTGATTCTGTTTCAGCACCAGTCCATCTGCGGTCAGCCTCTTAAAGGGCCAGTTGGCCTCAACGTGAGAAACTTTCTGGGTAGGCTACATTGCACTGTTAGCATTAAGTTGAAGGTTTCTATCAACATTTTTAGTTGTTCTTCATCTTTTTTCTTCAAGTTCTACCAAAAGAAATGTTTAAGTGCCACCATAATGACCAATTTAAAAAATAGAGTGCTTTTATTCTTCAAATTATTCACTGATGTGTTCCTTGGGGCTACGTCGATGACTGCTAAACTAGCGCTAGCACACGTGGCCCGCCTCTTGCCCAAAGTTACAGTAGCTGCGATCACTTCCAGCTCAAGTGCAAATAAACGTTACACAACACAGACATGTTAACGACTATGTGTTCACGTTACACCTTCCACCGGGCGAATGAAGGTGACATGAAGGAGAAAAGTTGCATCATTTGCCTCGACTGGCAGCGCCGCTTTGAGTTTCACGTCATTGTGTGTCTAAAAGTCGAAACCATGTGTTGCCTGTGACACATGCTCTCTTCTTTTTAATAGTAACAAGAGCTCCGGTTTGTCACATTACACTTCTTTTATGTGCCAGCGTGCAGAGACGACGCACACACACACATTTACACAGCTTGACCCGATGTGTGCTTCTAATAGAGAATGAAACTGTTCCTTTGTGAGCGACAAAGAAAAGGACCAAGGATCGGGTTGCCTCCTCCACCGCCGTGTTCCCTCGGTGGAACTAATGTCATTTAGCCAGCCGGGCCAAGCAAACAAGCAGCCGTGACCGTGCGTGTGTGTGTGTGTGTGTGCGTTGTTGTTCCACCTTTACATGAATTATAACTAGGCTTTGGCAGTGAGAAAAGTCAGGCCTTCTTCATGGTTGAGTCACTGTGAGCACAAGTGTGTGTTTTTGTGCATGTGTGTGTGCATGCGTGTGTGTGTGCACAGCAGGGGTGAAAGCAAGGGACAAAGATGGATAAACAGGACACTTCCGTGACCGCTCCTTCAAACGCTTTCATTTAAGCGACCAAAATCGATGTTTACTTGTTCCGTCATTAGCCTTTAAAGAAAGCCGAGCGAGCTGTTGTTTGTCCCAGCGGCTTGTGCGACCATTCTGGTCCGACACGTAATAAGTGACGGGCTGTCTTAATCAGTAACCCGTTGCGAGAGAGAGCTTCTCGGAACTTTATCTTTTTTTCTTGCTCGCCGACTCGGACTACCGCAGCGGGAAGTTGACACAACAGCACAAATAAGGCCTCGCAAAGTCGTTTGAAGACTCCTAACGAGTGATCTCCTCAGATCTCATTAACTTAAGACTGTTAGGGTGTTGTGTGGATAATTGAGACACGGCGGAGGGTGTGCACTTTTCTGCCGTGTGTAGAACAGCGTTCCCATTAACACCTGACATGGAAGAAATCCCCCAGAGACTTCCTGAGACAGATCTGGATTTTGTCTTTTTTTTTTTTTTTTTTTTTTAGCTGCAGGGTCTCACGTGTGGGTGGCGGAAGTGGAAAGGGAGTTTAGTGTCATATGCTTTTAATACCTATTCCAATTTTTATTCACTCCACAAATTAGCTCATAAAACAGGCCATAATATTAGGTACACCTGTGCAATCTAATGAGATCAGTGTCAAAAGGTCGTAAGATAATATGACTGGCTTTGGATTTCACCGACGAGAGCGGGTCGATACCTCTGGCCAAACCTGGCAACGCAGTCCCACACCACCAAAAAACGACATTGCAAACATTGTTTGCTCGTCACTCAGTGGCCATCCGCTTGAGAATTCAACAGCATGATGGGTTGATTTACAGTTGGGCTGATGAAGCTTTCTCCATCCCCATCCTTGTTGACATGTCCTCATCTGCATTTAGTGGCAGGTGTAAATTGGATTATTCACGCACCAGGGAGCTGGGGATTAACTACCACACAATAGCAATTCCCCAAACCGGGGGCGCAAACTTCTGCTGGCAAAACCCGTGCCGGTCGGCGAACGGCGAGGCACCGGGAAGCCACAAATCCCGGCCAATTTAGCCTCTTTCATCGCGACATCGCCACGGTATATTGGACTGATGACCCGTGCGGATTGGTCACCAACGGAGCTATGCGAAAACACAGCTCATTTGCATAATCTCATCATAAATACCGAGAATTCATTTAATCATCTTCTCTGTTCTGAGGCTCTGGGCTAAAGAGTGTTGATATGATAAGACAGTGAGTTATTAAGGGAGGAGAGAGAGTGAGAGTGAAGGGATCACAGAGTGAGCTTGTCCTGATTTGAGCTGCCGCTTGGGGCCAAATGAAAATTAATTAATTTCTGTGAAGAATCAATTTCTAAGAATGACAGTGTTGGATTCGGCGTGTGCTCGCCCGCTTGTGTATATGTCAGTGTGTGTGCGTGTGTGTGTGTGTGTGTATGTGTGTCAACCAGAGCGAGAGATCACAGCCTACGATAACACGACAAAGTTTGCGTGTTGTTTTTTTCCCCAACGAGGATTACTCGAGTCCATTATCTACGCCATCATCGCTCTTATCATGCGTTAAAATTATGATTAGCAACAGAGCAAGAAATTAAATGTGGCAAGTCAAAAAAGAGAAAGTTAACCGGTTTCACTCAGTCGGAGATGACATATCCTGGCCTATTACGGGATTAATTTGCCATCATGAGTAACACTCAATTTTCAATGTATGTACAGTATTGGAAGAATGGAGTTTCGGGGGAAAACAACGATGCGTTCACTGCACCTAGGATTTAATGATCACAGCCGTGACTTGATTGGCATCCCGGACACAAACGGAGGTTAGTTCACCTTAAATCAGCGATTCTTAACCTCTGCACTCTGAGCGATAAGCAGATGTGCCTGACGGAATTATCCAACTTCACTGTTTTGAAATTTCACGGTCATTACAAATAATGTATCTTCGTTCATCTATCTATGCTAATGACATATAGGGGCAGGTGAAATGATTAAATACTTTTCCACAAAATGGCAGAAGAAACACTAAACCTGTTGCAGGTGATCATCAAAACAGGCAAATAAAATGAGAGTAAATTGTCATTATTTCAGCATCCACTGCAAAACGACCACATAACTCCCAAAATTCAAATTCAATCACAGTTGACGGAGCTCGACTGACGATAGCAAAAATCTGTGAATAACTGACGCTGCCCCAAAAGTGATTTGACAATGTTAATTATTATAACTTGCCCACAAACTATGAGCACTTGAAGAGAAGCTCACAGCACTTTAAATGCTTACAAGCATACTGGAGATAATATTTTGCCACACAAATAATATTGAAAAGTTATGATTTTTTCCCCAAAAATGTGAATAGGTGTGTTTTTTGGAAATAACAGGTGATAGGTTACCTAAACAAATCTGGAAAAACAAAGGGTGAATTCACAAACGTTGAACCATATGGGGCTCCATTTGTATTTCATGCTTTACAGGGAAAAAAAAAAGTAGAAAAAGTTTTGGGTTTTATTTTCTGGAGCTGTATTTACAGCACTCTTTTATAATGTAAAAAAGTATGTAGGGAATAAGAACGTTTTTCAGTCCATAAGGGAGGACAGTTTAAAAAAAAAAAACGGAATGGGCGGGGGAAGTGTACCGTAGTGGAGTTTTGCAGAAAAAACAGTAATGCGTTTACGTCACCTGGGATTTGTTGACCCCATCACTGACAAACAAGCTCACCCTTGACCCTCCCCCACACGGGGGTCACCCACCCACCCCCATTCCTCCCCGTCCCAGAACCCCTCTCGCGTCCGGCCGGTCTCACCTCGCGTTGGTACAGTCGCTGTAGAGCGTCTCGAAGTCCTGCCTGGAGATGAGCTTGCATCGGTTCACGCCCGGCTGGATGGCCCCGAGTCCCCGGAGCACGCGGACCTGCTCCACGTTACACACCACCGGCGTGATGTCCAGCCTCTTCAGCTTGGTGTAGACGGTGTGGAGCCCGCCGACCAGGTGCTTGAGGAACACGTCGAAAGCCTGCGGGAGGCAAATGAGCTCCGTGTCTTTGACGGTGAACGACGCGAGCTTGGCTCCCTTCACCTCCACCAGCCGGCACTCGTTGTTCTGCGGGGTGCTCTCCACCGGGGACGGAGTGGCGTACACGGGCTTGTTCCCGTTGCCGGACACTGGGACCACACCGATACCTATGCCGACACCGCCGCTCTTCAACTGGGTACCGTTCGGGAGTAAGAGGTCCGCCCGGAAATGGTGGAGCAGCGCCGGACGCGCGGCCGGAGGAGCCGGGGAGGAAGTAGCGGACGTGGCTGCAGGTGGCGGTGACTGAGTGGCCGGGGACGCGGAACTCGCCGCCGGGTGGTGGCCGAGCGGAGCCACGGGTAAAAGAGTCGGTGGGGCTGGAGTTGCCATGTTGGGTCGCGCGAGTCAGCCAACCGGTGGCGGTGAAAGCAAACAAAAAAACAGGAGCAAAAAGTCAACTTGGGAGTCGATGAAAGTAACTTTGTCGCTTGACTGCTTTGAGGGAGTCTGAGGAGCGACGACGAGAGGATGGAAGGAGCGCAAAGAGCAGACTTGAGCGAGAAAAGAGATCACATAGTTGATTGGGAATGGAATGGAGGCTTGTCTCACACAAGGAGATGCTCCTGTCACATTATCATAAAGAGGAGGAGTCTGGACATATTCTCACACACACCGAGAAAGAGAGAGAGAGAGAGCGAGAGGACGAGAATGATTAGCCTACATAAAGTTCAGATAAGCCTCTTTACCAACGCCCAATTCACACATTTCATAATTCTTATTAATGCTGATGATAAGTTTAACTGTGGCACCCAAAGCCTTTCTCACGAAACACATTAAAACCTCTGTAATCTTCTCCTAACACTTTTAGAGCTCACGTTATACTTTGAAATAGATGCAAGTTGTTATTTTTGAGCGCAAACATGCCCTAAATCTGAATCTTATTGAAAAACAAACAACTGAGAGCTACTTCTTGAAAGTTGGATACGTAGAAATTGGCAAAAAACAGTCATTCTGACAACTTGGCAAAGTCTTTCAAACCTACTGCAAAGTCGTGTATTTAGTAAAACATCAGCTAAATCTAAAAACTGTATTTTCCCCTCATGAATTTAAATCAAATTAAAACCAATTCAGAAAAGGAGGCATGCAAAGACATCCAAAGCTCCTAATCAGTCCGCAATAACCTTGCCTTGCCAAATTGACCCTTTTACCTGTTCTTGTGCACACACACACACACGCACACACACACGCACACACACGCACACACACATTGCTGTCATTTCCATATGGAGCTTGCAGTCCTTTCAAAGTGGCTTTCACGGAACATTGTGCTGATAATGATCTCGGCGGCGAGGGAGTGCCTGTACGGATCTCCAGAGACCATCTCGCCATACGACAACTGGGGGGGGATAAAACTCTGACTGTACTCCCAACTCAAAGGACTCCAACGCTTTTTTTTTCCCCCCTCCCACTCCGACAAGACACCCACCCCACCCCGGCTAACCCTCTCCAATAAGCCCTCTTGTGTTTTTTAATTGGCAGAAATTAATCTTTAGGATGTAGATGGTAGATTTACATTCATTAAAAGTCAAGAGAGGAAGCCAGGCTTGATGCTAATCAAATCTGCTTAATTATGCTTAACATGAGTATCTCCGGGGGGACGAGGGGAGCGGGGGGAGATAGCAAACTCCAACTTTTTACTTTTTGCCTTTGATAACTCCTGCTGAGTCTGGCCTTTTCTCTGCCAAATAGAAATGTCACGACTCGGGCGCTCTCCATCTGTAGGAGACGTGCGCGCGCAGCCCTCGGCGCTGATTAGTCAAGTCGCACCTGAAACGTGCCGTTTAACCTCTCGCCACATTAGCGAATTATCTCATCTATAGGTCAAATGCGGCCGCCCGATGATTGCGTGCTCACCTTTGAAGCTTTTACTGCAATTTTTCCATCCGTGCAGCCTGGTGGGGAAATGGCTGTGTCTCACAACAGGAAGGTCACGGGTTTAATTTGCTTGGCAGCTATTGTCGTTAAGATACTCTTAAATCAAACAATGCGCCGGTTAGCACAAATAGATCCGCAGGCTTCGAGACCTGGAATGCTTCTCTGTTGCTGTGCAGTGATTATTATTTTTTCACACCAAAAGGCCACCGAAAAAATACTTGGCTCTCAAAGCACCACCAGCACGATTGATACAGTGGCGTAGTAGGACTAAGTGTTCATTAGGAAAAAGGGTTTGTTCCTAAAAATGTAAAGAAAAAAATACCATACATATGTACCTCATGTAACTTATATCAAACGTATACTGTACTGTATATTTATTTATTTAATGAACATTTCAGCCTTCATTGAAGACGGACAAAATGTTGCTGACTTACGTATTTTCTCCATCAGAAACTTGATGCTGTTTATTCATCCAAACTCCACATGGCTCTTTTGGCCAGTGTGCAGGAACACGAGTGGCTGCGAATGTGTAGGTGGCGAGATCAGCCCATCAAGTGTAAATACCACTCAATCTGTTCTCATTAGAGGGCTAAAACCATACGAATGGCTTTGCCTCTATTAAAAAAAGCCCCTGGGCCTTGGATAAGAGAGCGAGAGTGTGTGTGTGTGTGTGTGCGTGTTATTATATGAGCGCGAAGGAGAGGGGGGGCAGAATGATGCTTTGGCATTTGTGTCTGCAGAGGGGATGTGAAATGCCACCACCATCAACACCGCTTAATTCTCTGATACACACTTTTAATCTGAACAGACAATCCGTCCCGGCAGCCACTGTTATGATTCGAATCAACTTGGAGTGAAGGCTGTGTGTGTGTATGCGTGTGTGAGCGCTCTCTTTTGAATGAGGGACGATGTCATTGTGTTTTGATATGTGATTAGATGTCTCAGTGTGTGTGTGTGTGTTTGACCAAGATATCACACACATCCATTGCACACTGCCCTATGATAATGTGGATTGATTATGGATATGATAATGAGAGGCCGGCACAGCGTCGCGACCTTCACAAGGTCTAATTGAAACAAGCGTCGGTCCTCCGAAGCACTTATCAAGTCACACGGCACATCATTAATCACCAAGAATACAAGCTGTCACCCAAACACACACACACACACGCACACACACACACGCACACATTCTCTCCATTTTTCTGTTTTGCTATACCAACACACACATTCTTTGCCTTGTCCACCGTCTCTGTCTCTTTTACGCGCAATCGCACACACACACACACGCACACAATGCGAGCTGTCACTACAATGTGCCTGCTCTTGTCTTCTCTAAAGTGGACTGGACAGCTCGTCCACCCCCTGTCTTTATTTTCTGCCAGAAAACTTGATGAAAACGCCGTCTCCAGTGAGATTTAAAAAATATAATAATATACATACAGTTCAGTCCACTTGTATTTGGGCAATGACAGGTTTTTTTTTTTGCCTTTATATGCCAACACAATGGATGTGTCCATGTTGGATGTGTCCATGTTCATGCAAAGCATTGCTGCCTCCACAAGTTTCCCTTCTGGATCCATCTATCATCCATCCATTCGACCAATCACGGCTCACCTTTTTTCTGAGTTTGGTCATGTGACATTCGCTAAGTTCTGATTGGCCGTGACCTGAGACCTGAGCTACATCTTCAGCCAAAAGCAAGTGACAAAATGGCCGCCCCCTGAGGGATAAAAACGGGTTAATTTTTGCTGCTTAATTCAAATTCCACAAACCCAAATGTTAATCAGAACGCCACGTTAGGGCGCATATAAGATATTAACGTCATGAAAATTTTGGGGTTGACCTCTTTAATTTCAAGCCAAATGTTACTCGTTTACTTCCAACTCCATGGTGCTGGTGTGTGAAGGCTAAAGTGTAAAAACTTTGTCATTGTCCACTAACCGCATTTGCGAGAACGTTCAACAATCCAACAAATACGGGCAGCTGTTCACTTTGAGCCCGAACCAAAATTGAATTAGGCCGTGTTGTTTTACTAGCCGCTTTTATTAGAAGACAATTTTACAGCCAAATGTGATTCCGCCGGCTGATTACGGCAGCATATGGTGCCTACCTGTTAAACACAAAGCGCTCAATGCCATCTCAACGCCTCAGTGAGCCCCCCTCGAATAAACTAACAAGCCCAATATCATACTCGTCATTATGTAGTCCAACACTCCAAATTGCAATCTGATAAAATAGCTGCTTTCATTATCATTGCGGAGGATACCACGAGAGGGGGGGGGGGGCAGCCCAGGATGCTAATTGTTATTCAATTAAGTGATTGTGTTAATGAAAGCAATTAATAGTTTCAAACAAGCAGGCAAATATATGATTACTATGCGTCTGAGCAGAAGATGGCTAATTACAACTGTAAATCAATCAATCCGACATTAATCAGCTTGGAAAAGATCCAAAAACAACAAAGTCACCAAAAGACTTTGGAAGTTGTTTTATTTTTTTTCCAGCAGATTTTGATTGCCACGCCATTATCCCGTCTAATGGCTGCTAACGATCCTTAAAAGAGTTTATGATCCAATTTCCTCGCCGTGAATTTAATTGGGAGCTAAATAGTTTAATATTAAACGTGTGGAAGTGTGTCCCGTATTTAATCAAGGGTGGTATATCGGGGCGAGCCGGAACAAGGTCACACAACTCCTTCGAGGGCAAACACGAGGCGCTCAGATTAGGCATGGATACGCAAATGTGAAAAAAAAAATCAATTATTCAAGTCCCCCCTTTCTGCATGTTGCATGTCTGGCTAGGCGTGCACAAACATCTTTACGAATAAAGAAAATTACTGTTCAACTGAAATGTATTGAACGTAACAGTAACAAAGTTTTTACCTAAATAAAAGTTTATACAAGCGATTCTTAAGTAATAAATATGAATGTATTGAAAGACTACTGAAAAAGTTAACTACAACAGAACTGTAGTTGGGCGATGATTCTTTTGTGTACCACTAGAGGGAGTCTGTGTACTGTTAGCGTTGAAAATCACTGCTGCAAACTATACATGATAATATGATTGATTGTGGTGACTAGCAAGCTAACGTAGCTTTAGTAATTCTCATTAGCAAACCTTCGGGTCCGGCAAACAAGAATAAAATTTAGTCCAGTGGTCGGATATTTTCATTCTGAGCGAAAACTTGAACTGTGAAAAAATGTGTACCATTCAGCGGTGTTGCTGGATTTAAAAACAAATGACAAAACAGTGAGTCACTTTGTGACTTTGATTTTCGAATGCCAATTGAAAACTGAAAAGAGGAATGATTCACAATGCCATTAGAGTGAAGACATTAAGAAGACAAACGTACACATGCAAATGCAAAGTGCATCAAACATGTAGAAAGTCTCCCTTTTTAATTAATCATGTAATGAGCACCAAAAGTGGACTTCAACTTCATCAAAACAACATCATACAAAGGCTACATTATGATTCTTGTTATTTATTATATTAGAAATCGGTCAGCCTGCCACTTTCATTTCTCACTCGGAAGTTGATCATAAACAACAGTAGTTGTTTTTCCACCTCGACGTACTGTCCATAATTTGGCTTTTTGCATACAAGGAGCCACTAATCAGTCTCATTATTTCTTGTAGCATCCTTTTCCCACACCAGGAGCATCGCGGCACGGCGAGGGTCCTGCGCTTTTAAATGAGAATGCCCTCGTTTATTAAGAAAAAAAATAATAACGGCAAGTAATTATCAGACATACAAACATAAACACCTTTAGAAGTTTTGGTTGCGAGGGCTGGCTTGAAGTTGCCGCAGTCATGTGACCTGACCACTGCCCTACTTGAGCACCCCCCCCCACACACACTTTAGATGTTTATGCATATATGGCCGCTAATCTACCCAGTCAGGACTGTGGGATTTGGGAATATTTTTGTTGTACGCCAGATCAAAGTGTCTGGAGGGGATCAGGAGGAACACATCAAACACAGAAGACTCACACGCCCACACTCGCCAATCAAGCAACTGTTTTGCTTTGTGGAAAAAAAAAAAGAAAGAAAAGGATTCACACTGTGGGCCGTTCTCTATCTGCACCCCCCTGCTCGGTGTTGAGAACTTTGGCTGGTCACATCTGTACGCCTCACTCAAACCAAGGGGTGGTTGATTCTTTTTGTTTTGCTGTGTGCAAAAAATAGAGCGCCTTTTATTGAACAGTAGAAGTAGCCCTGCCCCATATGAGTCAAACATGATTCGCCTTTTGTGGAACACGGAGAAGAGTGTGTTAGCAGATAAAAAAAAAAAGGTGCAGCACGGCAGGTTCGAACCGCCGGCCTGTCAGTTGGAGCAAAAAATGCTTACGCCAACACCCGTGCGCTCACATGCTGACTTCCTCTGAGGGGTGTTATTGTCAGATGGCTTAAGGGTGGGAAGAGTAGGAGTGGGGGGAACCCTCATTTGTAGACATCTTAAAGCAGCAGTAGCAAATAAAGTTGGGACCCCCCACCACACCCCCTACACGCAATGAGGCCGTAATACAAGCCCTCGCAGATGAGCGCTTGTATCAAGCCTCCTCCATATTGGCCTGTGGAGGAAACTTGTGTGCTTTCAGCATTTTTTTTTCCTGGAAGATGAATCGAGCTGTTTTGCAGACAGTGGAGAAAAGATAACAATGCACTGAGCGCTTTGCGTACGTGATGTAAGGGCCATCACCTTCACTATAGATCTGGAGGTTTTGCCAATATACACCCTTAAAAAGGTTGGGTTTAAAAGAACCGAATTTGGGTTACAAATTGGACTGACCTGGATTGTTTTGTTCAAAATAATTTTTTTTGTACAAAACAACCCAAAGTTTTTAACCAGCTTTACTATGAACAAATATATATAAAAAACTCAATGTGAAAGTGTTTTCTTCTTGTCTACTTATGCATTATCAGCATTGGTATCAGGAATTTGCAGCCCCAGAAAAGATGCTGGGTGTGAATTTGAACATTAAGTGGGAAAATGCTCAAATTCAGCCAGATGAGCAGTATATGTGTAACTGATAGCTAATGATATGGCTATGGTATTGATTCTGCTACTTGTACACCAGTGGGTGGATACCTCACGTCAGCCTCAGACAGCAACTGTCACAAAGTCATTAAAATGCTGTGTATAATATAATATATATATATATATATATATATATACACGTATACACTGTATATACACACACACACATATACACACACTTCATCCATATGCTTTAGTGTGACCCTCTCTCAGCACTCAATAAAAATTCCAATGGACCCTCGTCGGTAAAAGGCTTTACAAGAGGCTATATTCAGCTGCAATTAGAAATTCCCAGTTGCATGACTAGCCTGCATTTCTGAGCAGGTACACTAGAAAAAGAATGTCCAATTTGTATTTGATTGCTTTTTGCAGGGTCGGCGAAATGAAGCCAGACATGTATCAAATTGCTAGTTTATTTTTGCCCAATCATCACAACAGTGGCGGGTACCACAATGTTTTACGGGATGGATTCGGCATCAGGCTCTTTGCACTGAACTTTAAAATATCTTTACCTGCTTTTTGGTAACACAAACAGAAGGCATCTAGTTATTGATGTTACAGAATGAAAACAAAAACTCTGCAATCTTAATCTTGCGCAATAGTGAAAATATGATTTGTAAGCAAACAGACGTCTGAATGATCAATCTCTTGCACATACTGAACCTCAAAAGATTGGAAGAAGGGTGTCACAGCACCGCCTAGTGGTCTTCGACTGTGTTGCATTTTGATTTAGACATTTATACATAATGTGAACGTCCGCGAAATATGGCTATACATGAAAGAAAAAAAAGACTTTTGTAACATTCAAAAGTAAACATCATAAAAAAATGTTTTTTCATAAATGGCAAATGTTCGTTTGCAATTCATAACTAGTTGATAGTGCTATTTTTAAGGGGTTCACCTTGATTGACATCTGCATCCAAGGGCAGGATGCGACAGGAGGTACGAGAGAGGATAAAATGGCTGGAGTTTCAATGGTAGACGGACAAAAAACGAATGCATTCCAGTTAGGACACCAAAGTGAGTTCCATCTTTAGTTTGTGCAGTTTTCAGGAGCCTGTAACACAAAATAGAGACAATGTTAGATCACCACAGTGACACATTGTTCAGTTTACCTAATTTAATCGAACTAATTAAGACCTAAATTAGATACAGGGCAGCATGGTGACACACTGGTTAGCACATTCGCCTCACAGTTAGGAGGGTGCGGATTCGATTCCACCTCCGGCCCTCCCTGTGTGAAGTTTGCATGTTCTCCCCGTGCCTGCATTGGTTTTCCCCAAAGCCTCCGGTTTTCTCCCACATCCCCCCCAAAAAAATGTTTCCATATGTGCCTTGGGGGGGGGGGGCTAGGAATTCACTGGGGAGCCAAAGGGGGCGCCAGCCTGCAAAGGTTTGGGAACCACTGGTGTAGATGGTTGTTCGTCTCTGTGTGCCCTGCGATTGGCTGGCAACCGGTTCAGGGTGTCCCCCGCCTACTGCTCGATGACTGCTGGGACTCCAGCACGCCCGCAATCCCCGTGGGGACAAACGGTACAGATCATTTAAGTACATGGGTGTTACAAAACACATGAGCGCTCATGTCATCATCAAGCCTGTGCACCTTGAGGGTCTCTGAGGCTTTCCTCAGCTCCTTGATGACCGAAGACAAAGCTTCTGGATTGATGCCCTGCTCACACAATCTCACGCAGATGGAGAGTGACTCCATATCCAGGCCAGTGTTGAGCAGCCTGGAGATCTCAAGTAAAACTGGTGGAAAGGAAAACCGACATGATAAATCCAGCAAAACAAGCAATTGGAAAACACAAAGATGTTAGAGATATGTCACTATTACCGTCCATAGTCTCCCGGACAGCATTCAGGTTTGCACTGGATGCACTTGCCATGGTCCTGAGTGAACAGTTAGCCCAACTTGCTAGCAGGAAGCTACCGAAGTACGAAACAGACTCCAAAAGAAAATATCAACAATTCAACCAAACGAGTATAAATAATTTGAACATTTTTCGATAATTTTACGAAGATTATAAAACAAAACTTTCTCTTTAAAATAGATGGCAAAACTATAAACTCGCTACCGATATTTAGCCTGATGGAGTTAGCGTTGAGAAGGGGGAACCGGATATGACGACAGAAAACACTGATTGGTTGTTTCGGACTTCCTGGAACGTTTCTATTCGCCGGCAGGTTGCGAGAGCAAAATTGAAATTGCGGCCAAAAACGCCTCACGAGTTCGATAGACCCTTCCTTAGTTCTGTGGTGGTTCTGGTAGCTGATCATTTGATGATGTAAGTATCACTTGTACTCGATCTGTCATATCGTTTTAGCTTAAAAATAAAATCGCGTTAAACAAAAAGTAATTTCCCGAACGGAAAAAGAAAACGAAGGAAATGTGTAAACCAGATGTCGTCTTCGAGGACAGTTTCCACCTCAACTTCATTGATTAAAATCAAATTTTTATATCACAAATATATCACGGCACGCCATCAAAAGGCGTCTAATATTGACGTAGTGCTGATGTGTAATGGTAATGGAAGCGCATTTGATTGTCTATGGTGTCATTTACGATCGATGGAAAAAGATACATTATTTTTTATGAATTCAGTGAATCTTTTTTTTTTTTTTTGTCCCAAAGAGGAGACATGTCTTTCATGGCACACTTACATATTCTGATTCAAAAGAATACTTTCTTGCTTCGTTTTGGTTGTCTCTATTGTTGCTATCAAAGATGTCGGACCACCCGGAGCTCCAGATCACCCCAGAAACACCAGGGAGACCCTCAGTAAGGAATCCATTTGATAGTCCCAATGACTACCACGACCTCCACAAGCCCCTCGTTCCTAGTCCATCTGTTTTCAAGTTATCACAAGCTGTAAGTCACATTTATTCACTGTGCCGACGTTTAATATTAAATGCTGTTGTAGATCGGTTTGTCACCCCACTTTTGCTCAGGCTCCCTCTGGGTTCAATTGGTCAATCGAGGATATGGCCAGTCTTCTTCCAGTGCACATAGATCAAGAGGAGATCCAGCGGCAGTCATTTTACCTCAGTCAGACAAGGTAGCTAAATCAAATAAAAAGCTGAAATCAAAATGTATGACATTTCTTCGGGTAGAGTAATGACTTGGCCTAAAAATATACTTTTCTTCTTGGAATCTCAAGGATGGACTCCGACATTGAAGAAAAGCGTCAGAAAGCTATTGAGCAGGTATGTTGTGGTGCAACAAAAGACAATTGAAACATTTCATCAGTGTTGTTGAAATAGAGTCGAAATTGTCAATACATGTAATATTTTGTCCTCTGATGCAGTTTTTTACCAAGGAAACAATTGTGCCTTCGCCATGGTCTACGTCAGACTCCCGGAGAACCTCTCACATGTTAAAGACCTGTATGCTTCTTCCCGATATTGCTTACTTAGCATTATAAGTTTTATCGTAGCATATTGTTTTGCATCCTCAGGGTCCCTCTCTCCGACGATAGAGGAGCAAGAAAAAAAATCCGGTCAGTACTTTTTAGGATGGGAACTTGTCTTTTCTTTTCACCATTAATTAACTTTTGAAGTTTGTGTCGCAGTGGCCTGTCAGACGAGCCTCTCGTTACCGGTGGCCTTTGATTTGGAGAGACTTCTAGGTAAGCCGACAACAGATTAAGTCTGGGTGGTGGGTGATTCCGCTGTCACGTCACGGTGCTCATATCCCAGGAGACTATTACCGCAACGAGGAAGCTGCAAGCGACGGCTCTCCGGAGAGCCTCAGCCAATCGTCTTTGAGACGCAAACTTTTCCTGGATGGCCAAACCAGCTACAGCGGCTCCGACAGCTCCAATCCACCGAGCCCGGAGAGAAGTCATTCTCGGCAAGAGAGGCCCTTGATCCATGGGGAAGATTTTGTGGGGCAAGCTGCCATGTTTTCCTCCCCTTTATCGTGCGGTGTGGCCGCTCCAACGCCGTCCACAGTGAGTCAAAAACGTTAATTACAAGTTTTTTTTATTTTGTTTTTGGTTTGTTACAAACAAGTTTCAAATACAATTAATTGCATGGTTCTAATTGTAATGTGTCATTGACCTAAAAAAACAAAAAATCAATGTCTGCTCTGCAGGGCCAGTTCTCATCAAGTCCCATCCAAACTAGCTGCTTGAGGGACTGCAGCAGCTTCAGCCCGCTCTTCCCCGATCGTTCATCGCCCGCCGACATGGCCTCTCCTACCGTTTCACCCATCAATGCTCATGCCCTGCGCACACCCACAGGCCCAGGTTTGATACCCGACTTCACCCGACCACCTATCCTCACGAGAACTATTAATTTTCTTCTAGGACAAAACATTTTCACTAAAAGGATTTCAAAGTGCAAATTAAAGTGACAACATGACTGGAAATATTTTGCAATTCTATCAGAACAGTAAAATAAAAACATCAAATTTGGCTCTTTCACACAAAATGTCACCCACCACACTTTTTTGTGTGTGTGTGATTCTCCTCAGCCGAGTGGAAGCGACCAAGCAGTTTGACTCCCCACGGCCTCCCCTTGGACGCGAACGTCCCCTCACTCACCATGAGTCCAGACGTGGAGGGCTGCTCTCCCATCCGCAGCTGCTCTCACCAGCGTCACTCTCGGGCCAATCACAGGCCCCGATTCCGTACCTGCACCACCCCGCCTCCCATAGCCGCGATCCTCAACCCCAAGCTTCCAGACGTCCAGGAGGCGGAGGACCTGCCGTGCGAACTCTCGATGGATTCTGATGGAGTTTCCCCTCTGGCTCGAGTGAGCTTGGGCTTTATGGACACGGTGAAGATGGAGAACGAGCAAGATTCAAGGATAGAGGGGAAACTAGAAGATGAGGGAGACGAGGACCTCTCCAGGCGCCTGACCAGCTCTCGAATGGGCAATGTGTCGGCCACGGAAAGCTCTCAGATGTGTTTCTCTCTTTTGACGGAACGCAGCAGCATACGCTTTGATTCCAGTATACAGGTTTGTATTTTGATTTTTTTTTTTTTATTAACCCCCCTCCCTCTTTTTTTTTTCCTAACAAGCAGAGTGGAGTACTGTGTGGGTTTCCTACACAAGTATGAAATTTGATTTTATTACATTTTCCGACCTGGATGTCACCTGTGGCCTTGCGTAGGTGGACAGCGGGTATCAAACAACCTCAACGGCAACGGGCAGTCTGATTGACGGCCTCGGCTCGGACTATCACGGCAAAGAGTCCTTCGCCGCTTACCTCAACGAAGACACCTCGCACCTCACCAAAACTTCAAATGTCAAGGTAGCAGTACCACTGGAACTGCTCTCACACCCTCTACTGCTCTCACGCACTACTCTCATACACCAACAAATTGGTTTACACTGGTTTTAAGCCATCTTTTGGGCCGGGGGTTATATTATGCGATGCATCAAGTCTGAATTTTGAGTTGAGCAACTTCGGCCAGCGCTGAGGTTTACAGAGCAGATGGAATATGTGCCTTTCAGTATTAAAAAAGGGACTTTATGTATGGTCGGCTTTTCTGTCATTTATTCCCTGCAGTCGCTTTGTAACAAATTGAAATTCTTTACACACTTGTTGACTTTGTCTTTTTCCAGGTGTGGTATCCTCATCACTGAACTGTTTCACACATCAAAAGGGACAACCACTTCTTGCAGCTTTTTTTTTTTTTTTAATCAGTACAGTCATTCTCCACATTTTTATTAGAGACATCAAAAGAGGCGCTGGCATATCAATGGATAAGAAGAAGGAGGCTGCAATTTTATTACGTGCTGATACAATCAGGAAGACTGGATGTTTTTGAGGAAACTTTTTAGTCAAATACAGGTGAATTTTTTTTCTTAAGTATGCCACTAATGATAAACTGACTGACTTGCTTGGTCGTAATTGATTATTTGTGATGCTGCATGTTTTTGCTTCCTGAATTCCTGAACAAACATTTATGGCTGAACAACACTGGATATGGCAATCCGATGTCTGTCAGTGGTTTGGCAATTAATTCTGTGACGCAGTGTGAATGACAGACTGAAAAGGTTTATAATGAATGCCATCATGCTGTTTCCTGGGCATTATAATAAATCCTCAAGTACCAAGTCTTCAGCTCATCATACATTTAAATAAATATACCACACACATGCTCTTTTTTAGATAAGGTTTTTAATTTTGATTAACCTTATGAGTTATTCAGCGTCCTTAGGTCACCTGAAAGGTGCTACATACATCTTGTCAAGTCATAAAATGTTTACTGTATTTGTTAAAATAACTTACAATAAAGCCATAGGGAATGAAGCAGACCGCCTCAGGAAAATTCATTATTTCCACGCTTAATACTCACAAAAAGACAATTTAGAGAGCACTTAAGGCTGTACAAAATCAATTTCTTAAAAAATCCACTTATTAACAAAAGAAAAAAATACCTTGTTTGTCTCGCAGATTTATTAAATTGTCCAAAGAATCTGCAGTTTGGTACTGGTTCAACGGTCCAATTTGGGCTTCTTGTTTGGCGTTCCAACATTCGTGGCTGAAACACTCACACCCGGAATCTGAAGACGAAATGGAGTGGAAGATAATTGAAATAAAAAAAGAGACCACAGCAAAATGATAATTTTTTTAGATTTTTCTATAAATCACTCCTATTTTTTTTTAGAAAATGAAAAAAATCACAAAAAATTAAGTTTTTTCCAGAACCATGTTCTAAAAATAATATATTATTTTAGGATTATAATAAACAACTTAAGCCATTTTAACCTAATCTAAAAATGACCGGATCTATCTTGTTTTCAAATGAATTGGTCAGTTCTTACCACAGGCTCAATCAAGGCCATGCGTATCTTCTGGTGCTGAATATTGGAGTCATCCAGGCTGATGGTGACCTTCACCCGGTCAAATATACGGAAGGTGTGCTGCTCCACCGTCAGAGACGGAAACTGAATACAAAACGCAGTTAAGCAGCAGAAGCTCGTAACACGCATTGCGTTTTTATTACCTCCTCATCAAATACGAGGTTGAGGCCACACTTGTCCTTGCCGTCAAAAAAGACCGTGCCCTCCAGCCCGAACTTTGGGATAAGGACGATGATGGCGTTCTTCCTCACGAATAGGACAAATCCTTCCTCGCTCAGGATTCCTCGGGTCTTAAAGAACAGCTGGAAAGAGAACACAACTGAACGTTATAATTACTACTTTACGACACTTTATTTTTATAATCGACATATTTAACGTAGTCTGTCTACCTGCGTGTGGAAGGCCACAGACGCCCTCTGAGCATACTGGGACATTTTGTGTCTGTAGTTGAGGTTGTTGCACAGCGCCGATAGTTTGTGTTTGTCCGTCAGTTCCGGGTAGGTGCTATCTGCTCCGATGGTCACGGCCAGAAGGCGGTGCACGATGATGTCAGCGTACCTGCGCAGGTAATGTCGGAATTGAGTCAGGAACAGGTTTTTTTTTTTTTTTTAATTAGACTTGATAGGAAAATATTTTTTGCTCTCGTTTTCAATTCAGGTTGGCGCGTCAATCACAAATGTCTGCCCGTGCAATTCAGAGCGAGACGTACCTTCTAATGGGCGACGTGAAGTGCGTGTAAATAGGCGTGGCCAGACCGTAGTGGTGGAAGTCGCTGTCCATGCCCGAGCAGAAATAGATGGCCTGCATCATGCAGCGAGTGGCCAGGATGCGCAGCAACGTGTTGAAGTACCCAAAGCCGTCCACTTTGGCCGCTTCCAGCGAGTCGGCCAGCGTCTTTGCCGAATCCGTACGGAGCAGCACATTCTAAATCATGTGGTGAAAAACATGGGAATGTTAATGCGAGTACACCCTGGCAAACTGAATACAATTTGTTCTGGGAGGCTGTTCATCCATTTTTTTCATATCCTGCAAAAATACTACCCCTACAAAAATAATAGAAATCAAATTCCTACATAAAAAAAATACCCATCATATTACTTAAATTGAAGTGATACATCTCTAAAAGTCAACATGCTCTTGTTCAATTGCCAGGTTTTGTTTGACCCACCTGGGACTTTGCTGCTTTCATGAGAATGTCATAGTTGGAGGGCGGAGGTGCCGGATGTTTCCTCAGCAAGGCACACTCGGCAAATTCGTCGTAGATCTTTTGGGCGACTGAAATGTTGGCCAGCAACATGAACTCCTCCACCATGTAGTTGGTCTCCCTGCCAATTGGTAATCAAGGTCATTTCTATGTGGCCCTAAAAGAGAGTTGATTAGAATGCCGGTTTTGGAAGTATTTACATGAGCTCTTTGGTCTGAAGCTCGATGGGGTCGTGGGTTTCGCTGTCCATGTGAAAGCGGACCTCCACGTTAGACAGCGTCAGTGCCCTGAAGGAGAACATGTACTCTTTTGTCATTAACTGCAAATGACACGTCCGTCCAAGTCATCCCGCTTTGCAAGCCCACCTCACCCTTTCTCGATCCTGCGCTTCCTGAGGATCTTGGCGAGCTTGTTGAGGCCTCGCAGACTTTTGGTGATGCTGTCGTTCTTGCCCGTATCGTCTATTCTCATCTGGGCTTCCGCGTAGGTCAAAGATGCCTGAAGTGAGCCAGAATACAGAGTTACACAACGCCGCGCTTGTGTCTTCACTTCATGGCAGACCTTGGAGTTGATGACACTTTTCGTGAAGCGTGTTTTCAGAATTTCAGCCTCTTGATTCATCTCCCAGATAGACGAGAAAGCCAACCTTGCATCAAACAAAAACGGATTTGAGTCAGTTGGGGAGACAGCGAATAAGTGTCCTTACCTATCCACGTTGGAACGTAGCGAACACAGATTGGAGCTCAGCAGCTGCGGAACCATGTCGATCCTCTGTGGGACACGACACACGTGCAAATTGTCCGGCTAAAACTTCATGATGCTTAAGTGTGTGGGTTCTGCTCACCTTCCCACAGAGGTAAACCGTCGTGCCTCGGTTGGCAGCCTCTTTGTCCAGAGCGTTACAGGGTCTGATGAAATGACTGACGTCGGCGATGTGGACTCCCACCTATGGCCGACACACTCGATGGAGCGTACACGCGCATCGCATGGACGGGAGCCTGTGGACGGGACACTTACCTCAAAGTTGCCGTTGCCCAGCTCTATATAGTGCAGCGTGTCGTCAATGTCCGTGCATCCGGGAGGATCCACACTGCACACGTTCAGATTCCTCAGGTCCTCCCTGCCCACCATGTCCTGTAAGCACAAAAGTATTGAGACACATCTTTTTGATTTGATTTGAATTCCCAGACATATTCTCCAGAGAAGTCATTTACCTCCGGTTTGATGCTCCATGGCATTTTGGGAAGACAACTGAGCACAGCCTGAGAGAAAGCCTGATGGGGAACGTCGTGTTCCAACAGCAGGACTGCCTCTTCTGTGTCTTTTTCCCCCGCCATGCCCAAAGTGCGGACAAAATGGCCCTGATGAAAAGGAAATGGCAATCTTAATCTACCGACACAGCACATCCGTGACCCCGAGGAAGTAAATGGAGACAGCGGCAACTCACGTTGGGATATCTGGAGTCTTTGGGCCAGCCGTCGATGGCCACCATAATTCTCTGGCCCGCTAATGTGGACGCTTGGCGGGTTTCGATGCGGATGCGTGGAATGGAGCGGTCGGCCGGCGTGAAAAGGTGCCGTGTCGACTAAAGGGGAAAAACAAGACACCATGAGTGTGGATGCTTGGCCACTAAGAGAATTCAACGAGTGCCTCATTTGACAGCTGAACTGTCCCCAGCCATTATTGAACATTACCTCTTTGATTTGGGAGACAATGAGCATGCCGCAGAAGGGCCTCCAATTCCTCTTGATGATCCCCACGATCTTGCCGGTGGGCTTTCTATCAACATCCCCTTTGGGACTTTTCAGCTGCTCACAAACAGAGAGACCATCATCAAGCAGCAGCGGTTCAAAAACAGACCGCCATAAACAGCAACTCACAGCATCCTCCTCTTCCTCTTCTTCGTTGGTGTCGTCTTTGGCCGAGCCCACGTCCTGCAGCATGATGGAAGATGGCGCCACCCACTGACTGCGCGGCAACAGCTGCACAGCCACCACATCTTGGTGCACGGCTCTGTTGAGGTTCTGAAGGCCCTGGATGAGAACCTGGCCAGATGTATGGAAAAAATTAGTTCAACACAAATTACAACACATAAGAGCGAGATAGAGTGATAAATTTTACTGTGTGCTGAATATGCATCTTGACTTAAAAGTTAAATTTGGCGTACCTCTGTGCCGTCTTCCTCGTTGTTTTGGATAAAAACTTTGGCCTCAAGGTAGTTATCCCTGCTGGCCTTGAAGGTTCCCTGGTGGAAAGTGCCACTTTTGATGCCAGCTTGGATCCTGGCCAGCGGGAGATGCTCAGGGAATAACACCCTACTGCCGGTGATGTCGCTCTGGGGGTGCAATGTCACGATAGCAACAATTCAAGCATCTAGCCCCCAAAACTAAGCCCAAAGGAAAACCCTGGCAAATCGAGGAAGAACTTATTTGCTTACCTTTTCATCATTTGACAACGCCAAGCGATCCACAAGCTCGGGGTTTGCTATCAGGCCTTTGACGTACTCCTCAACTAGTGTGGGAACAAATTATGCTTAGTAAGCAATTATTACTGCAGTCTATCATTTTCCAATCAAAACAAGCTTACATTTGTACACCAAAAGACCGCTCTCTTGTGCCTTTTGCTTATTAGCGACATCATTGGTTAGGAGCACCACCTTGGGCTCATCGGGCTTTGCCAGGTGCTCGGTGTACCACTTGGCCGCCACACGAATAGCTCTGTCGTTCCGGTCGTTGGCGCTCTCTCCCGGTTCGCGTTCGATAAATGTCTCTCTGCAGGAATCAAAGTAAAATAGCAATCTTGTCCAAAATGAGAAGCTAAAAGAGAGTGGTGGAGATGCGCTTTGTTACCTGTGATGCTCATTGGTAAATGTGTAGAAGTGTCTTTCTTCTTCATGGATGAGATCCTTGAGGCGTTTGTAGATTGGCGCGCTGCGGTGGCGTACTTCTTGGAGAACCGTTTGAAGAATCACCACGTTGCAAATCACGGGGTCCTCCAAAATGTCAATCTGTGCACAACAGTGTGCATTAGTTGGAAGAAACAAAAAAAATTGTGCATCATGCGCGCAACAATTCATGTCATTTCAGAACCAGAGAGAAAAACTGTGGAAATGTTTACATATTCCGCTTCCCATATTTACTTGACAAGCTGGATTGACAGCCTGGTACATCAGTTATTTGTGTGTTTTTGTTGTCTTACCTGATGTAACACTACATTTGTGTCGGGGATGAGGTAATGCGAAAACGTGCACAAGTTGCTCTCGATGCACGCTTCTCTCTGCAGAACCGTGGAATCCTGGCGGCATTGATCGCACGCCTCACTTCCACACCAAATGTCGTCTCGCAAATAATGCTCGCGGACTATTTTCATCACCCGACCGGCCCGCGTTTTCTTAACGAAGGTTTTAGACTTCAACATGATGACTAGTACGCCGATATTTAAAAAATAAAAAATAAAACCTAAGCGTTTTCGGCTACTATTTGATTGAAAGTACAAAAAACTGAGCCTCCCATGTGAGGCTATGCGTACTCTTTTACTGCGGCCCGACGAAAACAACCCACAGCGACAGACGTTCCCAGCAAACCGTATTTGCGTTTACTTTGATCTGATTAATGGCATAGTCGTATGTATAACATATATATGCAAGGCAAACCTAGTAGGAATAATACGCCAAACATACGTTCTATGTCAATAAGGTACTTTGAAGTTTGATTTTGTCGGCCATCCCAACAAGATCAAACAAGGCTGGTAACAGGCAGTTTCTAACACTAAGCGCCTCTATAGTTTGGAGGTGGTACTGCATTTGTTGTGTCTTACTAATAACTCACTTTTCGTACCACTTTTGGAATTATGACGTTTAATGGAATATGGATATTGATATTAAATAGAAGATCGACTTTCCCAAACTGATAGGCAAATAGAGTTCTTGTACTGCGCGTATCTTTCAACAGGGAGCGCTGTCAAACACACCAGCGTATTAACATTAAGGGTACGTCTCACTCTGTCGCCTTTTGCCTGCTATACCGAGGACAAAATTACTATTTGCAAATAAGATGTACCCTGAGATTGTTGCGGAAGGAAGCGGGACCCTTGAAAATAACGAAATGTGTATCTGACAGTTCTCCTCTTTATGTCGTCTCGTTTGATGTGTATATAATATTTAAAGTAGCATGTGTTAAATACAGATAAAATGGCGTTCCATTCTTGCTTGTTTCAGCGAGTTAACTTTGACCATCCACAAGGTAGCGCATAACTTATTGACGCTTAATTCGTTAGCATTACCTAGCTGAGGTGCAAAGGGAAAATGCCCCCGAAGAAGCCAAAGTCGAGCGCCGCCAACGTCTCCAGCTCTCTGGACATGGAGTCAGAGGATGTCAGCCTTGAGACCACCGTGCCCACCGCTGAGGATGGTTCCTCGTCGGACGAGATGCGGCCGGGCTCGCAGAAGCTCATCCGACAGCTGATCGAGAGGAAGGAGCTACTGCAGAACGTCCAGCTACTGAAAATTGAGCTTTCCCAAAAAAAACTCACCTTAGATAACTTGAAGACTGACTATATGTCCAGGGTAAAAAATAATTTCAGTTTGCTGCACCACGGTCTATATTTTAAACTCAAAATGTTACAGTAATAAAACGTGTAACGACAATGATATGATAATAACATATAATAACATATTGACATAACATAATAATAATATAATAACATGTCGTGTTATTGTGGTGCTCCGTTGCTGTACTCTAGGTGGAGGAACTGGAAGAGAGGCTGAATGATGCCCTCCATCAGAAACAAGTGTTGGCGCTGAGACTGGACAGTGAGATAAAACTCGCTCAGGAGGACAACAGGTGGGTGCCTGTACACGAGGAAGCCAAAAGTATGCCCTCATCATCATCCATTGGTCTTCAGAAAGCAGCAGGCTCTGCGCAAGAAAGAAGTGGACGGCATCCTGCTCCGGCAGCAGCAGCTGGAGGAGGCCAACCTGCAGATGCGGGAGAAGGCCGGAGAGCTGCGCCGCTCTCTGCGGGACTTGGACATGTCGCACGAGCGCTATCTAGAGCTTCGCGACCTCTCCGAAGACTCCATGTCCATTCAGGAATTTGTTGCTGTGAGTTGCTCTGTACTTCTTATATGAATTTATCATCCATGTTGATGTTATTTAAATTATGTTTGCAGGTGCGCTTTTACGAAGCGGTGACTCCGTTGAGGGCTCAGGTGGCCGAGCTGAGTGTGAAGAAAGACACGTTGAGCGAAGACCTGGAGATGCAGCGGACACAAATGAAGTCTCTGATGGAGGTAGTGCACTTTACTTTTACAATCAACCCAAATTTGTCATTTCAGACCCACTGGCAATACATGAACAAACATACAGCAGAACAAATTCTCCCTTAAGTGAGCAAGTGGCGTCATTGTGATGAATGTGAGGTTTGCTTTCTTTTAAAATTAGACGACAAAATGCCAAGCGTTTCTCCTCCCTTCCCACACCGATAAGGTCACAGCACAATTCCTGATGTAGAAAATTAATTAATTTGTTTGGCATTTTGACAGTCTCATGTCATTTGCATACAAGCAATGTCGTGTCAATTATATAGGTAAAATGTCCTCTTTGAACCAGTAAGCCAGTCATTTGCATCCAAGCAATGTCATGTCAATTGTATATCAACAAAATGTCCTCTTTGAACGAGACCGCTCCCAATTACAACTTGATGATGTTTCTAGATTAGATATTTTCATTCTCCTATTATCTCAGCTATCACATTCTTATCCTCTGACGTGTTAACTTCAAATGTTATTTTATTTGTGTGCGTTGAGAGTTACGAGGAGGAACGCCGTCTCCGCACGGAGATGGAGCTGAGGAGTCAGCGACTGACGCTGGAGCTGGCTGACACCAAACAGCACATCCAAGATGGGGACTACCGTCGGGAAAACTACCCCAACGTCAAACGGTGACATTTTTAAAACACTCGCTGTTCTCTAGACAGACTTTAAAACTTGAGGGAACGCTTCAGTCGTGGTTGGAAAGATGCATAATGTCGCCTTTAATTTGCTTGTAAAGTTCTCCAAAGTGGTTATGAATCTTTTGCCAATTAAATTGGCCTATTATCCTATTATACCCATCCTATTATCATTTATTTTATCCCTTGATCCTAATCAGGTATGTCAAGTGAGTTGATACGTGTCTTTTCTTTTGTGCGGTAGCGAGCGTGACACCTTGGAAGCCGAACTAAAGGAGGTGAAGAGAAAATACGAGACACTTAACGTGACTCACGCCGCCCTCGGCAGGGAGCGAGACACCCTCGGCAAAGAGGTGAGTATCCCAAGCCCGATTCCGACACGCAATGCCCTTGCTGTATGGCTGTCCGCTTGCCCCGTCAGCAAAAAATACTTTATTCTCAAATGAGTATGACGTTTTATACAGAAAATACATCTTTGTTTCTGTAATGATTGCTTCATTTTTTTTCTTTGAAAAAAGCATCGTTTTCATTTTTTTTTTTTCTCTCACAAATATAAATGTTGCTATTTTTTGCACATATTTTTAAATTGGTATTCAGATCATGAGGTGAAAAAAAAAGAATCCCTCAGCGTCCCGCCCTGCCACGCCTGCAGTGTTTTTTCTGCCCCGCAGATGGCGTCGTTGCAGCAGTCAGCGACCTTGCTGCAGAAGGACAAGGAGTACCTGCACAGACAGAACATGGAGCTGAGCGTTCGTTGTGCGCATGAGGAAGACCGACTGGAGCGCCTGCAGGTTGTTACAGTCGACGGCGGCGCCGCCTTACGTCATGGCTGTGCCACATCTAACCACTGGCGTGCCTATACCAGGTGCAACTGGAGGACGCCAAGAAGGCCAGGGAGGACGCCTATGAGAAATACGTGGCATCCAGGTTGGCATCTGCTGCATTCAGCCTCAAGTGACCACACAAACACTTTTTTTTTTGCTTTCTGTTGCAGCGATCACTACAAGTCCGAGTATGAGCACAAGCTGAGAGACGAGTTGGAGAACATTCGACTGAAGACGGGTCAGGAAATCGATAACCTGCAGAGAACATCCAGGGAGATGTATGAGAGAGAGAACAGGTGCGGCATCCCTGGCCGTCGTCCGTTCATTCTCCGCCTTTGAAGATTCATGAACTGTTTTTTTTGTTGGGTAGAAACCTGCGTGAGGCCAGAGACAACGCGGTGCTGGAGAAGGAGCGGGCGCTCGCTGCTGAGAGAGATACCCAGTCGCGATACGACCAGCTTCTGGAACAGTACGTTTGACATCGCCGTTTTTCGAGACAAGTGTGCAAAAGTATTAGAACAACCTCAGGATCATTTTGGGTTGAGGCCTCCCAATTTGGATCAGCACGGAGCTACTGTATGTTTTTACCTCCTGCGTAAGGAATGGAATCAGTGCACGTCTTACTCAGCAAATTGCGATGAAGGCTCATGCAGATGTTCATGAATGCATTGTGAAATGGAGGTGTGTCATTACATAACCAACTGCATCAATGCTATGTTTAACCTGACAAGTTCATCTGCTCTTGCAACCTGAGCTCTTATTTCAGAGCCTTTCAAGACAGCTCCACAAGTTTATAGAATCAGACACGGATTCTGGGCGAGAGCATTTAAAAACACTTAATGACATTTAGGTTTGTTGCCCACAATTAGCACAAACCTTCTCATAAATTCATAAAGAAGTCATTTCTCTTAAACAATCAAGCGACAGAATGAGGATGGTCATAATGAATGCCTCTCAAAGTCAATCAAAACTAAAAGCAGAATCTCTGATGCCGCCTTGGCGTTGTCTCCTGAAAGTCGTGTGAGCATCGGCAGGTCCACTTTTGCTGCTGACATTAAAAGTCACTTCCTGGTTGCGGTTGAAAGCTCACAAACCTTAAAAGGGATTAGCCTGAGAATGGCCCTTAAACTGTCAGAAAGAACTTCAAGCCAGTCAGTGCAGTTTTTATTTCTCCTCAGAGGCTGCATCATATTTCACATGCATTCAAAATGTCAAATTATTGTTACGCAGCGTAATTAGCGAGGCAGCCTTGAGTTTCAATTTACACCACATGACATGCCCGCAGCCCCTGATGAATGCCGACGCCTACCACGTGATGTTTCAACCCTGTCATTAGAAGAAGTGCGTGCTGGCGCTTTGATTTGCCGTTTCATACTGAGGATGAAGCGGCAGGGTCAAAGGTCACTTCAATTGCGCGGGGGGGGGGGGGGCTTATCGACCATCTACTGTAGTTTTAAGCTTTATAGGTTCTTTTGGTCCATTTAAATGACATACTTTTGGTCCGTGTTTACTATATTTGTGTATGGATATTGATAGCGATAGATATGGAAAATGAAATATGGTCCTTCCAGCGTGTGTAAATAATTTAAAGTATGTCTGACATTTTTGTCATATTTGGCTTGAACTACAGTATGTCAAACAGGCTGTGAATGACACGCACACACGCGCACCAGCAGCAGTGTCCCAGTCCGTCTCCAGGCTAGGACTGCATGCTTGTCATTTCTCCAGATCCAAACCACCAGCTGTTGCTCTTACTTTCCATACACGCACAAGCATGTACATGGACACACACTCGCTCCCCCCCGTACTCTCTCTGCCACGATTACATTCCGGCCGCGCATCGCAAGCCAGCAACGACAAATGCTAGCCACAAGCCCTTAACCCCTAACCCCACGCTCGCCCCTATTTTTGGGGCAAAGAATGAGACGGACGAGCTTGAAATGGCGTCGGACGACAGTAACGCGGGCACACGCTGCAGCGGGAGTTGCCGTCATTGTTTCAAAAACACACATCGGAGCCCAGACGGAGGGAAAATTCGGGATTCTCCACGTCGGGGTTCCAGGACACATTCACACCAAGTCATTCCTTGCCTCTCGATTGCCGAGCGGCATCAATAAAGGAGGACATAAAATGTCGACCATGTGCACTTGTCCGTCACACCGCGCGCGCGCAGCTCGGCCAAATACGCTCTATGGATGATGAAATCCTATCAGCTCGGCTGTAATCGGGAGTTATTAATATTGTCCGAAGCAACCTCGGCGGCCCGAGGAAGCAAACGTGCTCCAAGAGCCGCTTTGTTATTTTTAACCGCGTCGTAGAGCAAACCCTAATCAGGAAGATATTTGCGGAAATTTCCAGCTAAACACCAAATGCGAGAACTTGATGAAATTTTTTGAATACGGATGTTCCAAATTCTCAACATGTTAACAAGGAGCCTGAGAGCCAAATTCACAAGAGGTGTTTGGCTCATGACTCCACCAACAATTGGTTCAATTAAAATTGTTGTCATGATGTTGGCATCAAAAGTTAAAGCTTTAAACAATCCGGAACTCCCACGTTAGACAGCGCACAACATTTAAGGCTTTGCGTGCAAGCTCGCAAATTGACTGACTACATTTTTAACTCCAAACGGTGCCATCTGAGAACCCGCCCCTTTGCCCTCAATAGGTTCCTTGCGCCAAGAGCCAAATGCAATCACCCAACATCAAACGAGAGCCGCGCATGGCTGTGGGCGCTTCTCTAGGTTCTGACATTTCAAGACTCGGCAGTCCTGTTGAGCGACGCCGCGCTTGCCAAGTTGTGTGTTAGGAAGAGAATGGAATGATTTGTCCCCCCCCTTGTGCTTTTTATAATGATGTTCTGTAGTGAGTCACTGTCTCCAATTGTGTACATGGGACAGACAGATCAGACTCATGTCAATTAAAGAACTGAATCATTTTGAAAGAGAATCTCAGCAATTAGATTCTTTTCCAGAATCGCTTCACCCTTGCGTCCAGGCCCAAGAAGCATCATGACTTTGCCCAAGAGGCGTTACACCTTGGAGCGGTTGCCAGCCAATCACAAGACAGCTCCAGACAAGCGTTCTCATTTGACACTTTGGAGTCCTCATTTCACCTAACGTGTGTGTTTTGGGAATTTGGGAGGAAGCGGGAGTACCACAACACTCCAGGAGATCCTCAGAACTACGGGCCAGACGTGCGAAGCACTCGTGCTGCCCCGTGACTTTACACTTCACGCTGTATATAAAACTGCTTCCATGCTCAAAAGTGGGTCGTAAAAAAAGTTCTTTTATCGTGTCTTTGCACTCTGACAGGTTTCGCCAGCTGCAGCTCGGTACAGACGGCAGGGTGGCCGAGTTGTCAAACCGGGCCAAGCTGCACTCCTTCGAAGCCGAGCGTGCTCAGTTACTGAAGGAGGAGACGGACAAGGCTCTGGCCCAGTGCCAGGTGGAGTGTGAGAAACAGCGCAAAAAAATGGAGGTACTCACCCCCCCCAAAAGAAAAGTCAGGCATTTGCCGGCCGTAACGCAACATTACACAGATGAGCTACCTTCTTATTTTTGTCTACAAGTTATTCTCCCTCATGCGCCGTTGCTATGTTTTGCTGCCAACCTGTCAGCAGGCCTTCGTCATCAGGCAAAATTCTTTCAACACGCTCACAGCGCTTAGTTTTAGTCATCAGACAGCACCCCCCCAAAGTCTTTTGGCTGACGTGGTTGCCTCCGAGCACTTCTCAAGAAAAACTAATTAAGAAGAGAGAGGGGAAAAAAAAACACTAAAATGAAAGCTACAGATTACCTTTTGACGTGAGACTACTGGTTATTAGCGTTGGTGCGTTTCTTTTTGTTTTTTTTGCAGAAACGGTGCTGATCTTGTGATAAGATTCTTGCCCCAAAAGATAATTGATAGGGCAAAAAACATTTTGGGGGCTTGCTCAAAAACATTTTTTTTTTATTGCGCTGTGACTTAAAAGGTACATCTCAATAAATGAGAATATGATGGGAAACTTATTTTTGTTTCTTTAGTTCATTCATAAAATCACAAAATTCGCCATCTCAACTAATTACAACATAAGAAACCAAAATAATTTTTCAAAGCCAAATAAATCTGTGGGTGTGACTAGATCAACATTTCCTAGGAAGCTGTCTGTGTCATGTTTTTGTGAGAATTTCATAGAGCATAAACTAGTTGTTAGTAGGAGGGGAAATCAAGATAATAATGTGTTTCATCTTGGTTTCCACCTTTGTGACAGGTCCTGACGCAAGAGTTTTACCGGCTACAGACGTCATCAGAGAAGCGCACCGCCGAGCTTCACGCTCAGAATGCCGAGCAGGCGTCTCGCCTGGAGACGTACGAAAAACTCGAGCAGGAGCTGGATCAGGTCACCGTGCAGGCTGCTGAAAGTGAGGCCGCTCAGTGGTTGTCGTGTTGAAAAAAATATATAATAATGACTGCCAAATTCACAATCAGTTGATTTGGGAACGCTTGAGTAGATGTGTGCTGACTCCGATTTAGCATGAGTTGGAATGCGTACGGTTAATTCAATATATTTTCGAGGGTGTGCACAGTTGTGCAAACACATGATCTCAATTGTTTATTTTAAGTTCCCCTCTCTGAAAGATTTCATTTTTATGAGTTATACCACTTATAAAAAAAAATCAAATTATTTATCTTGGCTTCATTTTTAGATCACGAAAAAAACTGACAGTTGAGTAGGGGTGTATGGATTTTTTTATAAATCCGCTGTATGCTTAACAAACTTTGCTGAAGAGCCGCTGTTTGCTTTGGTGTCTGTCCAGTTGAGAATGAAGAAGAAGCGGAGAGGGTCCTCTTCTCGTACGGTTACGGAGCCAATGTTCCCACCACGGCTCGAAGGAGACTTCAGCAGAGGTGCGGACCCTGAGGCACACCGTGTACTGCCGCCAATATCCACATGCGTAAAACAACACATTGGGCATTGTTAGGACAGTAGAACTTTTTTCCTCCTCCTGGTTCTTGACTTGAAGTCAATGACATCAACAAATATATCTTTTCATGTCCTGCAAGATTTGCCAAGGTCTTCGCACAACATATTTGCAATTTGAACCTTCAAGTTTGGTGCAAATGTTCCATCTTTGTGGGTAGGCTCGAACCGATTAATGGCGTTTCCATTCATTTCAATAGAGAAAAATGATTTGAGATGGGATTGGATGAAACTCCAAGAACTCTGCGATCGGAACTCGCGACCTTGTGTGGTCTTAGCGACGACCCTTTCAACAGCTACAAACGCCCTTGTGTTTATTTTTGCATCGTTTCTCAACAAAGAACTCACAAAGTGAATTGCTCCGTTGTGTGCCAGCCAGGTGACAAAGAGCTTTCTCCACTACTCGTGTTTGCAGTGGCATTAAACCTGCCCGGGTGGATGACAGCCTTCATACCAGCACAAATTCCTCTTGCTTTTTCTCCTCTCATTCCCAAATGTCGACGTCTCACTGTGTGATATACTGCCATCATCTGCTCTCAGGCACTTTCCCCGTCCTCTCCTGAAGTCAACTACTACGCTACTACTCGTTGTGTTGTGACTTGCATCGCATGCGTGTGTCCTGCATGTGTTTTTATAGTCCACGCGCACTTTTTGATCTAGTCAACTCTAAACACACACAACAGACTAAAAAAAAGTTCATATTGATCTCATCTGTCATGGTTACGTAAGCCATGAGGGAAATATTGAAATAACACTAGTGGTAACTTGCAGTGTTTTGGAATTTTCTCCTCACTCTTTGCATATGTGTGTGCGCAGTGTTCACCTGGCCCGCAGGGTGCTGCAGCTGGAGAGGCAAAACACATCGCTGAGGAGAGACTTGGAGAAGCACCAGTCCCAAACAGGCCAGATATCTGAGGAGGTAAACAGCGAGCGAGGCGCCGCAGCCTTTGCTCTAATGGCCGGCGTCTTATTTTGCAACCTTGGCACCTTTGCGTCCACATCTGCGCTTCTCTAACGTTGACTCCCAACCTCCACCTGAGCATCAAGGGTACATCCCCCTCCCCGCCCCATTGGCATTGAACAGGCTTGTGCTAAAGTCAATTCACCTTGCACAATCGCTTCTGTGTCCTTTCACAAAAACTTTCTGTTGATGGCAAACACAACAGCTTAAGTGACAAAGTGTGAGAAGTGGCGGTGTCTGTCTGTCACACTTGTTGACTCAGAGAGAAACAAACATGGCCACCAACCGTGACGGCAGCGGCCTTATTCTCTCTCAGTGCCCGGACGCAGAGACTTTGCTCACATGTGCCCCGCTCGTGCTCCACTTCCAAAGTTATCGTAAGGCTGAAAAAATGTCAGGTTGAGGGCGCAGGTGTCCAGTTGGCTTTTTTTTTTTAATCGCATTCATTGTTTTTTTCAGAAGGTTTTTCAAGCCGCACGAGTGTTGCGATGGTTGAGTGCAAAAAGGCGGGGCACCACTCGAAGCTAAATAAACCAGCCATTCAGCTGTCAGCAAAGACTGACTGGCATTCATTGGGAATACCTTATGATTCACTGCCTATGAAAGGAAAGCGTGAAAAATTACAGTTTCTCAGTATAGCCAAGGGTGTTAACCACCCACACAGACGCCCTGACGTACTTAACTATTGTCCTCAACCTCCCACCCACTTGGCTTTGCCCTCCTACCCACTTTTGTGGGTTGTAAACCTGGTTTAATGTGTAACAAGCAGACTTGATCCGTGTCCCTGTAGATTTTAGACCAGATAGTAAAAGCGCCGCAACGCTGCTTTTCCTTCTGCATGCGAGCTTGGTGTCGCTTAGTCGAGTCGGGGGCTGTGACATCATTTTGAAAATAATGCATGTAATGGAGAATTGAATTTGGGGCCCTCCGTTGGTTTCCAAAACGAACCATCCCAAGACGGAGGCAATTTAGGGAAGGGGGATTCCTAGCCGCTAGGCCGCGGCCCAGAATATTGCAGCGTTTGGCACAATGTGAAGCAAAACATGAAAATCCACTCCAGACTGTCCACCTTATCAATCACTTTAAAGGGCCTCGTGTGATCTTTCAAGCAAACCCAAAGCCGAGTCCGTACTTGAACTCTGTTTTGCTGCTTAACGGAGGCAAAGCTCCAAGCGGACAGCGCACGAGCAGAATAATTCTGATTTGTGTTTGTTGAGCCGAGCATTTTCTGTGCAGCTGCTGGCAGCCCAGCGGCTGCTGGAGCAGACGCAGCAGCCCTACAGCTACCTGATCGAGACGGTGAGACACAAGGACGGAGAGATCAACAGCCTCAAGCTACGCGTGGCGTCACTTGAGGACGATGTCACGTACGCATACACACGCGCGCGCACCACATATTGACACAACACCTTTAATTTGATGCGATTATCTTCATTTCTTTTGTTCCACTGCAAAGGACTCCTGATTGGCAGTCATCCATCTCTCCCAAGCCTTTAGCACTTTTTTCTCATTGGCGGCTTTGGCACCTTCACAATTTCATATTGGTGTTTTTAACGTGGGTGATTACAGCTGGATGAAAATCAATGGAATATACAATTACGACGGAAAAATACGTTGGAACACACTTTTCTTAATAACCCAGCAATCTGTTGTTACCAAGGGTAACAAAGGTAAACGTCTGCTTTACAGTTAGGAGGTCCTGAGGTTCAAATCTCATCGACGGCTTTTTTTTTTTTTTTCATCTGGCACTTCAGTTTCTGCCTCCATTTCAAAAACATGCACGTCAGACTTAAACTTCTCCTCAAGTGTAAATTTTAGTGCGCTCTGTAATTGGCCGGCAGGGTCACCTAGAATCTGCTGTGACCGCCGTTGGCCTCACATTTATTGCACCGGCGTGCCTTGGGCCAGCCGTGGGCCGCAACACTCATGCTTCCTAATCAGTATCTCAGCACGCCACACCTACAGTATGAGGTGGATGGATTACCTCGGCAAAGAAGAAGTGCTCACCAACAGGTTTAGACACATTTGTGAACAAGATTCGGGAAAAGTAGCACATTTCAGCCAAAGCAGCTGTTGCATGTATTGAGATATCTGTTTCACTTTAATTTTTCTTGAAGTGATTATGGCACCTTCACAATTCCATATTGGTGTTTTTAACGTGGGTGATAACAGCTGGATGAAAATCAATGGAATATACAATTACGACGGAAAAATACGTTGGAACACACTTTGCTTAATAACCCAGCAATCTGTTATTGCCATTAGCAGCATGGTGGCTCGTCTACCTCACAGTGCCTGCCGGTGACGCCTTTGAAATGCAACATTAGCAGGTGCCGCTAGCCACAAGTGGCCTTCAGGTCATGTGACGGCGCAGGACGGAAGTCACTATTTACCACACCGCTTCGCTATTCATTGTGCATCGTGGAATGTCACGTGGCTGTGTTACAGTGGCGTCATTTTTTTTTTTTAATGCGTCACTTTTATTCGGACAAAAGGTGGCTGCTGACGCCAAGATATTCTCATCAGTTTCCTCCACGTTCAGCAGTTGGCAGTGAGGCCGGCGCCCACTTTTGATACTCATGCAGGGTCACAGTCCATTCATGTCATCCTGTCTTCAAACATACGGGAGGTGACGCATGCTGATTCTGATCTCCACCCTGATACAAAAGAAAATCACTTCACGTGCAATTGCACCTTGCGTTGAGTCACTCTTAGTCATCATAAGACCGTCTGACATGTTGCGTAAATTGAGGCAAATTGAGCACCCAGATGTTTTTTTAATTAATCTCTTGCACTTTGTGTCGCCAGTTCCCTGAGGAAAGAGCGGACGGCTCTGCTGCAGGTGAAGGACAACATGGCCGCCGATCTGGAGCGGCTCCTCAACCATCGGGAGGTACATGCCATCACGTCCCTTGCTTGTGTGGACAGAGATCTGCCATCACTAACAACATTTTGACCCCTCCCCTAAAAATATTCATCATTGCCTCTGTTTATCATTTAAACCCCAAATATACACCAAACGATGATTCAAAGTGTCGTCAGGAGAGCCTCGAACCAACGCAACGGCGATCGAGTCACTTGTGCCTGTTGGCCATCTGCAGGAGTCGCTTTGAAAACAAACATTCAGGCTTTTCACACCAGTCAAGTTCTCTCACCGTGTTGCAACAATTCCTTTACGATTATGTGTGCGCGCGCCCGCCTGCCCGCCTGTGTGAAAACAGGTCCACCCCCCTCCTGCATCCCCCCCAGCACTTGCCGTTTGCTGTATGAAGTATGTGCCATGTCATAGACAGCTGTTCCTCCGCCTGCCTGGTTGAGATGCCACCGCAGTGTGTGTGTGTGTGTGTGTGTGTGTGTGTGTGTGTGTGTGTGTGTGTGTGTGTGTTGTGTGTGTGTGTGTGTGTGTGTGTGTGTGTGTGTGTGTGTGTGTGTGTGTGTGTGTGTGTGTGTGTGTGTGTGTGTGTGTGTGTGTGTGTGTGTGTGTGTGTGTGTGTGTGTGACATGCCAGGGCTCCTGTCCTCAGGGGTGATAAATAGAACAGCAAAATGGCTCATAGTCCTCCCCTTCTGCCCCGCAAGATCCTTGAAGCTCGTTGAGCCCCGGGGTCGCCCTTAAGAGCTGGTTCTAGACCAGTGATTCTCCACCCTGGCAAATTATCTAATTCTCATCAATTCCTCCCAAAATTATTATTTATGATGATAATATCTAAAAATGTTCAACACAAACAGAATTTATTCATATTTTGTAGGAGTTAGCCATGATGAAACAGGTCCTGATCAGCATGCGCTCGCAACAAGAAAACGCGCCAACCCTCTTGGAGGCGGCCACAGTCCACCCGGAGACCGCCGGCTCGGACAAGCGGCGCTCCAAGTCGGACGGCGGGCCCGTCAAGGACGAGTCGCCCGGCAAACCTGCACCCACCGTTTTTGTAAGTGTCTAACGGGGCCAACACCCATGCGTGAGTCACACGTTCTCAGCCGAGACGCGAGGTTGGCAAGACAGAAGGAAAAAACGTTTTTGTCAGTTGGGTTTCATTTGAGCAACAGTTGCCAAAGAATCATAAACTTGTAGTCACACAACTTTGATCTTTTCTTGATATGTAAAGTGGAAGGGAGACATGATTGTTAATTTGGGCTGAGATAAGGTGTGTGTATGACACACCGGCACATCCTAATAAATTATAATAGCATATTTCATTATTATTTTTCCAATCCCACAATGTCATGTTTTGATTCAAATGTTTCCTCTGTTTTATTTCCAGACAAAAAGAGAAACTCCTGATTGGTACCAAAGACTCAAGCAGAAACCCAAATAACGACGGATACCTGTTGTTGTTGTTTTTTCCTAAAATTAAACTGTTTTTTTATTTTTTTTATTTATAAACTTTGTAAAGTCATTTTCCCAGGCGTCCAGGTGTTGCTCAGGTAATACATTCCTCTTTCCTGGCACACGTATTGCACCTCTCCATCTTCTCATGGGTTAAATTGGACGCTTGGCATACATGACATGACCTCAAAGCACAAAAGGGAAATCCACCTGGTAGTTGGGAGTTGAGCGCAGCTGCTGTTGCACATTGAGTCTTGTGCTCAACAACAGTACTGAAATTCCTTCCTTGGTTCTTGGCCAGTTTTTCCTGAGGTTTCCTTTTTATTTTTTAGAAACATTATCATCTGCTTTGCCTGCACTAAATGCCTTCAACTAAAGAATTTGTATTATGTCGCCTTTGTGGATTTTAGACAACCATAGATTTATTTACTTTTTAAGGACTCGGTGGCAATTATTAGAATTTCTTGAAGTCAATTTCTCCCTTATTTTAAATCGAGGACATTTTTCTAATAGACTCATTGGCATGGCTTAAAATTTCATAGATGTCATTTCCCCCTTATTTTCTTTTGTTTCTATTGAAATTAATAATTGGGATCATCTAAAATGATTTATTTAATCGGCTAACCCCCTCAAATCATCCGGAGCGTGTCAAGGTTTGTTCAACCTTGATTTGCCCTTGTGGTTGTGCGGTGCAGCGTGCACGCGTGCTTAATGTAGTTGGACGGCGCGTTCAGGGCGGTGGCCGCGCTTGAATGAGTGATGGGTAGCTTTTTAAAGGTCTGGTAGGCGGCGCGTGTGCTGTATTTACACCAGGCCCGCTCTCGCTCCCGCTCCGCCCTGCACGCCGCGCACAGAAAACTGATGGTGGGCCGCTGGAGGAGGCGAGACAAGTGCAAACGGGGATGTAAGCAAGATCGTCCGGCTCCACTCCCTCCCCCGGCTCGACTGTAGCATCCTCCTCCTCTTCTTCCTCTTTTCGGCGTATTCAAACGGAGCTCGGTCCAAGTCTTTTTGTTTTCTCTCTCCCCCCTTTTGGGAGCTCCATGACTGCGACACTGGCGATGAGCGGAGGCGGCGGCGGCGGGCACGAGGAGCCCTTCTACCCGTTGCACAAGGCAGGATTCCACTTCCACCTGGAGGACTTAGGCTTGGAGTTTAAGATGAGCGACTCGGACAGAAGCGGTGTAAGCGTCTACACACAGGTAGGAAACGAAAATAGAAACGTAAAAAACTCGCACTCGTTGTGATCGATTGTGTTTGGGATTCAATGGGCGTGGCGGCTGTTTTTCCTAACCGGCCTGCCACACCATTTCAACCCAGCACGCTTTCGGTCTTGTTTTTCTTTCGTTCTTTTAAATAAATCGCGAAGCATTTGCGCTAAACACGCCAGGCATCCCTCCTTGCATTCTTTTCGCGTTGTGCGTGCGCAGCCAGTTGGCGAGCAGTTGTCGGCTGGCAACAACTGACCCTGCATGGTCTGAAAGGTCCCGCTAACTCTCGCTGCCCTGCAGGAGAGCAAATGAAGGCGAGAGCAGCGCGTAAGAGCCGCCACGGGAGCTTCGAAGTAGCCCAGACAGACCAGGACGACTACTGCAAGGAAGCCTGGGGTGTTCCCCGCTTCCTCTCTGCAAGCTAAAGCCTTTTTCGATTTGGAAGCAAATGCGCAAAGTCATCGCAGTAAATAGTGGAGTGCACGCGGGTTTGTGAGTTGAGCCTTACAGGCAGAGTGGGAATGTGGCAGCCGCCTATTGATGACTACTTGATAAATAACTGAGCGGTGACGTGCCAATCAAATGTAGAGTGGTTCTTGGCAGAAGCTGAGCGAAATGCTTAATTTTTTTGTGTCCTTCCTCAGGCAAAGTGTGAGATGGACCGCTATCTCTCCCCGGAGCCGCTCGCAGACGCTCAGAAGTCCCAAAGAGACAGCGCCGCAGAGGTGGATCACTTCTTCGGGGAGGCACCGTACACCCTCAACATGAATCTCTTCCTGCCTGACGTGGCCTACCCGAGGTCGGGCTTGGCTCAGCCGCCGCGGCCCCCTCAGTCCCACGGGGACCTCGTGCAGATCAAGACGGAATCGGCGGCGCCGTGCTTCTCTCAGAACCTCCATGTGGCCACGGGTAGCTGCGGCGCCATGGAAACCAACCTTGCGGGCTTGCCTGACTTCACCAGCGCTTTCAATCAACCTGGTGGCGAGGCAGTGCCGGAGGTGTTCATCAAACAGGAGATGACGTCGCCGTTCGAACAGCAGCTCCACCAGCATGACGGCGGCGCCTCGCTCTTCCAGCTGCTGATCTCCGGCTTGGAGCATCACCATGGCGACGGCATGGAGGCTCACCACCATCACCCTCAACAGCAGCAGCAGCAGCACTCCTCCGCTGTCCACACGTCCTTCCGTAGTCCCCAACAAGAGCAGACTGCTAAGTCTTCCTTCTGCGCCGGGCCCTCGTACTCTCGCCCGCACACCCACTTTTTCCAGCAGCAGGCGCCCTACCTGCCACCCTCGCCACCCAGCTCCGAGCCGGGCAGCCCCGACAGGCAGAAGGAGCTCCTCCACACCATGTCGCCGCCGCCCTCATACGCGGCCTCCATCGCCTCCAAGCTGGCGGGCGGCGCCCCAGGACTAGCGAGCGACCCCCTGGCGCCGCCGCTGGCTTCAGGTGCTGCTCCCGCCGTCCCAGGGCAGGCAGCGCCACTGCCTCACGCCCCCGTGGCCACGCAGGCCCTGACAGCCGCCCGCTACAACCGCAGGAACAACCCGGACTTGGAGAAGCGGCGGATCCACCACTGTGATTATCCAGGTTGGAACAAAAGCACCTTTGTCGTTGTTGCTGGTATCGGCAAAGCTAGTTGAGCATTTAATCACTTTCGTTGCTAGCTAGCTTGTATGCCAAGGCAAAACTGCTGAAGCACAAGATGGAAGGAGGGGTGTGGCACGGGCCCATTGACATTTTCACATGGATCCAAGTTGCGCTCTTCCAATAATGTTTTTTTTTTTTTTTTTAGTCAATCCCGCTTGAGAATTCCTGACAAATGTCAGCCGTATCCCGTGTGAAGAAGCTTCACCTTTTATTGTTGCCAGATGTGAGTTGCGACTGGACAAACATGCTCCGGCAATGTTTATTTGCAGAAGGTGTCAGCATGCCTTGGCAGGGTTTGAGCATTTGCCTTCCTTTCCGATGTTAGATCATCGTGAGCGATTATCTTGATAATCTCATGGGTCACCTTCGAGTGATATCATTCTTTACCTCCGAACCCATAATTGTGAACCTGTTTAGTAGGTCTGATGGCAAATCTCGCTTTGTTAGCAGATACAACTCAAGAAGCCACAGGTCGCATTGAAGCGATTCCTTCTAATTCCTCGGCCTAGTACTCGAGTAGTCACGAGAAAATTCCGGACTGTTCCGGAGGTGAAGTTGCGCAATTACGTGCTGACGTTTGTGCTGTGACTTTGTTGTTTCATGTCTGTTGCAGCATTAGCAAGCTGATGAGTGATTACAACTTGTTACTCGAGTTCGTTTTGTTTTGTTTTGTTTTGTTTTTCACAGCTCGATTTTGTTCCCTTTGTGTACTATCAGGACGATTTATGGCCGCAGCCCCGTCGGCAGTCAGTCAGTTTTCACAGGCACTTGTGCTTTCAAGACATGACTGCGACGATGTTGGAATGAATCCGTGGGCGTATTGGTGTTAATTAAGCAGGCCTGTTTTGTCAGTGCGAAGGCTCGCGGCTCAACGAGCTGAGTTAGTTGGCTGGTTGGAATCTTTTGATTCCTCCTCAATTTATCTGACGCTCTCACGGGTGCTCCTCGATGTGCAGCTACTTGCAGGCCGAGTGGCGTCAGCTTATAAAAAAGAAAAAGGCTTCAAAGCCCGTCTAGTTTCCCGTAAGCGTGTTTGCGCACGTCTTCCTATTCAAATGATGCTGAGTGCTCTCGGTCTCACGCGTCAAGGAGAGATTCTCTCCTTGTCAAACTCACCTGGAGGGAAGTGTTTCAAAGTGAACCTTGCTGAAGAACCTCATTAGGAATGCAGACGTGAATGTTAATTGTCTCAATTGTGACGTCATAACGAGCAAGCGCGGTCGGTTCAACCTGTTTGGTCCCCTGCGATGTGCTCTTTCATTGAATTTTTTTAATTGGGCAAATTATTTTTGGGGACATTTGTCTGCTGCGGTGTGTTTTTTTAATTGGCCAAATTACTTTTTGGGACATTTGTCTGCTACGATATATATATATATTTTTTTTTTTTTACAAATTATGTGTCCTTGTTGGCCAGTATGATAAAGCGGTTGGAACGCTAATTGCACATCGGCGATTTGTGAATAGATTCAATTCAATATATGTGAACTTTGTTTTAGAATGTGGAACATGTGCACTGGCTCTGTCGAATCGGTTTCCAATCCTGATAAACATCTCACTGTATCGCGGGATGCTTTTTGCCAGGTGACTGGTTGCATTCTTCCACGACGACCCGTGATTGATCTGCGTTGCTTTCTGTCCCCGCAGGCTGCAAGAAGGTCTACACCAAGTCGTCCCATCTGAAAGCCCACCTCAGGACCCACACGGGTAAGACCTTCCTTTCGACTCGTGTTTCGGCATCGGCGCCCGGCATCGTGTTGCCAGGCGGGCTCTTGCGTTCCTGGCGTGCGTTTGTGTGCATGTGTAAGCGTAGCCCGCCCCGCCATTCGTCCACTTAATATACGATTCCATCAAAACAGGTGGAAGCGACGCGCTTCTGCCATGTGACACTCGGAGTATGCGCTGCAATGTCGGCTCGCTTACCAAGAAATGCACGCGCGCGCACATACCGCGTAATCGTGCCAAATCTTTCCATTAATTGTTTCAATGGCCAACTCGAGCACAATCACAAGCAAAGGTGTTGAAAATCCCAATCAGCAATCGTCCGGCCGCCTCGCGCAGACCATTGTGGCCTTCTAGTTGCTTTCGCTTCCACGCTTCCTCCCCCGCTGGCCCGTCCCGTCGTCCCGATTGTTAGTTTGGACGCGCAGAAGCAACAAACAAGGCACGGGAGATGTTTTTTGGGCCCCACCTTCGAGCAGCTAAGTAAACAAAGCTTCTGTTGATATCTACTCATTCCATGTCTTACACACATACACTCGCACACCTTAGGCCAGTCGGATGGAGGCGGGGGGGAGGGAATAGAACCCGACAATTAAACTCTGCTTGGGCGCACAAAGATACGCACAACCAATTTCCTTATTGTCTTTTCTTTGTAGCTTTCACTCAATGTGGTTTTTTTTCTTCCACCTTCAAAACCCTCCCAGGATGCCCCCCGGCCCTCCCCCGCCCGCCCGCCCGCTCCCCCATCGCCTTTCTTTTTGTTACTCGATGCGCCGCTCTTATACAAACCGCTTGACTGCACCCGCGCGTGCACGCACGGACGCGCGCACACACATATACACCTGTCACTAATCTCTATGAGATGATTCCTAATGCGTTTGGGTCCCCGGGGGAGTTCCCCCTCTAATCTCCATCAACATCCATTATCCTGATTGTTTGTGTGTGTGCGTCGTGTGTGTTCTGAAGAGTGTGTTGCGAGATATGAACTCCCCGCCCGGTTCATTGTTTTCTCGGCACGCTCTCTCCTGCGTTTAAAAAAATGATCTTAAATCATAAAACTTAATGAGCGTTTTTTTAGCAGAATCAAAATGAGTCTCATCTTGCAGACTGATGCCAAATTGTGTGCCTTTTACAAGTTAAGGGACGGTATTTGGCAGTGTGAGTTGAAGTGCAAATTTATGAGTCACTATACCGCAGCAGGAGCGCGTGATTTCTCCCAGCCAATCAGTGAAGACGAGTGATAATAATGAAGGGAAACGTTCAAACCAAATGTAAAAAAATATTAAAAAGCCAGGGAGCGCCCAAGATAATTACTTTGAAATCTTCATGGATCCTGCAACTGCTTTGTAGAAAGCATGAGAGACTTTATGTTATTTGGTTGGCATCGCAAGGCGAATCCTTCCTGCCGTCGGCTAATCAAGTTTTTGCTGACTTTGATCACAAGGCGGGAACATGTTCCAATCCGGTCCCATTATCACTACTTCAAGTTTATAAAGCAATGTGAGAGGACGACATTGTGTACCCAAGCACACAGTTTACTTTAGGAGAAGACGAATGAGAGAGTTTTGAGGGTGACAGGTGACAAAGGCACAAGAAAATGGCCGACACCAGAGGCGGGGGCCAACCCGTCTTTCCGGTTCGTGCTAACCCGTGAGTCACCGCAACTCAGCGTCAGTTACTTTGTCATATGCGTGTCAACTGTTGTGGGAAGGAATGACTTGAGTGTGAAGTTAGAAAAAAGGACAAGTCAGCAGCATTCTTCAACAAAAAACAGCAAAAACAACAAGGCCCCATCTGCATGGTCGAGCCTTTTGTGACGCTGCCTCTGCTTCTCAGGTGAGAAGCCGTACCACTGCACGTGGGACAGCTGCGACTGGCGATTCGCCCGCTCGGACGAGCTGACGCGCCATTACCGCAAGCACACGGGCGCCAAGCCCTTCCAGTGCGCCGTGTGCTCGCGCTCCTTCTCCCGCTCGGACCACCTGGCCCTGCACATGAAGAGGCACCAGAACTAACACTTGACCACCAAAGCACTCGCTCATGCCGCCATTTTTTTTCCTTGTTGTTTTTCTATGTTTTGGGGGGAGTTCTTGTTTTTTGTCGTCCCTCCGCTGATGGGGAGCAAAGTCTGACCGACTCCCACGGGAGCAACTGGAAGCTTCAGATACACTCAAAAGAAAAAAAAAATTTGCAGCCCTTTGATGAGTGGAATGATAGCACTTAACCCGCCGCCGCGTGTTAGCGTGAGGTTCGACCTGCGCGGAGTTTGCGTGTTCTCTGGGTACTCGGGGTTCCCACATTCCAAAAACATGCACGTTCGCTTCATTGAAGACTCTAAATTGGCCTCAGTTGTGAGTGTGACTGCTTGTTTTTCCACGACGGATGAAATTTTATGATGAACCGAAAATGCAGTCAAACCTTTACAAGTGAACTTGGTTTTGAAATCCAAATTTCAGGGCCCCCAATGCACCATTCGGTTCAGTATGTTATTCAAGCAGTCGTCTTCGGCACGTCGGAGATGGGCGTCATATTCCAAACAGTTGGAATAGTCCATCTCGAAGGGGGAGCGCTTGAAAGCATCATGATGAAGTCAAGCACTTGGAAATTCGACCAAAACACGAGTAATTGTTTTAAATCAGTTTTGATGAGCCGTTTGAGGGCCCCTTGGAAATCTCCAGCTGCCCGGCAATTGTTTAATGCTTAAATGTTTAAAGAACACTTGTGAAGTTTTCTCAAGTTCATCTGTAAAGGACATTTCTGGTTCATCGTTTGTATAAATGGATGAATGAATGTGTGAAACTAGTCAAGCCAAATCCTATTTTGTTACTTCCTCGAACTGGAAAATCCAGATTGTGCTTTTTCTTTTTTGTTTGTTCTACAGCCATATTCTTTGGTTTGCACTTAAAAAAAAATATTGGTAATGCGGACAGTGAGTAAAAACTACACCGCTGGACGATCAGTGCGTCGGGAGATGGAAGGAAAGGAAAAAAGGGGCGGACACATAGAAGGATTTTTTTTTTTTTTTTAATTCAGCAAGCGGGAGGTTGCCAAAGAGCAGCAATTAGCTGATCAATTATTCATTTTGTCTTTTAGCAAAGCAGACACAAACACGAGCAGCTTGAAAAACACTCTCAACTTCTTCTTTTTTTTCCTGCCGTGCATCTTCCCGGCTTTTTTTTTTTTTTTTTTAACCAAAGCCCGTCGTCATCTCCACTTTTCTTCAAAGTGCCTCAATCTCGTCTGCTTGTGTTGACTTGAAGGTAGCAGCGCTGTGTTGCACTGAGACTTTCAAACAATTGCGATCGGTGCTGGTTTTGGGTTTGTTTTTAATCTTTGTCACAACAACAAGAAAAAAAATGTTTCCTCAGCTCACATGCAAATCGGTCCAAAGTTTTTGTGTGTTTGTGTTGAGCCACAGTTGGTAGCATTCAGAGAATCGCATTGTCAAGGGAAATATCATGCTCGGTCTGACTATTTATTTGTGGGCTTGCTATCACGTTGCCCGTCTTATTTGGCCCCAGCAAAAATGCCTTAATGTAAATATATAGTGATGCACTGTAAATAATTTTTTTAAAGTTTTTTTTGTAAACAAAGGGGCAAAAAAAATAGGAAGTCGCCCCGCTTTCAAAATTGTTTTCATGTTAATTTTTGTCATGCAAATTGTTTTGTTTTTGGGATGTATTTTTTTCTTTTTTTTTTCTCTTGTTCTTTTAACTTTCCAAAGACAAAAGTTGTTTTTCTTCAACTGAGTGAAACTTAATAAAAAGAAGACAATAAAACCAACTGACACTTTTATGCGTCCTTTGCAATGTTTTGTGACATATCTCGCTCACAAGCACATTCTTGGGTGGCAACGGTAAATGCTCAATTATAGGTAGTTGTGTCATTAATCTTCCATCTTTGGATGTTGCTGTCAAAGCTCTTGAGGAAGAAACTTGAGTGGAACTGTCATAAACGGCATTTTCTCTTTCATGTCAATGTGTTCCACCCAATTGCATTTTGTTAGCTCGAGACACAAAGTTGAAATGGCCTTAATGTTGACAATATTAGATTTTAAATGGACAAAAAAGGAAATTAGAAAATAGAAAAGCGTGAATGCAAAACAAAAAACGGGAAATACAATGTAAAAGCACGCTTGAACTATATTGACAAGAATAACCTTTGCCGATGTTTTTAGCAGCCAGCCAAAGCTACTCCAAATCAGCTGAATGAAACTTTCCACTCCAACTTTCCACTCCAACGTGAACTTTTAATTTGTTTGAACTGCAATAATAGTTGTGACACCAAAACATATCAAGCAAAGTCGGTTTTGGATGAGTTTGACTGCATTGACGCCAGCAGGCATCTTCTGCTGACCTTTCAACAAGGAACACTTGCGTCTGAAAAGTAATGACGTGAGAGAACAATAAAACGATGCTATTAAAGCTTAGCCATGTGTTAGACATTTGAAATCAACAAGATTCTTCCATTCGTTAGCTTCTAGCAGCGCATTTGAAGTCCATGTAGATGCATTTTAATAGCAAATCCGATGAAAACTTTGGTGTCCTTGAATGTATCACGAATACTCATAAGGGGCTGCTGTATGCCACCGCTCACGCCCAGAGGCTCACACGAAGCATAATGGTGACTTTGACGTGAACATTTTTTGCTCTTTGACATCTCAAATTATACAACAAAAGCAAGACTGGGAAAGTGTTTTTGATGGCAAAATAATGATTTACTTACAGAAGTACAACAAAGAAAATAAACGCAGTGTGATCGAAGCTGACTCGTTGCATGACTCAAGTTGAAGATCTGTGCAGGCTTTTTGACATGCTGTTCGCTATTCACAACTGTGTCATCTGCTTGATGCATTTAAAAGTCCACAGCACTTTTGTTTATTTTGGGGATGGGGTGGATTAACGGCATTTCGAAATCTTCAATTCGGGAGTCAAGAGTGGAGAAGAAGGATGAGAATGGTGTGGCTGGGGACTGTCAGTTAACCTGCAGCAGCACCCCGGCTGCTCGGCAAACAATAAGCCTTTTATATCACAGCATGAGACAATGGACAAGAAAATAAAAGTCCAGCAGCACTCTGGGAACAGCGCGGGGGGAATCCCACTGCATCCCAACATACACGCACACGCGAGCGCGCACAGAGAGCACATATGTTCTTGGTTTAGTTCCTAAATGTGACTCAGGCCTGGCTGCTGTAATGTACCTCAGATGTTAATAAAAAGAGAGAGAAAAAGATGGCAAGAGGAACAATCTAAACAAAAGGATCTCGGGGGGGAGCTAATCAACCTCTTCCGTCGTTTTCCTCCTCCGCTCTTCTGATTTCATTTTTCTCCGCCACCTCCTCCTCACTCGCTCTTTGTCTTTCATGCCCGCTTCCTCCTTTTTCTCCTCCTCCTCCCGGGGTGATGCACTCCAGGTCAGAGTGGACGCTTTTCCCACATCCTCTCATCTTCTGCATCACCTGCGAGTGCAGTTGAGCCTCGCAGGTGGATGGCAAAAGTATACAGTGATCCCTTGCTACTTCGCGTTTCGTTTATCGCGGCTTCACTACATCGCGGATTTTTTTTCCAAATTAAAAAAACATTTAAAAGTCAAAATAAAACTTCTAAATTGAGGAAACGTGTCTAACCTTTAGGACAATGTAGTATTGCTCCAAATTTTCGTTTACATTCCTTTAGAAGTCCGTTTTCGCGTGTTAGCACGATCGCGAATTAGCATCTTTCCGCTAACTCGTTAGCCTGCCCAGTCGGTGACCATACTTCGCGGATTTCACTTAACGCGGGTGGTTTTTGGAACAAATGATCCGCGATAAACGAGGGATTACTGTACACACACACTGCCCGGCTGTAGATTTATTGAAAATTAATAAATGAAAACTGGCAAAAGGAAAAATACAGATTCAACTCGCGGACTTAAGCTTGAAAGCAAACACAACTTTGTCTTATAATTTAGACATGTTATCTCAATGCTAACACACGATGTCAAATGCCAATAAATTGCATTTACATTCGTTTCACTGCATGGGGCAAGAGGATTTATGATGACGTGTGATGGTGTAATTGTACTTTTATTGGAAAAATCAAATACCTACAGAGTCAAATTTTTTGTACTGATCCCACCATTGCTTTTTAAAAAGTTGTGTATCTTCGCGTAGTACAACAAACACACACACACAAAGTGGTGATGAGTGAGTGGGAGCTACCGGTTCATGTTTGTGCATGGAGCAAATTAACGTCACACATCTGGAAGACGGATCCCGCCTGCTCCGCCCGCCGCTGTGCTGCGTTGGTGTGATTCCCAGTTTGCGCGTGTGTGTACGTGCATATGTATGCACGGACGTGCGTGTGTGTGTAGGTAAGTGTAATATTTCCAGTGCTCATCTCTTGGAACAGACCACCCACCTAGAAGACCAATAGAAGAACCACGGGGAGCCCGGACAGAAACACGCACGCACACGCACGCACGCACACACTCGCGCGCGCGCGCACACACACACACACGCACACTCACATCCAAGTCAACCCTGCCCGATAATCTCAGAATAGAACATGTTCTTATCAGAGTTCTGGAATGATCCCACATCCCGAAAGTAAAAGTTCAATGCGAGATGTTTTCTCAGGTGACTTCATTTAGTAAACCTAAGTGATAATTTTTGGTGGTTTCCCTTTTGTGTTAGCATGAAGCTAGCGAGCCACCCTTAAGGCAATGGTTGTTTGGCAAACATTTTAAAAGTGTTTCTTTTTTAATGGAAGTTAGCATGAAGAGGGTCTGATGGGTCTGGAAACACTTTTTGGGGTGACTTTTACAGTACCCAAATAAATCATGTAGCTTTCTCCACAGTTTAATATTGAGTGAAATTCCCTCAGCTAAATTGTCTTGTTAATTTGAATAGAGTATATTGTTCCATTTCATAAAAACAAGCATGCATGTTGTTTCACACGCCATGACTTTTTTGATGAACCTGACAAACGAGACTTTTAAATGTGGTCCAAGAATAATTGCTTTCTTGGGAAAGTTGAACAGAACCTAATTAAGTTCAGAACAATAGAGTATGTCGCGACAGGGATTGCATAAACCTAAAACGTAACAAAGAGAAAGAAACAACAGGAATTAAAGAAGGCCCATTTAACGGAGTGATCAAAGCCGCAGCCAATCAGAAAGAAGCAGTAAGTAAAAATAGCCTGACGGGGAAATGTGAAAGATAATCATAACAAAAGGTCACACAATATAAAAATATCCATTGCAGCAACAGGTTTTCTTTCAGCTTCCAATCTTATGAAACTAATAATGTAAGCCCAAACTTCCTAATCATGTCCATTTGACTACATTTTGTTTCTCCGATTTTTTTGTTGTGCAGTTTGTAACTACTGTAATCCCTTGTTTATTGCGGATAGTTGGTTACATGACCACCCGCGTTATGTGAAAATCCGCAAAGTAGTGTCACCCTCTCATTTTTAACATACTTATGTTTTTTGTGTATCAATAAGTGTATATTAAACCATATAAGTGCATATGTTATCATTAGAACATTAAATAACAGTTTCAAACATAAATGACATACAGAAAATAATGTATAAATAATATAAATGTAAATATGTGTGTGTGTGTGTGTGTGTGTGTGTGTGTGTGTGTGTGTGTGTGTGTGTGTGTGTGTGTGTGTGTGTGTGTGTGTGTGTGTGTGTGCGTGCGTGTGTGTGTGTGTGACATATGTAGATGTAGCTAAAGTATACATACTGTAAATATGTTTTTAAAACTCTTATTATTATAACAACTTTTTATAACAAGGTACAAGTGTACATACTGTAAATATGATTTTAGAACTTTTATTATTACATTTTTTTATATCAGGGTCCAATACTGTAGATATATTTTTAGAACTCTTATTATTATAACAACTTTTTTTATAAAAACGTACAAGTGTACGTACTGCAATTGTGTGGACACTCCCTGCCTTCTGATGGGGTGTGGGCAACTTTTGTGCCATGATTCCTCAATTTAACAGGTTTATTTTGAATTTGCGAATTTTTGATTTTTTTTTTAATTTGGAAAGAAATACAGCGATTGCTGTAAATTCAGCTCTTGTAAGTAACAATTATTTCAAATGTTAAAAGAATCGCACTTGTCCGTGGATTTTAAAGTCACAGCAAAGCATCAATATAAATGCTAGTATTGATTCAAATGTTAAAATAATCAGAATTGCCTGAGCAGGATTTTGATATATGGACTTTTGACTCTGACTGTTTTCTAGTTTATAGAGCGTATTGATTCAAATGTGTATTGTCTTCAACTTTTATAATAAATCAGACTTTTTTTTTTTACTAGACTAAGTCCAGCCAAGCAAATTGTGCCTTAAGTTGGACTGATGTGAACCGCTTAGTTCCAAAAGTCACCTGTTGACAAAGTTGGGCGGGTTCCCACCTTACAGTTTAAAGGGCAAACCCATTAAGGCTCATTAAGAGCGGCACACTCGGCAATGACTTCCTCAGACACACAAAAGCAACACACTTCACTCGGGCCATTTTTTTCTTACTCGACTTCTTAAAAGAAAAAAAAAAAAAAAAAGACGACGGTATCAAATTTTATACATGTCCAAAGAGTGTCACAGTACAAACACTCCATTGCTGGCTGTTGACTTCCACACGTTCGCCCTTGCCAAACAGTTGTGAAAAGATATCTTTTTATGGTTTTCAAGATCAGAACAAGATAAAGCTAATGCCCTCGTAATTCATTTGTTTGGTGCACTTCGGCTCACGTTTTGTGCTCTCTCTACAATGAAACACAAGCCATGATGTTGGCTACAAAGATATCAATCCCAAACATGGGCATCTTTTTCCACAAAATTTCAGTTGAAGTCCAAATTGTTTTTTCACCCTGACATTTTTGGTTGAACCTCCTATTTGTTTGACTTTTGAGGGCAATCAAATTGGTTCACCTCCAAATTATTTTGACTTGAGTGGAGCTCACACTACATTAGCTGCTCGTCACGGTAATAGCCGTGTTTAAGGAATCAATTAGTTTCCCGTGACATGTCTCCCAGGAGCAAGTTGAGGTCTTGCAATAACAAAGGAGGAACAATCATGTCATTGTTGTCTTTTTCCTTCTTACTTGTTGTTTGCTTTGGAAGACAAACAAGATTCCGGATTTTAGGTTCCCCGCGAGACCTCGCGGTGTCGAAACCCTCCGAGGTCCATAATTTGATTCGATGCTGTTAAAATCATCTCATTCGAGACGCCCCCCCCCCTCTGCTATTATTGTTATCAGGGATTGTTCGCAATGGTTTACCGCTGAGACGTGGCTGGGAAACGTGGGGAGAAGTGGAAGGCCTGCAAATGGCCAGCGCTTGCTGTATTTCATCAGCAGGAATGTAGAGAGCGCTTATCAAAGAAAGCACTCGGAGTTCAACCTGCGTCTTTTTACGATCAACCTGAAGCGCATCTGGTCGCTGGCCAGATGCGAAGACGCTCCAGTCGTGTCGGGTCTCTCCGCTCCCTGCGAACGCGCGTCAGAACATGCCATTGACGACGATTAGCCCGTTCACGTGTGTATGCGTGTGTGTCGGCCTGTGAAAAGTCAAATATTTGCGGTGCTTGAAGCTTCCCCAAGCGGTCGCGCGGAAGGCAAGCCGCCAAGCCGAGCGACTGCGCGCAACAAAGCTTGTGGCCTCCGACTTTATTTATTGCTAGCACGCAAGGAGCAAAATCAAGCCTGGAACATTTGATGTTGAAGTTCTAGCACCAGACGTTTGACAGGAAAACACCACTTGTTCTCTCTCGTGTGGCCGAATGAGCTTGTGCGGCCCCCCGAGGCCTTGACGGAACAAATTGAATACGCTGACGGTTCGCCGCTGATCGGAGGAGGCATCGGTAAAACGATGATGGCGCGGCATGCATGTACACGCACACCGCCAGACATGCGCTCTCTTGTCTGGCTCGTGGAGGATCGTAAAATTGTCTTCCTGCTCGTCCTCGTCTGTGTTCTTGGCACTTATGATGCGCATCACACGCGAGACGACAAGCCCCGCCTCCAACTTCCGTCTATTCTAGGTTCTTGGACTAGGACGCTCTTTGTCTTCACTTTTTAGACTGACACAAGTTGACAAATGCACCCTACTAGCCAAGTTAGAAAATTCTTCCCGTTAGCATCTCACGCTTTACTACTCATACGAGTTGTGTTTCCAGTCCTGCTCCTTCTGTCCACCAATCGGCTCTGTCCAGCCGCTCGTCTCGTCCCGGTGTCCCTCGTCGTCTCATCACTTGGCTCGCTGCTGTCGTTTTGTTGTTGCCTGCGCGCGAATCCAGTTGTCCAGTTGTGAGGGTTGTTTTGTTTCTGAAAATAGATTTTTGTGTGTTGCATTTTTGTGCCACCATCATCACGCAAAATACCTTCATTAACTCTGACACATTGTTTCAATGTTGTTGTCTGACTCGCATGCCAAACATGTCCCACCAGTGTGTGGAAATGCCTCGCTAGTGAGGATCACGAATGTCCTCGTACATGGACCTGGATCTTGACTAAATGTAATATGTGTGTGTGTGTGCTTTGTGCAAATATTCCACCCCCTCAAAAGCCGCCCCTTCCTTCCGATGACATAAAACATTATTCTATTATATGACGATGTCATGGTTGAATTCCCCCGATGTCTGCTCCCTTCACACCTACTCACTTGCTCCACATATGGCGCACACACACACATGCAAGTGAATGGGGGGGGGGGGGGGGTCGATGATGACCGCCCCCAGCTCTCTACACACCCTTTCACTTCCACCCTATGGCTTCTTCTTTGGCAGCTGCATGCAATTGCAAGTGGGGCGCTCATTCCACCCCCGAGTCCCTCTAACATCATCATGCTAATAGGCTAACCGCTACGCTTCTGACCCCCTCGTGGGGATGCGACCTGAGTGGGAGATAGGACGCTCCATCTGCAGGCCATACGTGCACGCACACCTCTGCCAAATTGTTGCAAAAAAATATTTGTCTTTGGATTTTTATTGGGTTTATTTCGATTGTAAAAGTCAACTGGAATGGCTTCAGATCCAAAGAACTTGTACGGTCTCGGCATCACCTGGCTTGAAACGTGCGGCCCACAGTTTCAAGCCCCCCTCCGGGTAATAGCGAGGCCTAACGAGCATTCTTGTCGGTGTCAAAGGTCCGAGCGAGCCTTATCTCGGTAGTAAAAAAAATAAATCTTATCAAAAGTCATATTTCATGTCAAAAGTGGCGTCCGGCATTTTGAAAACAATCGCGCGGCGGCCACGTGCGGCCTTGTCGCAAGAGGGAGGGTAAACATGCAGGCGTCCTTTGGGGTTACTCATTGAACGGCATCAACAATCGGTTGCTTTCTTTTGCTGGAAAAACCACACACACACGTTTCTTGTTTGTATTTTTGTACTTTTAAACCCCCCCCCCCCCCAAAAAATTAAAACGTGTTTTTTTAGCAACAATAAAACCTAACCAACTGATAAGGGCGGTTCGGTCCCTGTATCATCGATGCCAGAGTTTGGTCCGCATTTCTGGCAGTAAGTCGGATTCGTTCCCAGTGAGGGTTGGACTTGAGGCTGCCCTCTGTTTCTGTTGATTCTGTTCATAACTTTTATGGACAGAATTTCTGGGTGCAGCTGAGGCGTTGAGGGTGTCGGGTTTGGGGACCTCAGCATTGCGACTCTGCTTTTTGCAGACGACGTAGTGCTGTTGGCTTCTTCAAGCCGTGAGCTCCAGCTCTCACTGGAGCGGTTCGCAGCCGAGTGTGAAGCGGTCGGGATGAGGGTCAGCACCTCCAAATCCGAGTCCATGGTCCTCGGTCGGAAAAGGGTGGAATGCCCTCTCCAGATCGGGGATGAGATCCTGCCCCAAGTGGAGGAGTTCAAGTATCTTGGGGTCTTGTTCACGAGTGAGGGCAGGATGGAGATATTGTCTGTCTCCATGTGTTGCTGCACCTTTTGTGTTCAAATCATCTTTAGCTTACCGCCACATTGATGCTAATCATGAGCCCGTCGCAGAGCATTGGCATCTAACAAATATGGTGAGCTCTCTTCAATGGGCAGGTGTGCTCTCCCCGCCGCTGGCCTCCCACTAACCTCACCGTGTACTCGTACGTCGCTTTGGGTGGAGAGCCCCAGACATGCTGGAGACGACGGTTGTAAAGTTGGGAAAGTCTCATGAAAACACCGGCGCGCTTTTCATTCAACTCCATGACTAATCTTTTATGATATTGTTTGAAAAAGAACAAAAAGAAAAGAGTAACGCCCCATTTTTTTGCAGCCAGCCATTAAAGGTGATTTGGCAGGATTAATCTTTGAAAGAAGAGACTTCTGTCATGACTAATGTCTTCCCCATCGCCTTTTTTTTTTTATGTACGCTATATAAACAGAGATATTGGGACACTCACACAGTCGTCATTCTTGACCTTGACGGTTAAATATTGTGAAATTTTAAAAAATACCAACATATACAATAGAACTACTTAAATGTTGTGTGCTGGATGAAACACAAATGTTAAACCTCTGGCACAGTTTGCTCATTTGTCATCCAAGCCTTCCCACCTACGCCCAATTTTGAGTCTTCCTTGAGCCTCAGATTCTTGTTTGTGTGGGTGTGCAAACTCCACACAGGAAAGGGCTCGGCCACTGGGCCACCGTGCTACCGATCATATTTGGGAGTTATGTCGGCATTAATATCGCACATTCAAAGGCTAAATGAGCTCCGTATTCAAATTGAAACCAAGAGGCTTTCATGAAACCTTTACTTGCTCTGCAGGTAATGCTTTCAGTTTTATGATGACACAAGTTGACCTCTGGAAGATTAAATCAAAGCCAAATGAAAGCAGAAGCATTGATGTGCTTGGCAGCTAAGTGTTGTGTTAAGATTATCCTCTCACAAAACAAACCGACAAAGAATTTACGTTTTTTAAGCTCTTGTTTAAAACCTAAAACGTGCAAGCGCGTCTTGTAATGCAGGTTGTGGTGTGCTGCCCTCTGCTGTTCATATAGTGCATTACGATTCTAAAATGTACGGCTCTATTAAATTAGAAGTAGGTGGGAAATTACTTATTGAACTTTATCTAACCAAGCATTCAATTCCAAAACGAAACTCGTGTATTGTAAAGATTCGCAAAACACGTGATTTTACTTGTTAGACTTTGGGTGACATTATTATTGGCGAGTCACGTGATTTTTTTTTAACTCTGAGGCGAATAGCATATATAATATATATACATAGCAAATATATATATATATATATATATATATAATATATAAATATAAGTAACTGACACCCTCCCGTTGATATGTGTAAATCCACAAGATGCAACAATGTACCACTTTTGTCTAAACACATTTCGACATGGCACAAACAGGTGTAAAATCCAAATCTTTAAATATACAAACTTGTCAATGCGTCAATATTTGTGTTAGCTTCAAGCTAGCAAACGTTTCTCAGTTATTTGATTGAATATTTTGATATTCATTTTTTAAAAAAGTATGCATTTTAATTTGGTTGAAATGACAGCGACACAAAGGCTTCGTACAACTCATCATCACACACATTTCTGAAATTTATTTGGTCCAGTTATTGTACACGTTTCAACCCAGTGTCAACAATACATGCACACACACACGCACACACACATTCGTACGTGTGTCCGGCTCATCAGTTGCATGAGGGGGAAACTTTTTTTCTTCTTTTTTTGCCTCCTCTACGTGGCTGCTAAGCTGACCTAACATTGAAGTCTACTTGATACCGATTAGCACCCGCTTATGAGATAACAAAATCCAACAAATGTTAGTTTGCAATGAGTGCCGGTTAGCTCGCTCTCAAATCCTCATTGGAGCTGATGATTGCACATTTCTTTCTACTGACTCGGTGGACATGAAGATGAAGCACTGCACAGATAACACGCGCACACATATTGCACATCACGAGGACATCATCTCATATCGCATGACTTTAGAGCCAATCAAAAAAGAGAGGCCTTCTCGCATTACACAATTCAGGCCAGTCAAGCTTCGGCAACAGCAGACACGTTGTTATATTATTGTTTGTTTAATTGCAACTTTATGCACGTGGCCTGTGTTTAATATTGAAGTGAAGGTTACTAAAAGTCAGTGCGGGACATTTCATTTCGTAGTTCTCTCACACACACACACACACACAAACAAAGTGACGACGACGTTGATTTGGATTAGTAATCAACAAAATGACAATCTTGGGTCTGCGTGATTTGTAAACAAAGTAGAAACACACAAAGTACGGTGCCGACTTGATTACAGCAAATTGATTGGCTTAATTTCATACATTGATATGTACACAAGCTTTCATTGTCATCCGGAACATCCACTTCATTGGTTCACTTTCAGATAACAACTCATTTTAGGATTTAAAGGGGGACATATTGTGAGAAATATCATTTCTTTCATTTTATATGAACAATCGGGTCTTCCTACCCACCTTGTGTGAATTTAAACAACTACTAAATTTGTGAACGTGTTCAAGTATCCCCTTCTGCGCTTCCTCCAGCCCATGACATGATGGTCTATGCTGGGTGAAGATCCTGAGCCACTTTCAAGCAACAACATCTCCCCAAGTATTCAATGCCCTAGCCGTTATGTAAAAGCTAAAAAGTAAGGACAGCTGGAATGATTTTTGTCGGATGTCCAGATTTGAATTCTTCATCCTGGAAGTGTGATAACAAAATTTGTTACTCTGGAAATTGTTTTAAATTATGACCCCAAACAAATGCATAACGCATCTTTTTTTTAAATGATTATTTAATTCCCTGTCCACTGGCCAAAATAGTGTTTGTTGCCTAGCAACATCATCTTCATTTTGAGTCAAATTGTTGAATGCTGCAATAGGGGGACATTGTTGCCATTGTTGGTTTTGAATAATACGTTACACGTTTTCTCCGGCATTTCAGAGTCAGAAATGAGAAAGTACTGTCTTGGAACACTCACGTGATCTCACGTTATCTTCGCACTTAGCGACTCTCACTATCCCGTGACAGCTCTTACTGCAGAAGTGATGTTCCGTATTATTTACGGTACGACCCAAATGGACCCAAGGACGAGTTGGCACTGCTTGAGTATTGTGGTGGTGGTGGGGGTGTCAATGTGAATGTGATGGTGGGTGTCAGGTGAAGGGCGCCCCCCGGCGGCGGCCTTCTCACGGCGTGGGCGAGTCATCGTCCACGTCCAGCAGCTCCTTGACCAGTTTCTCTCCAAACTGCGCTCGGCTGTAGCGCTTGGCAGCGTAGGCGTCGGACATCTTGTAGAGGACGTAGGCGTTGTTGATGGCGATGCTGATGCTCAGCCAGAACACCTGCTGCCACGTCTTGTTGGGCTTATGGAAGATAAAATACCTGGCGACACACAGGGGCACATGTGATACGCGCTCGCTGGACGCTTCATTAGGGACGTGTCAAAATTTTGGCACTCAGGCACACGTACTTGCTGAACTTGTCGTCGTATTTGCAGATATAGCTGAGATGCGCGGCGAAGGCCTCCACCGCCAGGGGACACGCAACCTCGCCGCTTTTTCGCTTGATGATCAAACCTGACGCAAACACGCCGTCTTGTTGAGATGAAAGCTTTCGCTGACTGTTTATATCGTGACCGGATCCATCTCAAAAATGGATCCAAGTCGCCTACCTTGCTTGGTGGGCGAATAGGCGTTGGTGAGGAACCTGAAGTGGCCCTTGTTGTACCAGCTGATGAGCGACATGCTGCCTTGCATCATCACCCGCCAGTGTCCGCGCTGCGCCGGCGTGGAGCCGCACACCAGCATGCTCTGCGGCAGGCCCGTGCAGTCGCTCTTGCGTGTGCTCAGCAGGCCGCAGCAGTAAATGTCTGCGCAGGAACACAAGCACCATGACGCCGTGCATCGAATGCCGTCGTGCGATCGGACGGACCTTGCTTGCTGAACTCGGTGAAGAGTCCGAGGCTGGTGATGGACGGCCCCGTGAAGACGATGGTGTTCTTGCCAGAGATGTTCTGGCACAGCTGCTTGGCCACCAGACTGTGCAGCTGAAGTTTGTTCTTGAGGGCGGCCAGCCCGTCCGAACCTTGGCCCTCTTTCAGATGAACTGAGATCTGCGCACACAAAAGAGGAGGGACGTCCATCTTGTTGATGACACGCGCTGCATTAGGATGATTAGCCAACATGTAGCCTGCCTGTGGCTATCCTGCTAAGTGGCCTGCGTGCGTGTGGTGGCTAATGGAATCTGATCGATCGGCTCCATTAACTCGTCTAACTCCTCTCCGCCTCATCGTCAGCACAAGTCAGAGCAGACGCATCGGTTGAGTGGTAATCATCAGAAATAATTGTAACCTGTTTGCTGAATGGGCGGGACACATTGGCGTTAGTTGCATCATTTTTTTAAAAAATAATAAAGCTGCACAGTGCTTCTACTTAGATTTTAAACAGTGATGGCTCCATCCACGCACCTGACAGATGAATCCGGTGGAGGTGCACTGTCGAACCCAAAGACTAAACTTCCTCTTCTTCCTCTTGCGTTGCTCTCGTTCGGTACAGGTGCTGATGAAAACCGGGTCCTCGTCTATTAAGGGTTCGTGGAGAACCTGCAAAACAAAACAAAATCCCACTTGAGTAAGCAAGCAAATACGATGAGTGGATATAATAAGTCTGCACACCACGTTCTGTCATTATTCATTTGGACGGTTGCTCAATTTTCTTATGTTGTATAATTTCTCTCGTGGCTGTCCAAGTAATCCGTTGGGGACCATTCGCCTGCTTGTTTTTTTCCCAAAGTGCTCGCAATGGAGGATTTCTCCTCGCTTAAACTGCTGCATCCAAAAGATGGCTTTCCAAGTCTAAACATGGAACGTTACATAATTCCTCCTTGCCCTGCATGTTTGTCCTGACAGTGGTGCGACTGTTTCCATGGCAACCAGTCAGGTCAGCCGCTTTGTTGGGTCGCGACAAAAATGCCGTTTCTGGTTTGCTGACCATTGTACGTCCCAAAAGCTTTTTAGCAGGTAATACTAAAAATGCTAAACATGCTAACACTTTAGAAAAAATTATGTTTCATGTGCATGTGGTTTGTCCTTGCTGTGGCTTTTATGGCTTTTCCTCCTCCTCCTCAGTTAACAGTTCCCTGTCAAATACTGAGTTGATGACATTCGCCAGCCACTAGATTAGGAACAGCTTCTTAAGCTAATTAGATCCAACATGACTCTAGAAACAACTCGCTATGCTGCAGTGCAGTGCTGCAATCTGGAACCACACCAATAATAAACCTTATGTTCAATCAATAACTCTCTGGCAGCGTCAATCAAATCAGCAAGCAATATTTAATCATCAAGGCAAAACTTTAAACTCGAGCTTTTTGGGTCACATTGAGTGGAATGGATTTTGGACAGCCGTGACACCCGCTGGCATTGACGTCTTACAGATAAAGTATGCTGGCCTAGATACACAATTCTTCGCGTGACACACACACACACATACACACACACACACACACACACACACACACACACACACACACAGACTGCCCTCAGATTGTCATTCCTTGCGGGGGACTCACTTGGCTCGACCTCAATCAAGAGTACTTTTTTTGTTATCTCGCCGAACGTGAAGTGCAAAGTGCAATTTGATTTTCTCAGCTCTCGTGTAGGAATGAGTGATGTGGGAAGTTATTTTCTTTTTTCTATTTAAAGAAATCTAATGGTGACTGGAATGGATATTGCTGGTGTGGACCCACCTGGGTCTGCGAAGGCTTGAAGGTGCAGCTGAAAGCCTGTTGCAGCGAGTCCAAGAAGGGCTGGATCTTGTACAGGCCCTGGTTGCTCCCCTGCGACGGCCTGAATGCCACGATGTGGAAGTACTTGAGGATCTTTTCGAAGCGCGCCTGGCTCATCTTGAGCGCGATGCTGCGGTTGCTGAAGAAGCCCGAGCTCCAGATGCTCAGCACCGACTCGCAGTGGTGCACGCTGGTGGACGTGACGAAGCCCAGGAAGGCCTTCATCTCCTGGGTCGTGACGGGACGCCAGCCCTCGTCGGAGCCGAAGCGCTCCTGGAACTTTTTGGCGTACATGTTGGTCTGCGTCACCATGTTTTGGATGCAGTTGTCTGGGACGAAGAGTTGGAAGAAATCCAGAGCGCTCGCCGTTGCCGGCATCTTCTGAGCGGGACCTGGAATGAGTTGCACAACATTGGAGAGGCGCAACACTCCATTGTCTCTCCTTCATTGGCTAACAAATTAGAGCGAGCTTGCCGAGTCCCATTTAACACATGCGAAGAAGCAGCGCGACGGGTCCACAATAAGACGTGGGCCGGTGAGCGGCCGTCGCCCAGTCAGCCCACGGCTCCCGATGCTTCTTCCACATTTGAATTCCATTAGACTTGCAAGCTGCAAGAAGGAGGATTGGGCCAAAAGGAATTGTTGCTCGGGATGTGACTCACTTACTCACCGCCGACTTTTCTTCCTCCTAGCAGGCAGGAGTGAATCAAAAGCAGCAGGAGCGGGGGAAGATAATGAAATTATTCCAGCAAATATGCATTTTGTTCCCTGGGGATGGACGGAGCAATTGGACCGTCTGGCTCTGGATCAACTCAAACAAAATGGTTCCATCAGTGTGCTCATTTTCTAATTTCCCACAATCTTTAAAACAGCAACATAAATTTAAACGTTGCATAACACACAGACGACAGTCAAAACACGGCAAACCCAGCCCATCCCTGATCTCTTAAGAGCAAATCAGTGTTTTAAATCCCCTCCAACATCACGATAAGCGGTTACATCATTTTATAATCTTGGCCCTCCTCCATCACCCTCGCACGACCCCGAAATGAAGATAAGAAAAACTTTTTTAAAAAAACACACGTAGTCAAAAATCTGGAATGCTTTCAAACTGCTGTTTCCAAGCCAAGCGGGAACCAGATGGAATTTTAAAGCCAGGCCAACATGATTTCTGGCTTTTTGACGGCTGCTGATGATTTATGTACACGGCGCGCAGCCCCCTGTGGCGGCGGGCTGTCACATCAATGTCAGTCAGCTGACAAAAAAGCAGGAAGCCGACTTCTCCTGGTGGGAGAAATGGCCATCTGAGGATCAGTAAGCACACACCTTGTGCATTTCAAGTTTCGGGAGGATGGATGATGATGTTGGCCGCACCCACGGCGGTTGTGCAAATTCAGAACCATGCTGCGCAAACACTACCAAGGAAACAGGTGCAGGATGTAAAGCATCCGGGAAAACTTTGAATATTGAGCCAGCCATTCCCATCCCAGGTGACTTGGAGTCAACTGCAGACAATAAATTTGTAGTAGTGCTGTGGTGCCCCCGCCCCCTAGCGCCGCCACTGCAGTCTGTACTATTCCGACAGTTGCCTAACAACAGCTGCTTTACTGTCATAAAGTGGACAAAATTAGAAGATTTGTTTTTTTAATTTATAGAGAAAAAAAAGACACCATTTGTACAAATTTCAAGTACTGCTGCCGCACAGAATGACAGCGTGGCCCAAATCAATTTACAACCTAGGCAGGAATGAAGGAATGCTCTGCACACCAAAACCGACTCGCCCTCCAGTGCGTCTAAAGAAGATCTACGTTTCTCCACACTGCCAGCAACGGCGTAATGTGTCCACAAGTCGTATTTTCCAACAATTGGACCTGCTTCAGTGCAGAACTTCACTCCCCGACTGATCCCCTGACACTGCACTACCACTAATTAAATGATGGCGTATCCTTTTTTGATTAGAATGGGGCACACCTATTAAAAATGCCCTGTCACGTATGCATTAAATGATCAATGTGCAGTAGTTCCACATCAGATGTCCAAATATTAGAAACAGCCACATGTCCCTTTTTTCAATCATCAGTGACTCAATAACAAAATTATATTGCTAAACTGCCAGGCATTTTTAATGCAGTGCCGTCTTTCTTCATATTGTGACCACTGACAGCAATTATGATGCTGTGTCACCACCCCCCCCCCCCCCCACCCCACCCCACCCACGTAAGGTAAAATGAGCTACAATTGCCATCGATGTGCTGTCATAAAACGTGAGCACGACCTTCCTCATCCCGCCTCACCGTAAGAGCCTTTAAACGGCGGCACGGTGACATCTTGCAGGGTCTCCGTCCAGCCTTGCTCCTCGGCTTGGCTCCGGGACAGAGCACCGGGCGGACCGGGGCTGCCTGCCCCTGCTCCCCCGCCGTGTGAGCTCTCTCTGTCGGCCCGTCTCTGGTGATGGTGGTGTTGGTGGTGGTAGTGGTGGGGATGATGATGATGATGATAATGGTGGTGGTACTGCTGCTGCTGTTCCTCCTCGCCCGCCTCAGCAATGTAGTTGTCCGAGTCCGAGTCTCCCGAGGTGCTGTAGAACGGGTTGTCGCTGCTGTCGTCCCCGGACTCGCCGAACACGTCGTCAGATATCTGCAGGCTCTCGTAGCGGGAGCGGGCCGCCTCCAGGAGGGACAGCGCCTTCCGGCCGCACTCCGCCATCTCTCGCCCTCTGCGGCGATGGTGGCGCTTGTCTTGCTGCTGATGCTCGGATCAGCCGCTTGCTCCCTCCCTCCTCGCTCTCGCCCTCCGACGCGGAAGTCGTCACGATCTCGCAGGAAAGCACAGGCTTCGGTCATGGATTGTGAGCACCTGTCTTTGGGCACCGGGGCTGGTCCGCCTAAGGATTATGGAACGTTTACGCCTCCTGCTGGACACAAACTAATGGTGCGATCATGCCAACAGGGATACAGAAATCCCTCGTTTATCGCGGATAATTGGTTCCAAAAACCACCCGCGATAAGTGAAATCCGCGAAGTACGGTCACCAACAAGAAGTACTGGGCAGGCTAACGAGTTAGCGGAAAGATGCTAATTCGCGATCGCACTAACACGCTAAAACGGACTTCTAAAGGAATGTAAACGAACATTTGGAGCGATACTACATTGTCCTAAAGGTTAGACACGTGTTTCCTCAATTTAGAAGTCTTATTTTGACTTTTAATTTGGAAAAAAAAATCGGCGATGTAGTGAAGCCGCGGTAAACGAAACGCGAAGTAGCGAGGGATCACTGTAAAGTGAAAAACTACTCGAGACTTGGACTCAACTTCTCTACAAACAACCCCCAACCCCCGATGAAATTTAATGCACAAACTAAAGTAACAGACATGAAGCAAAATGTACGACAAGCACCCGTTTTAATTCTATTGAACTAACTTCTCCCCTCCCAAAATGTGAGTTCTCCTACTACCTAGTGTTCCCTGAACGCGTCATTTACAACCCAGTATCCCCTCGGGAGTTGGAATGGCTTTTCTTGCCGCAGTTTCCGACAGTGTTGCAGCCCTTTAAGATTTATTCCCTCGTATAACACCACGTACAAAAGAGGCTGAAGTAGGAGATTTACGATCGATCACTCATTCATTCGGCACGTGTATTTCTTACAGGATGCAGTCACCATACATGGTTACATCTGGTCTACAATTATTTCTATATTGTGGAAACTTTGCAGGCTTTTTTATTGATGATTTTTTTATATCCAAATTCTACTTTGTAATCCAGGCATATTCCCTTTTAGTTTTACGATGCCAATGCAGTAACACGCTGCAGTTTATACCGCCGCCCTCTTAACGGCGCTGTGGTCATCAAGAGTTCTTCGTTGGTCATGTGCCATGTTTGCGGAAGTAACTGCGAACACTAGCAGTTGTCATCTTTTTCTTGTTTTTTATGTTGTTTCAGCTTTGTTTATTTCATTATGAATTTACCAAAGGGCCCCGAATCTCTGTGCTTTGACAAGGACGTTTTTATGAAGGTAAGGTTCGTCTTCACGAACGTAATCGATCGCTCGTTTAAGCTAGCCGATGCAAAAAGTATGTAATGGCTTCTTTCTGTAGTAACTGCGCCATTCCCTGAGGATTTACAGTTGTTAATGTGTCTCTAGGATGATTTTGACGTGGACCACTTCGTGGCCGAATGTCGGAAGCAGGTGCAGCTTGAGGAGATGAGGGTGGACTTGGAGCTCTACTACAAGCTGCTCAAAACAGCCATGGTAGAGCTTATCAACAAGGATTATGCTGACTTTGTCAACCTCTCCACCAATCTGGTGAGCGCTTATTTTGCTTTTGTGCTATTTGATTTGTTTACGGGTTACGCCTCCCGGAGAGCCTTTTTCAGGTAGGGCTACGGCCTCAAATGTGTCATCTCGTCTCAGGTGGGGATGGACAAAGCCCTCAATCAGCTCTCTGTGCCACTCGGACAGCTACGAGAGGAGGTCATGGTCTGTGTTTTAGTTTAATACGTATTTAATGTACTCCTGTTGGAATGAGCGCTGATGAATCCTATGTGTGCAGAGCCTTCGGTCGTGCGTCAGCGAGGTGATACAAGCTATAGACGCGCAGCTGTCCAAACAAGAAGACCTGCAGAAGAAGAAGGTTGGGGCCTTCCATTGTTATTTCCATGGAATGACACAGTTCTTGTTTGTGTGTCTTTTAATTCCATTGCATCTGTCAGGTTTGTGTCCTGAGGTTGATTCAAGTGGTGCGTTCAGTGGAGAAGATTGAAAAAATCCTCAACTCGCAGAACCCCAAAGAGTCCAACTCACTGGAAAGCAACAGGTGTGACATATTTTTTGCTAGCACTTGTCCTCATCAGGGTCATATGTCATGTTATTCTGTCCGTGTCCAGCCCCTTGTTAGCAGGTCAGATCTTGGAGAGGATCGCCACCGAGTTCAACCAGCTCCAGTTCCACGCCGTGCAGAGCAAAGGCATGCCTCTGCTGGACAAAGTCAGACCGGTGAGTTTTCATCCAGCTCGTCCAGAAGCAACCCGGTCGCCGGCATCCTCCGTAATCGTTTGCGTGGGCCCCTCCAGCGCATCGCGGGCATCACCTCCATGTTGCAGCAGTCCCTGGAGGGTCTTCTCATCGAGGGTCTGCAGACGTCCAACATGGACATGGTGCGCCACTGCCTCAGGACGTACGCCACCATCGACAAGACGCGAGACGCTGAGGCACTGGTAGGACAAGTGCTGGTCAAACCCTTCATGGATCAGGTAAAGGTGCCAAAACCTGGGTGTCGAGGCCACACTCTACTCAAAGTGTCTGTGTGAGACGTCTTTCCTTCCTCCTCCTGCCGGTAGGTGATTGTGGAGGAGGTGGTCAAGTCCAGTCCCGATGGTCTTCAGGCGATGTTCTCAAGGCTGCTGGAGTTTGTTCCTCATCACTGCAGACTCCTGAGAGAGGTGACTGGGGGAGCCATATCCAGGTTAGTAAACAAAAATAAACAAGTCCTTGACTCATAATTGGGAAAATAACCAATCATTGCCTTTTAAGCTAAACACGCACAAGCCAAACTATTCTAAGCGTGCTTCAAGGCAAAGTATTTGGACCTGATAAAAAAAATCTGCCTGAGTAAGCAAATTGTTGTGTCCGCTCTACATGGATGTTCCTTCTCCGGCCAGCGACAAAGCTGACATCGTTCCCGGCTACGACTTCCCAGTCAACTCAGTGTGGCCCGAGATGGTAAAAGGCATTGAGGAGAGGCTATCTTACCTCTTCAACCCTGGAAACCCCGACATTTTCTACCAGGTACGGCGGACAACAAAGGACGCCACTTGACACCCACCTCCTCCCCCCTTATCACCTGGCCGCTCTTCATTTGTAGCGTTACAGCGCCAGCGCGGAGTTCGTCCGTCGGTTCGAGCGCCAGTGCAGTTCGCAGGCCAGCGTGAGGCGACTGCGAGCGCACCCGACCTACATCGCCTTCCACAATAAATGGAACCTGCCCGTCTACTTCCAGCTGAGGTTAAAGCTTGTTGTGTGCGCTTTTGATGTTGGAACAAAGTCGGTCGGCACTTTGCCATCTCGCCGAGGATTCAAATTTGTTCCCTATCACAGTCAAATAAACTCAGAAAATGTATTATAATTTCAAAATCAAGTTTTACTAATTATCTCGCTTGCATTTTTTAATGTTTAAATAAGTAAAGACGTTTGTTATTCTAAGGTAATGTTTATGAATAATACTTTGTGTTTTGTAATTTTAATGTCAAGATTACAAACAACTGAGCAGAAATCCAATTATCAGATGGCATTAATATTTTTACTAGGATGCATGTGTGCTATGCTGTGTGACAGTCACTCACTTCTTTGAAACATCTGCTTTTCTAGGTACCGAGAAATAGCGGGAAGCCTGGAGAACGCCATTGGTGACGGGTTAGAGGTGGCGCCAGGTGTGTGTTTGGATTCCAACTTTCTTTTGGGGGGGGGTTCCAATTTTGTCACAACGTCCATTGAATTAATGAAATCCATAAATAGCCTTTGTAACCATCTTGGCTTCCCTCCAGCTGGCAGCGCGTTCCACCTTCAGGCGTCAGCGTCGCTGTGGTCTTGCCTGGTGCGCTGCTGGGCCGACAAAGTCTACCTGCCGCCGCTGGCTCATCGCTTCTGGAAGCTGACGCTGCAGCTTTCCTCGCGATATGGCACCTTCCTGAACGAGGTCAGCTTTCGGGGGATAAACCACCAATGGTCATTTCAGGACTTGTTGACGGATTGGCTCGGCGAACAGGTGCTGACCGAGACCGCTCCGCCCGAGGGGAGCAAAGAGCCCAGCAGGCCCCTCCCCAGCTCGGCGTCGTCCACCTCCAGCAGGACGTCCGTGGAGGAGACAGGCAGCGAGAGCGGCAGTCCCGCCTCGCTGTCCACCAAACAGCTGGTCCGCATTGCAGCTGACATTCAAAAACTACAAGAGCGAGTAAGCGCAATGATCATATTTACTCCTTCACCCTAATCCCACTTTGAAACCCTATCCATAGTTTGAAACGCTAACCATAGTTTGAAACCCTAACTCTAGTTTCAATCCCTACTTTGAATCCGTAACCCTAGTTTAATTTAGTCAGATTGGAAAGTAGAATTTTTCAGCCTCGGCAGGTGTAAATCTGAAGGGTTTAAATTGCTCTCTTCTTGTCTTTTAGTTACCAGAAGTGTCAGAAATGGTCAGACGGCGATTAGAAGCCATCGGCTTCACAAACTTTGTCATTGTGGAAGGTGAGTGACAACCATTTTAATGTCACTAGCTCCTTTTACTTTTCTGTCGGTAGCGGAACGTGTCAATCGGTGAGCGATCTGAAAACAGCAGTATTGTGTTTTCCCCAGAGGCATTAGCGGACTCTAATGCGTGCCTGTCCAGCAGCATCCCGGCCCTCAGCACCCGCATGACCCAACACCTGAGTGAGCGTAGCTGCCGCTTCCTCAAGAGCGCGTCCGAGGTGCCCCGACTCTACCGCAGGACTAATAAGGTCGGTCGCCGGAGCACCCGAATTGTCACCGCCGTCGCAGCCTAACGCTTCTTTTTCTTCTGTCTTGTGCCGATAGGAGGCACCCGTGCGAGCGTCTGCGTACATGGACAACGCCTTGCAGCCGTTACATCAGCTGCTGAGCGACTCAACGGGCCTGGTGGACGCAGCCACGGCGCGTCGGTGGCTGACAGTCACGCTTTCTGAATGCACGCAGAGGTGAGCGCACGCAGAATCAAGTTTTAGTTGTGGAGGAAAAATACAATCAAATAATGTCCATTTTGTTTTTTTGTTTTGGGTGTTTTTTTTTTATTAGAATTAATTACATACATGCATTTCAAAATATAGTTAGTACTTAAAAAATGTGTGAAAATAAATTCATATATGAAAATAAAGTTTTCAAAATTTATACAAAGAAAATTATTAAGCAACAAATTAGATTGTGAAACCTTTTAATATTGTTTAAAATAAACAAATACATTTAAAAATGAGGCAAACTTTGAAAAGGTGTTTAATACATTTCAAAGTAAAATGCTAATACTGAAACTAAATACATAGTGTTCAAATGTGTCATTTGGGGTCATTCAAGACGATGGTGATGATTTGAGGACATGGACGCGTGCGTGTGTGCGCTAGGTACTACGAGACAATTTCTGAGGTTCTGAGCTCTGTGAGAAAGATGGAGGAGAGTCTGAAGCGACTGAAGCAAGCCAGGAAAGGCGCTGCCGCCGCTACCAGTGCTAGCGCGGCCGGAACCAACGGCGGCCCGTCAGACGACACCAAGATCCGACTTCAGCTGGCTCTGGATGTGGAGTACTTGCGGGAACAGGTGAGTGGCCGGGATGAAGATTCGTTTCTCTCCCTCGTCTTCTCTTCTCCCTATCACACTGAAGAACGTCCAATGCAAACGATGGTCCTATTGCTGTTGTGTGCTCCACCTCAGATCGAGCAGATAGGTGTGGAGCCTGCCGATGTGGCTATGTTGGCGAGCCTGATGGAGCTGGTCAAGGAGGCCCGAGAGCTCGGCAAACACAACGCGTGAAACGACGCAAAGAAGGGCAAACTTTGGGCAGGCCGCAAAGCCTCGTCTATCATGTGGCGAATCGGGACCGGAAGGGATGAGCGCCATCAGTTGTGCTTGTGCGGTGCTCGATGCAAACTGACCGACTACTCTTATTGTGTGTTGTGAAATGGAATATTTCAGCTGCATAGTAAAAATCTATTTGGGAGTCGATCGCTGAATGTTTTCTTACTGAATGTTTCCAAGCCCTCAAGAAAAGAAGGGAAAAATACATCAACAATGGCAGCATGGAATGGAACAAAAGCATTTTAAACATCAAGACGACTTAGAAACCCTAACCTTTGTTTGAAACCTAAATTTGAAACCCTCACTTGTTCAAAACCCTACTTTGATACCATAACCCCATTTTGAAACCCAAGTAGCTCAGTTGAGGACTATTCCTCATTTACAATGTCAGCTTCTCAACTGAAATTATTCCGTTTTTTTGTAGCACTTCATGAAAGCAGACAATAAAAGTTGTTTTAAAAAAATGCCGTACAATTAAAACGACACTTTTTGTCCACTAGACAGCAGCAATATAATATTGCAATAGTTACACGTTTGTCGAATAAAGGCATAATACGGTGCAATAATGTATTGGAAAGGTCACTTACACGAACGAAATAACACGATATAAATTGTATAACTTGTGTATAAATGTATTGATGAAAAAGAAAGTGACTTTTATAAGGGATGACTTAAAGTTCCACTTCATACTCCAGCCAAATGATGGCGACAAATGACGCCACCCACCTTTAAAAAAAAAAATTGAGGTAAACGTCCGTTAGCTACATGCACCTGGGGATTGGGGAATATACGCCAATTTTGCAAACACTCGGCCAAAATCTACATTTATCCCAAAATGTCACCGCCGCTGCGGGCCTTCGGGAACAAACGGCTGGTCACCGCTGCAGAGGAGATATTTGACTGTCGCAAAATACGAGAAAGAAGCATCCAGCTCGCTGGAGATCATACGCCTCCGAGGGATGCTCTCGGGTTTTGCGTCACAGGTCAGTTTATTCTTTTAGTTTCGCTAAATAAAAGTGAATTCTATTTACTATGATCTAATAACTTATTTAAATCTCTAGCAACTTTTGGCACTTATATAAATGTAGAAGTATGCAAACTGCAAGGTAGAAAGCTGGAGTCAATGGTCTTAGTTTATAACAACAGTGTGAAAGGTAAAAAACGACAGGCGCGCGATTATATAATTGAAGCAAATCACAGAAGGGGAAGAAAATGTTTCAAACCTAATTTTGTTTTGAGGACACAGAGTGCTATGTAGCCTTTACAAAATATGTACTTCATTTTTCAGACTTCTTCCAATCAGAGTATAGTAAAAGGAAAGGAGGAAAATATGGAAAATTCCATCAAACGCCATATTTTGCCATTTTACGTCCGTCCACGTCAGCTGCCCGTGTGAAACTGATCGTGTATCGCTAGTTTAGTGAGCATAATCCCAAAATAAGCAGCTCGCCTATTTGTTGGCAGCCCCCCACAACCTGAACCACGCATACCTACGGAACCACAAACACGCAGCGTATGTAGCTATGCGTGACCACGTGTTCCATGACCCCCCCCCCCGCTGCTTCCACGTGTAAATCTGCATCTTTGTCTGCCTTGCAGTGTGATACAGTCTGTTGCCGAGAACCGCCGCTGTGTGTCCGTCGCGCGCCCGAAGGGAGGAAAATGCTTGTGTTGTGTTAGCTGCGTGGGAAGTTGAACCCCGACCTCTGGTTCTGCGGGGCTTGTCGCCTCACAGCGGGTGACCGCGTGATACCGCAGATCCGACAGGCACTCATAGCGCACAGCAAGGGCGCACATGAAAGAATTGTGAGAATAGGCCCCGCTGAACCAAAAGCAATCACTACTGCGTTATGTAAATCAGCGTTCTCAGGCTCCCACTGTACACAAAACACTTCCGTGGGGACTGTGAGGGTCCCAGATTGGGAATAAAAAAAAAAAAAAAAGTGATTTAGGGTTATGGTTAGTCAGTACACAATTAAAATGAATAATGCTTTGTTTTATAAAAGACGTGTGTTGAATTTAGTTGTTTTTTTTAGGCATCACTGTGGAATTTTTTTTAAGATCTATTATCTGCATGTTTGTTTTTTGTTTTTATCAGTGGTCAAATTCCATATTGAACTAACTAGAAGGAAATGAAACTGAATTTTTTGGGAGGTCAAAGTGTCAGGAATGAGTGGAGCAGGGTTTTTTTGAAGGAAAGGGAGGTGGGTGGACAGAGACAGAACGGGGCAGGCAGAGGCTCACGTACAGTGGGCAGGGACAGAAGGTCCATTCAGACCAGGGACCGATACATAAAAACAGGTACTGACTGAAAGCCTACCCATGAGACCGGGGAAATGCACGACGGGAGCAGAAACCGACGGGGAGTAACAGTAGACACCGACAGTGAACACAACACAAAGTGGAGTCGCAGACAGACAAAGACACATACAAGCTAAACCACTCAGGAAATTGCATTTGAGTCTCAGGACCCCATTTTAGACACAAATGGACTTTCAAGGACCATGAACACACACATGCACGCTTGTGTATAGCACGGTCAGCTGATTTGCCTGCTTCACTTCTTCCCATGCATGTGACAGGTCACTGACCCGACAGCTCTCGATACCATCGGTCAAATTTGCAACTGGGGTGCAAACACGCACCACAGTTTCCTTGAGCTACTTTGCTTTAACATCATCATGGCCAACAGCTGCTCATTAGAGAAAAATAAAAAGTAGCCAAAGGACAGATTGGGATGTTTTCGCGAGACTGCGTACTCTTTGAGAGTTATCTCCATTTTTATTGCCTGTTAATCATATGTCCTGAATGTCCTTGACGTTACCGCCGCCTCTTAACCATGATTTCATAAGAAAGTATGATAGGAATGGAAAATAAGGCGACGCCCTTTCTCGGCCGATCTGACACCGATCGGAGGCGAGGTGTGAAGCCAGGGTTACGTCAATGGAGTTTTAGCTGCACACACATCTCGACATTTACTTCCTGTGCATTTCTTAAAAAGTAGAAGTAATCATCAACACTATCTATGCACTTTTCAACCTTTTCCGATGAGAATTTGGGTGGGACATTCCAACATTGACAAAAGCAGAAATAGGTTCAAACACGGTCAGAAATGTCAGTTTCTAATTGATTTTTTAACATTTACATCGAGATGAAGAGAAAATGAAGAAATACAGACTAAATAATTTGGATTAAGTAAAACATTTAAATAAAATTGAATAAGGAGCCATTTAAACATATTTAGGGAGGAAATCATAACAGAAAGTGGTTTAGTTTGAATCCAGCTGTTGAGCTATTAAATTGTACGGGTGTGTCTAAAAAGCGCATTCCATATCTTGGACTTTTTTTAAGAGGACAAGTGTTCCACAAATGGATACAAACTCCACTTAAGTCATTGCTGAAGTAGCAAAGGTCAATCTCAGGACATTTTCTTCCTGACACTGCATTGAGAGAAATCCATTCTAAGTGGGACATTTCTTGCAGCGTGACAGGGAATGCGTACGGGCTCGTGACCATCCACAAAGTTGCGCGCCGTTGGAAATCCGACAGGAAAGACAAAAAAGCGGCTCACACTTTCTCGGACCTCCCTTGAGTTGGAGTCGTCTTTTTGTTTACTTAATCCCTTACCATTCTTTATCTCAGGTGGAATTCACTTAGCTGCCATTTAGAGGTTTAGGAGGCCATCTAATGAAATTCCTCCTCTTAAATCTCACTATGTGGTCAGAGAGTAGGCACTTGTTGGTTGCTGGCTTGAAATCTGGTGCTGATTGCTTGTTTTAGTGCAAATGCCATTTTGGGACTTTTCGGTTTCCTCAAGTCTAGAAGAGGGGAAATAGTCACTGCTAGTTTTACTTTTTCCATGAGGAGTTAAAGAAAACCACAGAGTGAGAACAATATTTTGGAAAGTTTTGTCCCACCACAGTCTTCCAGTCCCAGGCGCCAGTCTCTCGTCACAGATGGTGTCTTGTCCTAAAAAACCCACAGCCTGGCTTTTTATAGCGCCGGGTGTGGATGTCTAGAAACGACCGCCACTGCTTTATGAGCAAACGGTGGAGGCGGACACTCTTCCTGGCCGCAAAAAAAGGGTCAGAAACAACACCGGTGGAGACGCTTGTGATATGACGCGATGCTAGACTTGTCACTTTTCACAGACACTCAGGAAAACAAACCCTAACAGAGAAACTATGAGTGTTTGTGCAAGGGTTGGAAACACATGGTCATGGGCCGCATAGGGCCCACCAGATAATTTAATATTTTTGTATGGGTTTAACAATACAAGCTCACACACACTTGTGTGTCTGTTCCCTTGCTTCAAATGTCAATCGTCTGGGTTTTCAAAAGACCATGGTTCAGTCTGGACAGATGATATGACTCACATCATGTTGACTGCTGTTTTGCCCACAGTGTTATTTTTATTGAGGTAACAGTTGTTCAGGGGTTGGCTTGTTTCGGATGTCAGGAAAAGTACATTTGAACTTCGATTTATACTTTTAACATTAAAAAAAATTACATAAAATGGGGTCTGATGTGAATTTCTACACTTTTTGCTTCTTAGTCTCTACATCCTATTACAGCAACAAACAAGAGTAAACAAGTCATTTCAGAAACAATGCCACCATTTTGAGGGAAGGCGATTTTCTGCACCGTCTTAAAATATTAGTGTAATTCGACACGGTAGACGTTTGAAATCAAGTTTTGCTAAAATTTGTACTAGTTAATTAAGCTTCGTCGGACCTTCGTCGTTACTCTAGACCAGACATGGGCAAACTACGGCCCGCGGGCCACATCCGGCCCACGGGGCCGTTTAATCCGGCCCGCCAAACCTGTATAAATTGTATTGTTTAACTTTTTTTGGGGTCATTTTCCCTGCAATTAGTATGTTTCCCCAATAGATGGGGAAGCGCCCGCCTGCCCATTTACTCCCGGAAGCCGTGTCAGAAAGCTCGGTGCACACTCACAAGTGGGTGTCCGTACTAAGTAGTACGGACCCGGCGCACTCCGCGCTCTATTTCCATCAGTGCCGAATTTCGAGTGTGGGCTGTGACGTCAGCATTCTCGTAATTCGCGCGCTGAGCTTTCAGATACAGTTTTACGCTAATGCCACCCACAAACCTTCGCCTGGAATCCTTCCATTAAAATGAGTGACCCGAGGAAAAGAAAGGTGGACACTGAGTGCCGAGTGTTTAAAAAAAAAGAGAGGACAATTTGGCTCGACCTACGTGTGTGAGCAGACGTTCAGCCACATGAACGTCAACAAAGCCCGTCACAGATCTAGGTTAACGGACCGACACCTCGGCTCTATCCTAAGAATTACCACAACAAATTTTTACTCCAGACCATGATGCACTAGCAAAAAAGGGAGACCAACAATACTATTGATTTCTTTACTACTTTATTTAGAAGTATTCTTTCACTGATTCTTCAAGATGATGTATTTGGTCAGAATGTTTGCCGTTTGATGTGATTTCGCCTCATTAGATAAACATATTTCATAAATCTGACCTGCAGGCGCTGAAGTGATGGAAACTATTATTCATAATAACAGTGTCGTATTTAATGAGAATCACTGATAGTAGTTTTTTGGTGAAATTTTTTTTTATGCTTGTTGATAAATGCATTTGTTTTCAAAAAGCTTTTTTTGAATATCCATGCTTTACTACCTACTAAAAGTACAAACCTTTTATGCAATGACCTTTAGATGTCATTTCTATTACTTCACACAAACACTACATCCATCTGCTCCTGGTTCGGCCCCCCGATCAAAATTTAGAACCAAATTCGGCCCGCCAGTCAAAAAGTTTGCCCACCCCTGCTCTAGACAGTCACTGCCTTTTCCAATGAGTCCCTGAACGCAGCGCAGTTTTGCGCTGCTCGACTTGTTCTGATGACACCCACACACACACACACACACGCACAGTCACAGACACACGCGTGCTCAAGCACAACACAGGAGTCTACGCGGTCCTCAGACAAGGTAAGATAAGATAAAAATTCACTCTTAATACGCCACTATCCCTCACAATTTCATTCGCTACGATTCCCTAGTGTTATCTCAAGTCTAAACGTGTTCGCCCCAAAAGACTCGCCGTTTTATCCAGAGATTCACCGAATTCACTCATAGACAAATGCGCGAATTTGGCACTATTTAATTTCAATTGACAACGCGGACTTATCGCGTGGGTGCTGTGTTGCAAAATAATAGCAAGGAGCGGAAAGAGGGCGGCGTGCCTTCGCCCGGCTCTTGGGTGACACTCGAGCTGCCATGCCGCCTTTTGTTTGTGACGAATTAAATTTAGCGCCAAGCCTAACGCTCTCGGCTAGTCGTTTGCTAGTTCCCCCGTGTTTGCATGTAATAAAGTAATAACGGCCATTCGGTTGACTGTAGCCGTAATGCTGACAGTGGCTTGACTGTACTTGACCTTTGTCACTTGTGTAGCCTAAATAGTAAAACTGACGGAAATGGACAAGTGTACCAGCGAATGTGTACTGCAGTACCGATTACAAATCAGGCTTATTATTTCTCATTTTTCTCCTAGTAATTGAAGAAACATAAGTTTCTCACTTTTTCCACAGTTTGGTATGTACCCCACCCCTCTTGTCTTCGGGGTTATGATAAGGGCAGATTGAGGATATTTGTTAGCTGTGGGCAACGTCTCAAGTTCAAATTGAGAGTCAGAGGCTGGGAAGAATTGTGATCATTCACATATTTTTTATTTCACGTCTATTAACAAAATAGAAAGAGAAAGCACCATGAGGACGTGGCAGATTATTTTTCCTGCTGGCAACCTCGTATCTGATCGTACATGTGCGTGCTTCCTGCTTTTGTTATTGCTACCATTTTTCCCCGGTTTGTCATCACACTTAAAAAGGTTTGACCTACTAAACTGGAAAAGTTGCAAAGCCATCACTCAACGGCACCGACGCTGAACGAGACGGAAATGCCTCATCAAATCTGAATCTCATCAGCCTTCATTTTCTAGAATAGTGTTACCAGAAAGCATGAAGGCGTCGTGATATATATCGGGTGAAAAGAGCAACGTGCGCGCTTTCCTGGCAGGCCGCCTGGTCACACGTGCCTGTGCTATATGCGTTGGGCATGCCCGACCTAACAGAAGCGAGGACGAGGAGTCAGAATGGTGCCTTTGTTTTCGCTGGGAGGAACAGCTGATAACGGCGACGGCCCGGCCATGTGTTGGCCACATGTGTTGACTCATTTGTAAGGCTCATCTAAAGTGGCCTATTAATGCTAATGCCCTTTAGCCAATCTTTTTTTACTATTCCCATGTTCCAGGTACACCTTAGTTCCTAACCCCCTTGATTGATTTAATCGTGATGAACAAAGTGATTAAATCTTCATGCCTTCACCAGTTCAAACTCGCTTGAAACAAGATAGGCTTTATCCCAATTGTGTGCGATAGACGGGAAATGTTTGCAGGGGTTTACAGTGGGTGTGGGGCATTGAGTCTGAGGACAAAGCTCAAAAATAAATTTGCATTATGAACGCATCTTTGTGTTGAGGTTGACTGAGTCAAGTCTCAGTTCCTCAATACATTTGAGGCAATATCATTTTTATTCATCTTTTGCCAAAAGGTGATATGATCACCTTAAAACAGGGATCTCAAACTCCAGTCCTCGGGGGCCGCATTCCTACATATTTTCCAAGTTTCCCTCAGGTTCCTGCAGAACGTGAGGATGAACTGATCATTTGATTAACGAGGGAAACTTGGAAAACATGTAGGAATGCGGCCCCCGAGGACTGGAGTTTGAGACCCTTGCCTTAAAACAAACATCATATCATCATCGGTTTAAAGTCCGCTTTCCAGGCTGCAGCTGTGTTGGACTGGATTCTCGATATGGCTTTCTTCCACCGGGGACGGTCCATGGCCATCTCGTGGTTGAGAGTGCCTATACTGAGAACATTTTTGGAGCAAAACTTTTTACAGTCGGATGCCCTTCCTGACACCAACCCAAGGGGAAATAGATTTTCTGTAGGGGTTGTCTCCCTTAGCCCATTCCTCTCCCGTGGAGCCCACTGGGCAGTGGTACTATTTAACCCATAGTCGGGGGCTGGTTCGTGGGCACCAGGGCGTGTCCACACACCGGTGGGCCTGCGTGCCGCACGTCTAGGGGCCAAACCTCCTCCGTGTCCCTTGTAGTTTAGCCTGGGTCCGTGTTGTACCCAGTTACCATGTGTCGCCGCGTGGAGGCACTACATAGGGCTTGCTGTTAGAGAGGCTATGTACTGGCAGGGAGAGACTTACGCACTCGGCTCTCCCGTTCGCATACTGCTAGCCAGCGGTGAGGGTTGACAGTGAGAAGTGACATGCACTGGGCACTCCACCAACACTCCACCAACACACTAGACGCATCATAACAACCCGACTTAGTCTTATGAAGTCAGACACATAAAACAAACATCATATGTAGAGTAGAATTGGAAAAATCACATAGTCAGCCACTTTGGTTTGAAGGAACCAGTTTGGGAAACTCGTAGCGCCAGTCAGAGGTATGTTGGCACTCTTCACACTCTGGTGACGCTAAATTGCGAAACAATTAGGCTTTCTATTGTTTGGTGCTTTTTTATTTTTTGTACCTGTGCCATGGCACGCCGCCTGTCGGAACTCCTACAAGGGAATCTGCCCAAATGAGCTCCAAACAGGTGAGCAGAGAATGGTTTCAAAAGTGGGATATTTTTGTGTTAACAGTCAAGCACAGCTTCATCAATCGTGTTGCGCATGTGGACTGAGCGGCCTTTTAGTGCGGTCATTATAAATGTCAATACTGCTAAGCATGTTGTCTCTATAAAGGACTGGCCTTTTGCCAACAGTTGTTCGATTGCGGATCATCAAAGAACGCACAATAGCATCTAGCGCTCTTTGGTGGGATTTTATTTTGGGTTGTCGCTCAGATGCCAAGTCCGCAGACTCCAAAGTGTGTGTGTTGCATTTCAACAGCAAGGCTCGTGATGCCAGCTGGCCGGCAATTCATGTCGACCTTAATGAAAGACGCTTAGCAGGATTCAAAGCTGTGCTGGCAAGTTATGGTGCTGAAAAGAGAAGATATGTTGCTTCTGCTTTGTTTTAATGAAACTGCTTTGTCAAAGAGAGACTCGCATCTATTGAATGTAAGCTAGGGCTAAGCCGCAGGTGGCTCACATGCTCGGGGGGGTTGATTAACAGCATGTGAATGCTAATGGACCAAAGTGGAGTGCACTACATTGCTTCCGATGAATTTCCAGTCTGCCGAGCTTCATTTCGGTCAATACGGCAATGATGTTGAAACGTTCAGCATGTTCCACGCATCCGTTTTCCGTAGCGCTTAGCTTAACGGGTGATCTAGAGCTTATCCCAGGCGAGGCGGGGTACACCGTTCAATTGATTGAATCAAAATGGGAAAACGTTCTATTGTTATCACTGAGCGCATGCCGTGTCGCAACTTGTCTTGGCAGAGACAGAGCTGTGTCACGGTACATCAATAATACAAGGCTGGCCTTTGAAGAGCAAGGAGAAGGTCGTGGGTGGGGGGGCGCTTTGAGGCAACACGTCAAATGCGCTGCTTAATGGAGGGAGAAATTGAAAGCAGGGCCGAAGGCATGGAAAAAATGACAGTCAGGGAATGACCTCCGGTGTGCCGTCCTCTTTTAAGTGTCCCGCGAAATGAGTCATAAGGATTTTAGCGCAGGAGGGCGGGGAAAGAAGAAAGGCATGTCCCAAAAAGGAGAGAGTCCGCTTTGTAGGAACAAATCATCACAGAGCACTTTGCTTTACGCCGTGCGCAATAGGATACCGCTTGCTTTGTAGTTTATTTATTTTTTGGAGGGCTCTTTACATGATTGGTGGCTCTGCATGCACGGTTGACGTACTTATGTAAGTTTGCTACATTGCAACATTTCTTTGCTTGGTTCAAAGCAACATTGTTTGTTCTGTCCATGTCCAATTTGAACTTTGACCAGTTGACTAGCTCAAATATTCACAATTTGAAACAGGCACGCATCTCTGGCCGTTGATGATAAAAACAGTTTTTGTGCGTTTGCCGCCGCGCATTGACCGTTATCTTTGGTTTTCAGAGCCGCTGCGCCGTCTTGATCAAAACTCGTCTGACGCATTGCACACAGCAACCATGACTGCCATGACCTCACCCAGAGACAAGTAAGCCAAAATGAAACACGCTGCCTTTTTAAAAATAATACAGAAGAGTATTACCAGAGCAGTACTCAAATATGTGCGCAAATAATTTGTAATATAATTTTGGTTGTTTGTGCTCTTACAATTTGGTCATTGAAAATATAAAAATGCAGATTCAATCTTTGAAATTATTTTTAAAGTTAAATCATTTTAAATGTTGGATTTACATGCAGGTCAATATGACATGATTTGGTAGTCACCCGATAATTGGTCACTTTTGGTCACTAAACGATGAGTCCTAAATTCAAAGCCTTAAAAAAACAAAAATTGGGCCTCATTACAACAAAAATGAACTTTACTTGATATGTTTTTGTCAGATACAATGCAGTGTGGCTCATATTCTTCATCCTGGGCTTGGGAACTCTTCTGCCATGGAACTTCTTCATGACGGCCACCATGGTAAGTCTGGGGCTGATAATGCCTGGGGGTTGGGAGAGAGACAGAGACAGACAGGCACGCAGACACACACACACACACACAAAGATAGAAATTAGACCATCTGGTAGTTGACATCCTGCGGTGGGTGCCATGTCCAGCCCAATTCCTTCAGCGTTACTCCACTGAGCTGCAAGGGAGGTTAAATGTTGGAATTTTAACTTATCGGTTAATAAAGGCACAAGGAGAGTCAAACACAGAGCCTCTTCTTGTCTGGCTCTTTGGTCAGATTGGCAACAATATGTGTCATTTCTTGCCAGTACTTCACCAGCAGGCTGAAGGACCCGTCCAGCGATCTCTCCGCCAATCAGACGGCCAACAGAACGCTGGACGGCGGCGGCACCCGCAACATGCTGGAGTCCAAGTTCAACAACGTGATGACGTTGTGCGCCATGGTGCCGTTGCTGATCTTCACCTGCATCAACTCCTTCATCCACCAGAGGTGACCGACGCCCAAGCGATGTGTGTGTTTGTGTGTGTGTGTGAGCATGCGTGTGCGTTCGTGCGTGGGGAATGTTTGCTTTAATTTTGGTCGGATTAAGAGAACCGCAATTCTTTCTGTAGCCAGACACACCCTGGAATGTTTGTTTTCACGCCGACTCCTCTTTGTTGTGGGATGCCAGCACTGCTCGCCACTGGCGAAGTTTGTGATCTCCGGGCTGTTGGGGTCCTGAACTCTCTCCCCGTTGTTTTACTTGTGTGTTAATCGTGTGCTGTGTCTCGTCACCGTGGGATAGGGGGAACGGTATTTCGGTTTCTTTGTGTGTCCTAGCATGAAGGAATTGACAATAAAGCTGATTCTGATTCTGATTCTTAAACGCTACGGCGTAGCTGAGCATTTAAATGTTGACGTTTGTTTCTTTTCCTTTCTGCTCAGGATCCCTCAGAAGCTGCGCATCACGGGCAGCCTGGCGGTCATCCTGCTGGTCTTCTTGCTGACCGCCTTGCTGGTCAAGGTGGACGTGGAGCCACTGCCCTTTTTCACCCTCACCATGATCAAGATCGTCTTCATCAACTGTGAGTCCCCCCCCAAGGCATCATTGATGTGTTAGGTTTGAATCCCGTTGCTAACCAAAACAGCAGCACTGGAAACAGTCTGAATCTCAGATAATAATCTTGCGTTATACGACTTAGACTTTGACTGCGTTGTGTGTCCCTCTTTCATCGGATGTCAGCTGGGATAGAGTCCGCCCCCTTCCTTGTGATCATTTCCACATGTTTTGGGGCCCAGTGAAAACAAGCAGCTCGGTATCACCGGGTTCCTTGCATAGTGTGCGATCTCGCGCTGTGTTTGTTTGGAAGGCGCAGCCGGACGAGCAAGCTGCCGTTCCGCCATGTTTGATTTAGACAAACCTGACCCTAAATCTTTGATACCAGGGCTTGCGCAATACTGCCGCTTTGACGTTTAGTATTTCAATGTGTACATATGAATTGTCTAGGAGTGGATTTTGTCTTCTCGTCGCCTTCCTCCCCAAATTGAAGGTCCACTTGTCAGATCAGCCGTTGGATGACTCCAGAAGGCGTAACACACGCTCTCTTGATGCCCCCACCCCAAGCGTTTGGGGCGGTTTTGCAGGGCAGCCTGTTCGGACTGGCGGGGATCCTGCCCACCTCTTACACCACGCCAATCATGAGCGGCCAGGGCCTCGCCGGGACCTTTGCCGCCTTCTCCATGATCTGCGCCCTGGCCTGTACGACACACACAAGAGCAAACACCACAACAGAGTCGACCAACTCGGTTGTGTCGACTCAAAAATGTCAAATCAAAAACCATATTTAGGAAGTTGTTGTCTTAAATGGATGGTGATGGAGCTCTATCTTTCGGCAGCCGGCTCGGCGCTACGGGACAGCGCCTTTGGCTACTTCATCACGGCCTGCTTCGTTATTCTCATCGCCATCGTCGCCTACCTCACTCTGCCCAAGTTGGTGAGGCCTCACAAAATCATTTTTTCTTTCTCCACTGCTTTGAGTTTCCCATTATAGCTGCTGTTATGGTGGTCATCCTCAGGAGTTTTTCCAGTACTATATGGAGGGCAACGGATCCAAGTCGTCGACTGACGACGAGAAAAGGATGGACCTTCTCAAACAAGGTACTGTCCTGTTTATTCATTTGACCGTGCGTATTCAATGAGAGCGAGGCGTTCACTTTTCCCACAGAGAATGCTGAGAAGTGTCCCGCGAGGAGTGTGACAGAAGACGACAAAAAAGTGGGCGTGTCTGTGCTCCAAATATTCCGCAAGGTAAAAAAAAAAAAAGACCTTTGTAGAGGTTGCCTCTATAATTGAAAATCTATGTACCATGGTTATTATTGAAATGAAAACAGTAGCGCTTAAAAAAAAAAAAATCTTTATAGCAAGAGTGCCACTTGCAAGTGCTAAAGAGTTTGCTGTTGTTGCGTATCAAGATCTGGGTGATGGCCCTGTCTGTGTGCTTCATCTTCACCATCACCATCGGGACGTTCCCGGCCGTCACCGTCGATGTCAAGTCCACGGTGGCCAACGGCAGCAGCTGGGGTGAGTCCACATTGTCAACTGTCTTAAAACAAATCTTTGACACACAACAGCCATTTTGTCAAGTACCGATAGAAAGTTGTGTCCTACACCCATGTCAAAGGAGTTTATCTTTTTAGAAATATACTTCATCCCCGTGTCGTGTTTCCTCCTCTTCAACGTGATGGACTGGGCTGGCCGCAGTCTGACGGCCGTCTGCATGTGGGTCAGTATTCAACTTCCATCAAACAGATGCACTAAAAAAATATCTTATATATTTTAGGGTGTGGGGGAAACAAGCTCCATTTTTGGTGGAAAGTCCTTATTGGTTGTATATCTGCGTACTCATCAGCTTACTCACGAATGTTTGGGTTAAAAAATACCATTTGTGTGTGTGTGTGTTTTTTTAGCCTGGCAAGGACAGCCTGTGGCTTCCCGCTCTAGTGGGCGTGCGACTGGTGTTTGTGCCACTCTTCATGCTGTGTAACGTGCAGCCCCGCTACAACCTGCCCGTATTCTTCTCGCATGACGCCTGGTACATCGTCTTCATGATCTTCTTCTCCTTCTCCAACGGCTACCTGGCCAGCCTCTGCATGTGCTTCGGACCCAAGTGAGTAAAACACCGAATGCTGCGCAAAAAAAAAAAAAGCAACGGACACGCAGATAACCAGTACCTACTAATTAGAGTTTTTTTTTGTGTGTATTTGTTTTAATCAAAATTGATTAGAGTGTTGAATATGACACAGGATACAGTGTGGTTGTACATATATAAGCACGCTTCACGCTTTATACAGTATACAAAATATGGTGTATAGCAATGTTATGCTGTGGTTTTAAGTGAATGTTATATGTGCGTGTACAGGAAAGTGTTGCAGCACGAGGCAGAGACGGCGGGGGCCGTTATGGCCTTCTTTCTGTCCCTGGGCTTGGCGCTGGGGGCCGCCATCTCCTTCGTCTTCCGCGTCATCATCTAAAACGGCCAACGCCACTTAAAAAACAGCACACACATGTAACATCTTCTACTCTTACTTGCTGCCATCTCCGGAGAACGCCTTTGCTAAGGGTAAGGCCAGAGGACACCCTACCTCTGTCTCACCATGGCAACTATATAAGCTTAAACAAACTTGACACAATTGAGCTGACTGGTTGTTTCCCAGCATGCAAGCTGGTAACTATCAACGAGGACCTCTTTTCAAATTACGACTGAAGACTGACTGACCATTTGTTATAAGAAGCCTCCATTATAACTTAATTATCTGACATCATTCATTCATTATTAATTTTGTTATTGAGGCTCTATGGTTTTTTGTTTTATTTGCTTGCACCAAAAAGACATGGCCAAAGTAAATTAGGGTCACACCCAAGAATCAAAACAAATGTTTTTTTTGTAAGCCTACAAGAAAAGTAACTTAAAAATTGGGTGAAATTTGAAAATGAAGTAGTCCTATTTTGAGTTATGAGAATTGGTAATATTTGAAAAAAGAGATTTTTAACTAAGATGTTTTAATACGAGAAACATTTATTCTGTAAAATGTTATGTTTTGTGTGGGTGGGGAATCCCCAACATTTCTAATTATTTTTTTGTAAGATTACAACTTCGATCAACTTGGACAATCTTGGATCTGCAAGCTTGTCTGACATGCAACAGGCCACTGCTGCAATTTTCTCATCTAGTGCTTTTGTATATTTTTACGAACTTGCCAAGTTTATTTTTCTATAATTGTCAAAGAGCATTTTCCTCATTATTGGTCTGGCCTTCTGCTTTTTGTAGTCAGTTGTAGTCCATAGAAAAAGCTTTGAAAACGCAACATTTGTGTATAGGAGTCTACGTCTTTAAGTACTATTCAATTAAAGTATTTTCTAAAACTTTGGCTCCCTCATCTGGTCATTTGTAGTATCGCTACATAATTAGCCAAAATCTGGCACATTTTAAGAAAAGCGAAGATGAGTCTTTAGGAAGGATTTAATCAAGGTAAACACTTTATTCAAAAATAAATTACCGAAAATGATTTTAAAAAGGTGGACAGGCATCACACTTTAACCTCACTCAGCCAATCACATTATCAGACGTCATCAAACACCTGCTCAAACTTCTACAGCAGCAACACGACGACAACAGGTAAATTGAGCCAAACACACACACACAAGCTTGATTCACTATAAAACATTTTCTAACTTTATTTAAATATCTAACATGCAGGCTCAATGTGTAACAAAACTGGCGCTTGAGGTGATTGAATGAAGCTACTACTAGCTTATTGGCTCCTGAGAATTGAAGGAGTGCGACCGTTAAAGGGCAAAATTCACATTGAGTATTCTGATTTAACACTATTACAAACCAGCGTTGGTAAAAAATGAAAAAATAACCTGTGCTTTATTCCTCTAAGATGGGAAAGTTGCAACTAACTAGGTTGGACTTTAACTTTTAACTTTAACGTGATTAGCACAAACAGAAGTAACGAGGTAAACATTTTAGTCTGTAAAGTATACTAACCTGGCAAAACCTTGAATTTGCCTAATGTTACTCGTATGGGATTTTAATCTGTCAAATTAAGACCCTATGAAGAAAAAGAACCTTTGGGAGTTTATTAGCCTGCCTACTAAAGCTTTAAATTTGATGTTTCATATAACAAGGCGAAGAGGCTAGATAATTAACACCGACAACCGTGATAATGAGCATAATTGTTAAGTAGTAGTTTACCTAATTATTAAAGTAGATGAAGCATTATCTTAAACCTATGTTGTCATGAAAAAATACAACTTTGAGAAAAGCATTTTTAGCCTTAGCGGAAGCAATTAACTCACTTGATGTTAATTGGCTTAAAATGTCAGCCAGAGAGCAAATTAAGTTTTTTTTTTATAGCAAAACATGTCATGGACAAAGTACATGGAATTAAACTAAGAAGCAAATTAAAGTCCGTTGGGGGGTTGTACAACATGGAGAGTAGGAGCCTTTTAGCCTGAAAGCTAAACCAGCTAAAGCCTTAAGTTTGCTCAATGTCACGTCCACGTCAAAAATGTCAGCCATGGAACAAATTAAGTTTCTATGAATTAGTAAAACAAGTGGACAAAGAAGACTAAGCCAAGAAATATTGAAAAAAATATGTACAATTTAGGGGAGCCTAGGCGAAGAGCCAACTAAAGCCTTAAAACTTGCTCAGTGTCATTTTTAATTGGTTTATCGTGTCAAAATGTCAGTCAGGGACCAAATTAAGTAATCCTATGAAAAAGCCAAAGTTAGATTGTGCACTATGTGCAACGTTGCCAAAGGCAGCAGAGTTGAAAATGCTCATCTGAGCACCATGCAGGACAGGACTACAAACCACGTAATGGGTGTTTGGCTCTGAACTGCAAACACAATGGCTGGCCCATACAGTTTCCATTGATGACAAAGCCACAAGGTTACAAACGCATCTTAACCAATGGAGCGAGCGTCAAGTCAGCAGTTTTCAATGCTCTCATTTGCCCTCCGTTTTGTTTCCTGAAGACCTCGTTGGGAATAGTTGTGCTTTCAAGGCAACGCGTTTGCATCCATTGTTGAGGATGGTGATGAAAAATTGTCTTTTGGCAAAAGGCCACTGCAAGCTTTGGTGTTGATCTACTCGTCACAGTTCTAAACACATGAGGAAGAGTGATGATGATGATGATAATGAGGGAAGTGCATCAGTGCGTCTTTAACTTGGCGTTTTGCTGCTGCTGCTGCTGCTGCGAAGAGGACGAGCCACCGCCACTGCCGCCAGGTTCGGTCAGGCTGGCTTTGAGCGAGTTGACAACTGTCTGCCGCACGTTGTCTTCCATGTAATGTTCACTGAGCGGCTTGAGAACCTGCAACGGGCAAAGCACACACTGAGCAACGCTTAGGGAGGGACAGCTAGTGACAGAGTGTCCACAAACATTGCAGTCAAAGGAAAGTTAAGTTAAATTAAGTATAAAATTGGAGGGAGGGGGTCCTTGAGCATGCACGGCATCAAAACATCTCCAAAGTAAAAAAAACTGAATCCAACTGATAGCGTATCCGAACCACAAGACACTGAAAGAAGAAGAGCAATAGCAACCGTGAGATCCTGTTGTGGGCGTGGCCACAGACTCCAACGTGAACAAACGGCTAAAAGTGTGGACGCGACAACGTGCGGCCTTAGTGGCTCTTCCTTTGCCGGTAGTTGTTATTGGGGGGCGAGAGCCCCACCGCCCGGCCCTTTGTTGACGCTCCCAATGCCAGGAGAGCGGCGGGCCACGCTGCCGGCCACGCCACGCCCCTCGTCACACGCTTGCAAAGTTTGGAAAACACCTGAGGAGCACAGTGGGGAGGGAGAGGAGCAGTTACCCACCAGAACCGGAAGAAAGATCCAAAAGGATCATCCGGAATGAAAGAGGAAGAAAATGGAGGGAACCGGTGGGAGGAAGTGGAAGGAAAAGAGGAAAAAAAGACAGGAAGCGAAGGCCAGATGAGGAAGAAACGCCCTAAAATAAGAGTTGCTGTATGTAAACAATATTTTCCTTCAAATGCTTGATGGGATAGAAAGGAAAACCACAAACAAGGCCCAAGTCATGCGTGCAACCAAACTGACCTGTTCCCACAGCGTCTCTGCCACCAGGTCGATGATGGTTCCCACCTCGCGGAACTCGCCAGAGTACTTGACGTACGCCCACGCGCAGAGCGACAAGAGCGCCAGGCCCATCAGCAGATTGGCCAGCGCCGCCAGCGTACTCAGACCCACAAAGGCCGTTACGCCCGACACCACGTAGGCGACAAACATGACGGCGAAGAGCGTGGCGGGCGTGCGCGCCGCGTAGAAGATGTTCTTGCCGTCGTTGTGCTTGCAAAAGTTTCCGAAGGTCTCGTCCAGCTCGGCCTCCAGCTGGCTCTGGTAGCGCTGGCAGAACTCAGCGCCGCCCATTTTCTTCACCGAGCGGAAGTAGCGCACAGAGTGCTCGCGGAACTCGTCGTGGGAGCGCTCCAAGTCGGCAGGGGCGACGTACGGCTTATCGCCGCCGCACACCTGAAATTCCACAGCAACCTTAGGCGAGTCCGGACATTTACTACCACGACTAGAGCAATTAATCAAATTACGAAGGCGTTTTCTAATCGCAAGGGCATGCCAGCATGATAAGGGCTACCAATCAAGCACGTCATGTTTTCATTCCTCAGGCCTGACAAACATTCTGACCTGCTCCATGTTCTTGCTGTACATGTCTTTGGCTCCAGCTACGGCAGTCAGGTTGTTGGCTTCCGCCGTTGCCTGGGAAACAGGAAACAAACAAACATTGTGATTGCTGATTTTTATGGGGCAGCACAACAGGTTGAAAAAAAAAATGCACGGCAAACCTGTAACATGGACTTTGGATGAGGCAGCTCTTCACCTTGATAGATCTTGATGTACGCCTAAAGGATGTCCCAGTTCACATTAGCGAGAGAAGGCGAAAAGCCGCATGTTCTGTTTTGCCCGATCTCTACCTTGAAGTACTCCACAAGATCTCGACATGTGACTTTGTTGCCGCCGATCTCCTTCACCACCAGTTGTTCGGGTGCCAGGAGCAGCGGCACCAGCTGCGACAGCTGCCGCTTAAAGTCCCCGTCGATGTCTGGAACGCACAAAAGGCTGATGCAGTCCATCCGGCGCACAACGTGACGCGCGGTTCACCGACTGTACCTCTCAGTCGGCCATCAAAGTGGAGATTGGTGGACACTTTGAGGCCCGGGTGAGGCAGCAGGAAGCAGCCGATGTTGGAGAAGCACGAGTGGATGTGCTTGCGGACGTTCTGCAGCTCCTCGTGCTGGTTCTGCTTCACCTGTGGGAGCGCACGGCAGTCACGTTGGAACGCCCACTCCCCCGGAGGCTCTTCTTCAAACATCGCATAGCAGGCCAGTCTCACCTGCAGGCGCCTCATCAAGAAAGCGTTGCCTCCCTCCAGGCCGTAGTCATACTCGTAGGGGAAACTCCAATCCCGAATGAGGAACATGAGGGACTAATGAACACAGATGACGTCGTTTCAACAAGACACCACGAGTCGGCTCGGAAAACAATAGCTTGGTGGTGTCAAATGTGGAGACTGGAATGCGTGTGTAGCGAGCACCTGAAAAGGTTTCAAGTAGACCTCTTCCAAGGCCAGGCGGCCGTACTCTGTGAAGAGCTGCAGAAGGGGAGAAAATACAAATGAAAGTGAAGTTTGGGAAGAACTAAAAGATGACACCACCAACCTGAAGATGCTGCAGGTCATCTTCCTGAATGTTTTGCGAGAGATTGTACACCTGAGAAGACATGCAACACGTGATTTGCAGGTTCTTTATTTCCATAGTTTTTTTTTTAGGACAAGCCAAACCTGCACGGAGCTGGTCATCGTGCTGAGGGCAAACACTGTGGCACAGTCCTTAATGGTAGACTGGCTGTCGAAGGCTCCCTGCGTGTCCACCAGGAGGACGGCCACCTGAAACAGCGACAGCGTGACCATGCCGCCGCCTCCTCTCATCAAAGATCCTTCCTTTCCTCGCACGGGACTACCTTGCTGCCGTCCGGCTTGTCCACCACAAAGACTTCATTCCAGACTTGAATTCCGGTGGTCTCCCTCTCGCAGCCTCCTCTCCACGTGAAACCGGTCAGCGGGTCATCGTCACCGCCTATCCACTGCTTTTTTTGCTGTGAGGAGAACCGTAAAACTATAAATGATACATTCTTGTGATGATTGGAGAAATTCATATTTTCAAATGTCTTCCTACGACTGGAAAAACTTGTTGCGCTCGAGGACACATTCCAAATCTTTCGTCATACTCGGTGTGAAAGACAACATGGCCGCTTGCCATGCTTGCAACGTCTCACTTTCTCTTATTCTGTCAACAGACGACATTCAGCCGTCTCACCTGATTGTACATGTAGCGCAGCATGAAGTCCAGCAGGAAGGACTTGCCCTTGCGGAAGGCGCCAGCAACCGACACCACCACCACATTGAGGTCCCGCACGTGCTCCTGCAGCAGGATCTTCTCCAGCGCGGCGGAGTCCAGCTCAAAGCTGTGCTCGTCCTTGTTGGCCAGCAGGATCTGCACCGGCCGGGCCTTCTCCTCTTCCTCTTCCTGACCAGACCCCGGGTGCCAATCGGGAAATCTTGAACAGTGAGGTCGAGACGACAAGAGTCCATCCGATATGCGCGCGCCCACGCCTAACCTGTAATTCCTGAACGCCTTCATCAGGTGAAGGAGTCCAGTCGGAGTTCATCTTTCCCAGAAGCAAGTCATCATCCAGGTCCTCGGGTCTGGCTAGAGCACTCCTCTGACTGCGTCGAACCACGGTGACATCTTGGACACCGCTCGAGCCTTCCTCCCACAAAAAGAAATGTCAGGTTAGCTCTCCCCGATTTGGACCGCACAGCATGCAGGCGGAACGTTCACTTTCACTGCATTTTAATCTTAGGCGGGGATCTAGGCCACATTCAAAAATAGCCATGCACTGAGAATCACACAGGACACGAGACCATAAAATCCAAGGACGGTGTCAGGCCTGAGCAACTTAAATGATGGAGGGGAGCATGATTGATCATCAGCACTGCTCGGGGGCCACATAGGACCTTCGTAACTAAAATGAAATACACAAAATATAGGTAGAAAATCTGTGTATCAAGTGAGCCGCTAGTTGCCCATCCCTGATCCAAAGCGTCTCCCTGACGGATGGGACCGCAGGAGTGCCGCAGTCAAACAATCCAGATGATTTTCCATTCAAATGCAGCACTCATGCAAATTAGGTTGGACCGGCCCATCCACTCACCGCAGCCACTGGCAGTCCCGCTCATCCCGACTTTGTAAATAATTGAAATGCTTCGGTCCTCGCGCGTAATGCCTCCATCTCCCCGCTTGTAATTGTTCATAATTGAAGAGTCGCCCGAGCCCGTGTTTCGCTCCGCCGCTTCCCGATAACGTCGGCTTGTGTGCGCCCATCTCGGGAGGGCAACCTAAAATTAGCCACCTTCCTTCTTATCGTTTGCCGAGCAGATGCTAACCGGCCCGCTTTTCCGAGCGGGCGCACACTAAAAAAGGTCAACACATCCCGATGAGGACAAATTTGTCCGTCATGCATGGCTTTCTTTAACCATAGCGGGCGAGAAGCGAGCACCGACCGTCGTGAGCCTCTTAATCCCCACACTGGCTCCTTGCTTCCAAAAATGGCCATTTGCTCACTTGAAAGACAACAGTGATGAGGTCAAAGCCAAGCTGCTGCTTAGGACACTTTTTGGGGGGGCAAAAGTTGCGTGCATAAAGCGCTTTTCTCTTGCAACACTGAAAAACTCTCCCAAGGCTTCCCGACAACTTCATTTCTAATGTTAATGGTTTTAAAAACAACCAAGTCAACAACACTAAAGCTCCTTTTCCTGCTTGTAAAAGAATTTCCCCAGGTGATCATGTCACTGTTTTGTTTGTGATCCAACCCAAATCCCAACATTTCGCCTTTGATGGGCTTGCGTACAGAGCAAAGGCGGATCACTGTCACATTTGTTACGACAGGATCTCAGTTAAAGTGCTTTTGGCTTCTGTAAAACCAAGTGGACTAACAAAAACTGGCAGTCTGACACAGAACCCAAGAGAGTTTTATTTAGCTAGCTTTTCCTTCCTATCCTGAGCAGGACTCATGCTGGCGCATACGCTCAGACGAATGGTTGTGAAACAGAGGCGCCTGTGTGCACAGCTAAATACCAACGTTCCACATTTTTAATCCCACTTTGCACTAAAACCTGTTGAAGCAAATAGCTTGTTACCTTTTGCATGTCAACTGCTTGGTGTTTAGCGCAAACCTTCCCGTTTACATCCCGATGTCCACCCAAGAAGAGATAACAGCAACGTCACGTGGTTTATCGACCGTGACCCATTTCGGGTCGCTTAGCTTTGAAAACGAGCTGAACCGTCATTAAGTGTACAAGCGTCTCAAATGATTAAGGCCAGAGAAAGCAAGCTACTATATGAATGTGAAAGTATTCTCCCTTTATAAGAAACCAAACTAATTCAGCCTTTTCAGGATGAATAAACCAGTAACTCTGAACCAAAACATCAACCTGCCTCGGGGCCTCTCCGGACGTGAGCAGGGCAAATGTGCAACTGTTGAGAGATGGAGAGGACAAAGTGCACAATAAGAGCAGTTAGCTTGGATTAACGTGCACATCTACAACATGCATAATTAGATATTTACAGACTGTACGAGTTTTTTTATTTTATTGTTGATTTGTCAGCCAACTAACACTTAAACAATACAGTTGACAATTTCAGTACAGTGTGTGGTGGGATTTCCCTAATAAAGAACGATGCACTTCGGCTCAGTACAGAATAACCATTGTTGGTTGGTTCACTTCACAACAGTGAGCACCAAGCAAGCAGCAAAACATTATTAGCCTCGTTACACGGATGCTCAGCAAGCGTACTAATAATAGGCCGTGTAAAAATATCAGGGTTATTAGTGGAACGACCGGGATTTGCCGTGTGTGTGTGTTTGTTTTCGTCACAAAAATCAATCGCTACATACATCAAGATTATACATCACTGAACATCGCTCGCGGAACCCGGCGACGTGTGCCCGAGGACCAAGCCGGTCGCCTGGCTGGTCCAGGTGAAAGTGGCAGAAGAGAGGGACAGGTGTCCCGCGCAAGACGCTAGGGTGTCCGGCTCCGACTCGTATTACAGTGCTTTCACTTGAGGGCAGCTTTGGTTCTAAGGTGGCAATATCGATCGCTGTGGCGGTTGCTCCCTTTCCGCTTGAACGAGCACTGCGATTGTGTCGTAGCGAAACGAACCCAAACGCGGGACGCCGCGCGGCGTCCGAGGCTAACAGGCGAGCGGGCTAAGACAAGACAAAAGCCAGGAACGGATTGGGCGCCGATCGCGTTTCCAACCACTCGTTTGTGTTCAGGTCCAGCCTGCGCGCGGTAATCGTGGAAAAGCAGAGGCCGCTTACCTTGCTCAGCTCGTGTGCTTTTACAGTTGGGCTCAAAGTGAGCTCTGCTCCTCAGCCCGCTCACCTCCGCCATCTTGGGTCTGAGCTAACTGCCCCGCTGACGTCACAACCGAGTGGCGTCCGACGCTTACTTCCATGCTTAAATGTTGGCGCACCGCTCTTCACCGGAGGTTTTCGCTCTCAAAGTTCTCCCCAGCCCCCGAGAGCGTTCATTTTAAAGGCTGAGAAAGGTGATCGACGTCAAGTTTGAGATATTTGTCGTGCTTTAATGCGAGGCGCTCACGTGAACACGTGTCTATTGTCTTTATCAGGAAGCGGGGGTCTCGGGCCCAACAGGCAAAAATCGCCTGCACTTAAGCAATATCATTTCGACCAATTAAAACTCATGATAGCCTAAAAACGGCTCTTGACTGGACCATGTCAGGTCAAGAGTTGAAAATTCTGCGGCAGCTTGCCCTGGAGGTTAGCACATCCCTCACAGTTCTGAGTTTTAAGTCGAAACTCTGTGGCTACTACATTTATGTGGGTGCTTCATCTTCATTCATTATTGGAGGCCAGATTTTGGTGTGACCCCCCCTGTCTTAAATTCTAATGTCACCTGTCAGCTGGGCTTGGCTTCTGTTGTCAAAATGATTATTGCGCTACATTGAATGGATGGAATGATAATGTTGCGATGACATTTTTGTCGATAGTAACACCTGAATGCCAGTCATAGTTACATATATTCATGTGTATTGCAGGGGCTTCGACACAGGAGGACCACCTTGAAAACGTGCACCTTTAGCAGGTAAGCCACTCAGCATCACCTAATTGTTCCAGCTTTTGTGAGTGTTTTGGTTAATGCTTATGTGTGTGTGTTTTATACAGTGGTTGGCCACCTTAAACTGATCCTTCTCTCATTGTTTGTACAGTTAAAACGTTTATGGTGGTGACACTAACATGCAAATAAGAGCCATGCTCGCGGTGAAGATAAGACCTATCTCCTGTTTGAACACACATTGAGCTTTTATGGCATTTCACCTGCATTCAGAAAGGCTAAAGCAAAGCAAGCCATAAAACCTGCTCTTCACCTCATTTGATAAAGTCACTTGGAGTGTTTGCCCAGCTGTTTGCCGACACGAGGGAAAGACAATCTGCTCGGAGCAGAAATAGGAAGGCGGCGTATCTTGGAGGTCTGCTAATCCTTTGACAAGTTCCTCTCAGCTGCAGAGGGCCAACCTTCGCGACAGGGAGGAATCTGACATGGGAGTTGGGGGGGGCATCTGTCTCTAATGGGTCATATGTCAAAGCAGGTCCTTTTGTTTGAAAGTTCCGCTCCTGTGCGGCGCTTGAGTGAGAGTACATCGTTTAGTCAAGTTAACAGAACATTCTCATAGACACACGACATTGTGGAGCCACCGCAAAAGTCTAAACCAAAGACACAAACAATATTGTGGAGCGAGCGCCGACACATCTGTCTTCTGACATTTACATGCGCACAACATTGCGGCGATCCAATCACGTGTCACAGTCACGTGAATCTGTCATCACTCATAGTGTTTGTGTTTTTGTTTATGTTCTGCACACCACAGTGTAGACTTTGCTTTGACATGATTGCTCCACAATAATGTGTCAGTTCATGATTGAGACTTCAACTCTGACGTCTGATTGGGCCTTTATGACTCTTTCCCGTCGCCACTCCACAATGTCATGTGTGTGTGATGTGGGTGTGTGTGTGTGTGTGTGTATGTGTGTGTGTGTGTGTGTGTGCGTGTTATGTCAATTTTGGCATCGCCTCTCAAACTCCACTTTCACCTGATATACATAGACACAAATCAACATGATGTATTGACACAGCAAAGAGGAGCAAGACAAGGACAAGTGGTGGACAAACACTGATAAAGAGGTTGAAAGCCACACGTCCTGAAATAACCCGAGGCTCACACGACTCTCTTTTGAGACTTGGCTGCCATGGTGCGACAGGTCGCACCATGACCGGGACATCCCCCGCATAGCTGCCCCCATCCAGGGATTATAATTGACATTTAGAAACCCATCTGCAGGTTTACATTAAAAGATGAACATGGCAGCATTTGGCGCCACTCCCCGAGTAGACTTCAACGCTATTTCAGTCAGTTTATAACAATCAGAGGATTAATTTAGTGTTTTTTGATGGGGGCAGGGGGCTTTTGTAACTTTTCATACAGCGGAAGTTGGGTAAAGAATTTGCAGAGAAATTCCCTAAGCAGTGTTTTTGTATGAGCCAATTTCGACAAAAAAAATAAAACAAAATCCGCAGCTTCACTTTAGTTTGCATTCTAGTTGTGGTTGGTGGGCTCCTCCTAGCGGCTCAAGACTTAAATGCATTGAATCAGTACGTGGCAAGTAATTGTTCAATGCTACCACATGGTGGCAGCACAGACTAGAATTTAAACCTTTTTTTTTTAACCTATGACCTGGCCATTTCTTTTAGAAATCAAAGTTGACCCTTGAGCACAAGAATTTGCTCACTCCTGCTTCATAACTATAAAAAAAAACATAATGTGTCTGCTACTTTTAAAGGATCTGATGGCACTCAAATCAAAATAACTGACAGAAGTGATGCTCTCAAAGCATTAAAATAAAGTATTTCAATGAATTACAATTATTTGTTTAGCTCCTAAAAAAAATACAAATAGTCAGAGCAGCGCTTGTCTTCTGTTAGTAAGCCATGCAGGCTCCGAGCCCCTGGCAAGATTCCCCGTGCCTCCGGGGGCTCCCGGGCAGCCAGAAAAGCACGGCAGCGGGGGGTCTCATCACTCTCTCCACACTTCTGCTGTCAGCACTTTTTGTTTGCAGCGACATAGCCGAGTGGCAAGGCGTGCACTCCCAGGTAACTGGACTGCATGCGGCGATGCTGGCACACCAGAAGAACCATGTCGAACCAAACGAGCAATACTCCACTAGATGGTTACCTAGATCGGTATGTGGGTGGTTAGGTATGTTTTGTGGGTCCTCATTTAGGCCTCACGTCTTGATGTTTTCAATCGTAGTTTTTTTTTAGGTTTTCAGTTCCATTTGTGACCTTGTCATTATTTTACCCAAGTATTGATTCATTGGCAAATAATGTATGAAAAATATTCAATTCATATTTTGTGCAGCTCCTACTATTATCAGTTTCTTTTGCTTAATGAGAATAAAATATTTGATTGACTGATCTAAGAAGTATGAGAAAATATGCGTTTATCAGGTGCTTCCAAGTTTTGTTTATTTTTCTTGGTTTCGCAGCACACAGCTGCTCAACCACTAAGCGAGAGTTGCGTTTTGTCATCGGCGTCCTGCTGAGATTTTTAAATCTTGTTTTTCTTCTTTTTGCTCTGTAATTAGCCAGACTTTTTAATTCCGCCACAAGATTGAAATCACTTTTCACTTTCCCGCTTCTTTCCAAACATGCAAAATGGTCTCCCTACTACTCACTCCCATCTTTTGTTTTCCGTACACTTTCACACCTCGTGTGACGCGCTATTGTCCGTAAACAGGCGGCCCTTAACCAGGCTGCAACCCTCTGTTTCTGCTTAGGCCACCGTTTAGTGCCGTTGCCATGGCGATCGCCGTCCATCAATTTAGGGTGGATAGCTTGTGAATGAGTGGCGAAAACGAAGGGGCGTGTTTGTGTGCAAGTTGAGGTCAAAGTTGAAAAATCACTCAAGCTCCAGAAGAGCTGACAGCACCTTTCCAGAAAGTCCTTCAAATGGATAAGTTGGGAGCTTGCGTATTTCATTTTATGCAATGTAGAGTTGTATTTGTCACATTAGTGTTAAAGCAAAGACATATAACTGACTGCAAACATTTGGAGTCAAACATTTAGTGCAAACCATTGCATTTAATGAAAATTATAAATGTTGCATTGTTATTTAATGTTAAATGCATATTCCCCATTATTTTATTATTTTATTTCTAATTTTGGTATTTTATTTCGTGAGGAAGCACTGTTAGCCAGCCATTCATTTTCTTCATAAACTCTCATCTGGTGTGACAACATGCACTAAAATGGTCATTGTGTCTATTCAAAAGTTTCTGTGCCGTTTTTCTCGCCGTACTGTATGTGTGCTCATATTCTACCACGCCATCTTGCAACGTGAGCGTGACCGGTGTCTCTCTTGGCTTCCCTTTTTTGTGGGCCATCAAAGGGGCCTGAGCAAAGAGACATGAGCCTTAATTGTTGTGCTTTATCAAGGGGATAAAGGCGGGACGGGCATCAATTGAGCGCGCCTTTATTGTGTGACAGACTGACGGCGAGGTAATTGGCAGGGGCCGGGGGGGTGCTGAGGATGACGGCGGGCGGGAGACGACCCAAAGCCAGCGAAATCGGAACAAGAATTTCGTGCAGTTGCCACCTTTATGTTATGTCATCGCAAATTCGACTCTGAGCTGTGATTTCTCCCCAACGACTCCATGTTTGAGACCTACACTCTGCAACATTTGTTGTTTTGCTGTGTAATAGCCATTTTTATTTTCTTGATTTGAACTCCACATTCACTTGACATAAACTGTAACATACCGGTACTATTGTTTATTATTATTCCAAAAATGGACAACATAAGCGGCCCCTCCCATCTGCAGTCGAGTAAATAGAGGGGTACAATTTGCGGAAATATGGTGGCTAACTTTTCTTTAGTGTCCGCAAATACGGCAATTAGCATTTTAAGAGTTCTGCAGCATTTAAATGTTTGCCGAGTTGGATATTCGCAGCGCGGGCGCAGCTTGCTAATGTCGCCGGCTAATGTTGGCCGGCGTCCATTACCTCTGAACCGATGGCTCGGCGTCTGATTATGTGGCGGCCATGTGACGGCCGTTAGAGCATCATTTCCAATCTGTGCTCGAGACAGCACTTTTAATTAGCGCCTTTAGCTTTGATCAAGACTGTGAGCGCGAGGGAGGGGAGATCGACTTTGCTCCATCCTGACTGGAGAGGCGTTTGGTGGCAAGTCTACTGACTTCGCTCTACTATTGTAGAAATATTTGGGTAAAAAAAAAAAAAAGAGGGCTAACTGCGCTGGCTGACATGAATATATGAGCGTTTTTATGCCTGCAGTCAAAAGGCAGAGTTAAGTGGGCCTTGTTGCGTGCCAGTGAGCAGGGTGGAAGAGAGTGGCGCTGGGAGGGGGGCAGATGAAGGCGAGCCCCACGCCCCCCCGCCGGAGCACCATGCCTAATCAGCCCTTTCTCGCCAGGGTCAAGACTTTCTGTCTGGGTCCGCGGCGCTGCCTGCCACCGAGGGCCGGCCCATTCAGTCGCACAATGTCCCTGTCAGTCCCGACAACACTTCCTGCCTCCGCTGGCTCCAGCCCTCGCAGGGATACACAATATTTCACAGCTCCCGACAATGGGCTGTCTGCCCGCACCCACCATATGGTTACTATGGGCCCGCAATATTGACACACATCACTAATTATTCAAAGAGACCGCAGCGCCGAGTCGGGGACTTTCCCTCCCCTGCCGCTCGGATATGCGGACGCTAGTGTGGGATTACGCTCACATTTACATTTAGGAAAAAAAGACAGGTTACATATTGAAGGTTCTGTGTGCAACTAATTGTATGTATTATTACCCTTTGTCCTGATATGTACAGAATGTTGCAGGCAGTTATTAATATTTAATTCTACCTTGTGCTGCAGTCACATCAATGTTCTTTTTCAACATGAAGGAGCGCAAAATGCACGTTGGCTAATTAGCCGCTGTTTGCTCTGCTGTGGAATTGTGTCGTGATTGTCTAATTGCGCTGCAGCTCCTATGTGTGATTACATTTTTTTGAATACTATCGAGACAAACATTCGAGAACATTTTTCCATCTCAGCCTTGGCAGGAGGGAGAGGCGGAATGGCTTAATCATAGTTGAATCTGTTTTTTGAAATCACGCTAAATGGCGTCGTTCCACATTTCCTTACGGCCATTTAACTGCTGTGGCAAACTTTTGCAAATTAGCCGCCACCTCTAATCTACCTTCTGCTGCTTTTGAGAACACTGGCAAATTGGAAACATCTCAGTTTGAGTCAGACTTGAAAGCCTCGCAGTGGTATGTTGAGAACCGAAACTCGACGTGACTTCCTGACTGCAATATTTGCAATGGTCATGTTAGCGAACCCTGAATTTGTCTTAGTTTTGGTTGTCTTCTTTTTTTTGACCTGTATTTTCTCACAGCAGGCCCAGCCTGTCCCCGAACGGGAGCGGTGGGAACGTTCCCCTGTGCAGCCGGCCATGACAGGCCCATGTCGGGCCGGGCCTCGGCTCCTCCACTCCGTGGAGTGGGTGATTGACAGGTCTCACCGGGGGAGGTTGGACTCCTTATCTGTCATTCAGAACGGCCAAGACGCCACCTGAAGGAATCGCATGTGGGATCTCGGCATCAAACGAGCCAACGGAAGAGGCAAGTTTTTGTTGACAGAAAGAGCCCTTTGTTGGAATTACGTAACGTGAAACTTAAAAGAACCGAGGCAACATGAACACAACATTGTGGAGTGAATGATCTAATTTCTTAAATTGAAAACCTACATGAAATTGATCACATTATAACGTGACTGAGAATTTTTTTTTTCTGGTGGGCCAACGTCAGGCTTCTGTAAAATTCAGCTTTGGCAGAGCACGCCTGCTCCACACGGGAAGGACGGCCCGAGTCAAACCCTGAACCTCAGAACTGTGAGTGCCTCATTAAAAAGTTAATTTTCCATCACACGTCCCTTTTAACACGTGAGCGCGGGCCTGAGAACCAAATAACGAGTGCGGGAGCGGGCCTTTAAAGTCAGCTAACGGTGAAGGTTGCCACAGGTCCAGATGTTGGCGAGCTTCGTCGTCCTCTCCCGGCTCGTGTTATGCGCTGTGCCACATCTGTGCAGGCGTAGGTGCGCCATATTGCGCGCCATCTGCCGCACATGCAGCGCGGCCAGAAAGTGCTCATTTTAAGCAAGGCCGTAAACGCTCCAATTGACGGGCGTGGAACAGCGGCTTTTCTAAGGGCGCTCCCAGGACCCGAGCCCAGCCGCAAAGCTTTTGGCAGCCGACGGACAGATTTCGCCTTCCCGCTCGCCGCGTGAAATTCTTTGTCGAAGCCGTGACCCGCCAGCCGCGGAAAAAAGGAGGCGCCCAATGGGCTTCCTTTTCCGGCACGCATCTTCACCATCTGCTCTTCCTCCGCACCTCCGTCTCGTTCCGTCTCTCGGCTGGGCCGAGGGGGCAGTACGGATGCGAATGTCACCCCGTCACAATGTTGCTTGAGGGAAATTGACTCTTTAGCCTCGGCGCTGTCGGCGGCCATATGCTGATGTTTTCATATTCGGCAGATCCGCGCGCGGGGAGCCGTAACGTCTGCTCCAGTCAGAATTACGAGGAGCCGCCACGCCTCGTCTGTCGCGCCGCCCAACTCCCAATCCAAGCGTCCCGTTAATGGCGTCCCTTCGCCGGCAGTTTCGTGCCCCCGTTGGCAGGATTCCGTCTTGGTTTTCGCGTGTTTAGCGCCTTTCTTATTAAACATTCACAGGCAAAGGGCCGTCTCACCGAGCTGTGGGCGGCTTATTCATATTTCATGCCTATGTCTGCACCCGCCCCTTTAATTAGGCCGCTAGTTCGTCGTTAAAGTCCGCCGAGAGTAAACTTTTCTCTCGTTACAAAACTTCTTGTGCTGATGTACAGCTTTTCCAAGCGACGGAGGGTTTTGTTCGCTGGTGTTCAAACTACGGCCTGCGGGCCATTTGCTGCCCGCCACCCGTTTTTGGCTGGCCCGCAGCATATATTCAAAGTAACACTAATATTTCAAAATCAGGTCAGAAGTTGACTGATTCACACAGCCTCCGTTCAGCTAAACCCGATCGAAGGCGGGCTCTCGTTGAGGTCCTCAGTGGACCTGCGGGTCCCGGCTGAGCATGTTACATAAGTGTGGGCCATTTAGAAATGGCGTCCGCCGTCCGCCCAGGTCGGCCTTGTTGCTTGTAATCGGCGACATGGCGCGGCGCGGCGTGCGGCTGACAGATGCCCGCTCCAGCTGGTACAGAAGGGGGGGTGGAGTTTTATCGCCCAATTGGAACGGGGGTCCTCGCACCCCTCCACGGCGCTGGCCGCCGTCGCCGCATTTAATGAGTCACGAATTGCCTGTTTGTCTTCTGCTCCCTGCTGTTTCCGCACTCCCCCTTCCAGAACAATCCCTGAAACACATGCTGCCGCGCTCCGCCGAGCAGCCGGACTCGGCGGCCCAGCCAAACCGTTAGGCACAACAAAGTTGTCATCGTTCTTTTATTCTTCCTACCGCCTTCCCTCCTTCTTTTTTGGGGGCAATTCCTCGCCTCATCTGAGCGAGGGACGGGCCGCCGTGTCGTAAAGCCGCCCGATCAGATGCTGCGCCTGACCTCGCCAATATGGCTGCCCCGAGTAAGCGGCGGCCGTTTGACAAACGCGTAAATTGCTGTATAATTGGGCTGCTGCTGTCGAGTCGACGCTTTACATGACAACAAGGAGACAGTGAACAGGTGGTGATTGCAGCCAGCGCAAAAAAAAGACAAAACTTTGCAGCAAGATTACAAATTCTTCTTGGCTTCAAGTGAGATCCAAGAAGACATGCTGAGACGCTTGGATGACCATCACATGGAGCAGACACAGCGCACACACACACCTCCTCCAACATGTGCTCTGTTTCAGCTCAGCATTGCTAAATTGCAGATTTGGGATGGCGCCTTCAATGCAGTACCACGGTGTGCTGCAAAATGTCAGGCAGGCAGAACTGAGGTCTCCTGAAATTGACGCAGCCCAAGGAGGACAAGAAAAAGACACTCCACAAGTGTGATACTTTTACCGTTTTATTATTTGCTATTGTCACAAAGCACAGTGTTGCCCCCCCACGCGCCAACCCCAGGTGTGCAGTAGCTTGAGTTAGCGTCAAGTTCCATCCCTGAAATCTTGGCAGCGCCCGGGTTCGTCCCAGCGGTGTGAAATCCCCGTGGTACGGGGCGGCTTCTTTGTGCGCGTCTCCCGGCTCTGCGAGCGGCATTCTTCTCATTGTCCGGCTCAGCGAGACAGAGGCGGACGGCGTGAAAAGCTCCTCGGCGGGAGAAAACAATGTCTCCGGGGACGCCCATAAATGTCTGCCGTTGAGTTTGGGGGCCCATTGACTCTTTGCCTCCCTGCCAAGCGGGACCCTGTCAGACCAGCCCCTCTCTCTAACAGCTTAATTAGCAGAAAGGACAACAATGTCCCAGCCTGTTTTGGAAACAAGAAAGGGCCTGAAAAAGGCCGCTCTGCCCGCCTCTCATTGTCCCGCCATTACAGCCAGTCCAAGTCTCCTCTTCAGCTCAGGACAAATAAAACAACATTCCTGCACTGTTGCGTGAGGAGCATGACGACCGGCTTGACGGACAAGCCACTTCTCGGCCTCTTTCGTCTGCAGAAAGGGGAGGAGGGAGGGGGCACTCTGATTTACGCTGGCGCTCTTGTGCTCACGCCGCATTCGAGAAAGTTGGACATTTTGGAAAACTACAATGGGATGACGCTTGAAGTTGGGGTATCTACTTGAAATCAATGCTCAATTTGAGGGATGAAAAAGACGACATCTGAGTCAAAAAAATAAACATAAAGAAAAGGTCAATTTCTGCTTGATGGATTTTAACCAATGTGAACTGATTCTTTCCGGCGACTCGACAGATGCCATGTCCAATTCTCGAGTGGTGAATCCTTTGACCTTTTGACCCCTGGTAATAAGATTTCCATTTTTCACAATAATGCTGAGGGTGGATGATGATCATGCACTTTGTTTTGTTATGCTAATGACGCTTGTGTCCTCCAAACTGTTGTTTCTTGGTCGTCATCTTCTGACTGACGGACACGTCTTCTTACTTTCATGTTTTGTTTTTCTTCCGAAATCCTTACGTGTCATCAAACTGCAGGACCAGATTGATTTTTACGTGAACGAGGCTATTATTTATTTTTATTTGTTTCAGTGCCGGTGGCTTGAAATATGACTTGACGTGAAACCATAAAAGGCAGCGTTCCAAAAGTTGGACAGCCTCTGCTCTCGCCCCCCTGCGTGTGAGAAGTAAGCTGGGAAAAAAAAAGTCTTCTTCCTTCCTGGGAAGTTGTGGATGAGGACGTTCTCTCCATAAAAGCCGGCAGCACCTCCGAGAGGAGCTAATTTATGCCGCCGCCGCCACGGCGTAAATCGCCTCTAGATCATATTTGTGCGCCGGACCGGTGGGTGGTCTGACACGGGAGGGTTGAACATGGTTCAAGTGCCGCCGCGCTCAATGAGCAGCACATAGTTTCACAAAGTTCCGTGGCTGGAATTGACAAGACGGAGCGACACGGCGCTCGGACTGGCCCAGCCCTGAACTTCAGGCTCACAACAGCACTTGTTCCCGCTGGATTTATTGACGCCCCGTCCAAAAGGTGTAAAATCAACACAATGAGCGCGTTTAAAGCCAACACTCACTCGCTTTTCTTTGCGCACGGTGATAAACTTGAACTCAAAAAAATGGACATCAACTAAAAAAAAAAAAATCAGGTCTTAAATCTCGCCGGATGTTTAAGTGCTTCGAGCACAAAGGGGAGAAAGTGAAGTTAGGCGTCGCGCACACAATGTGCTACTTGTGTCCTTCAGTCATTATTTATCAGCACTTGAGTCAAAACGCTCAAATCTGTTTGAATGGAGGGAATATCAGTGGACAACATCATCTAATAAATAAGATTTTAAAATGAGAACTGAAAAGGTTGAATGTAAGCCTAATTTTTCCTAAAAACCCTTGCTAACGGTTAGCACGTCGGCCATGTTTTCTCTCTGCAAGGCAACTTTGCGACATGAATAGAATCAAAACTAAAGCAAGTTTGGTTTGGTGACAGTGGCCGACCTCCTCCGAGCGACACTCGGAGGAACGTCAGACAACCCCTGAGAGTTAATCATTACCGCGAGAGCGCTGTGAAGGCGGGCTGAGCCCTCAAAGCGTCGCACAGCAAGGCACGGGCAGCTCACAGAAGGCCTGATAAATGATGCGATACACCTTCAAAGTATTCCTCAACAAAGAGCAAGCAGGGATGGGCGGGAATCCGGCCACCACACAGAAAAGTAGTTTTTTTCTTTGTGTGTGTTTATTATATTATATTATATTATATTATATTATATTATATTATATTATATTATATTATATTATATTATATAGTTTGAGTTATATTGTTCAATAAATGTTGGGTGTTTTTTACCTTGGTTGTTTAAGTACTTAGGGAAAAAAAGTATTTTAGTGCAAAAGTAAATAACTAGCAGAAGAAAAATGCTGCGTTTGCTAATGTGAACAACTGACAAAATGCAACTTACTTGAACAGTTGTAACGCCAGCTGCTGATTTTGAGCTTCAAATATTTTTTATCTGACTTAAAAAATTCTATCTTGCTTCTCAATCACGATTTCAACTTTGTCTGTCTATTCCCGTCCTTTTTGTGTTTTTTGGTGATACGCTGAGGTGTCACACGCTATCTTTGTAGGCATTTTTTTTTCTCTCTGAGACAGCCTGTGAAGTCGTGTCGGGACGGGAGGAGTCCAGCCGGGGCTAAAATGACAGAGAGGCAGAGGCCACGGCTTCTCTCTGAGATGAACATTAATAATGGCGGTCAGCACAAAAGATCAGAGAGATCACCTCCATTGTGCTGCCATCTCGCCCCCGTGACACCCCGCGTTCTGCCCATGTTAGAAGAAGAAGAATGGAGGCGCTTAACCTGGTGACATCGCTGGCCTTTGGCTGGCGTGTCACACTGATCCAGACCATCATGATGCGGAGATTAATGCTACGCACATTCACTAGAATGCTGATTTGGGGGATATTAAGCTCTATTCATTGCACAGTTATGTTTTAATCAGGCTGTCTTCTAATAACTGGCACAAAAAAAAACCTACCAACGGATCAGAATAACTGTCAGCTGCGGCACAAACATTTTCCGGTTTCTACTAGAGGGTAAAATAATGTGGGAAAGGCCTACAAGAACAGCTGAACTTTATTTGCAGTTATTCAGAGGCACTTTAAATGGTGGCAGGTCTGTACTGACTCACATTGAATGAGAGTTTAGATGGGATTAGTTCATTCTGAATTCTGCCACAAGTCTGCATAGCAACAGGTGATGCTGGCCAGGCCTGCTTCTTCCAACGTTGAGCCACAGAACAGACAAAGCAGAGATTTGTAGTAAGAAATAATATATAATTGTAATATCTTGTCACGTCGTGAAGCTCTCACCAGTCTAGCGTTTGATATTGACGGCTCTTTGAGGAGCCTTCATGTGCCCCGGGGTCAATAGAGCAGTTCTGACCAGCTTGGTCATCAATCATCCAGGTGGACAGGAGACAGAAGAGCAGCAGCGAGAGCTGGACAGGTGCGGACAGACCAGCGCCTGTCCTTGACCTCCATCTTGGCTGCCATCCACTTACTCTGTTTTTATGTCGCAATCTTTATTGACAGCATGAGTGGAGCACGTGGTGATTGAAGTGAAAGTAAAATCTATTCCATGTTTCTGAGAAATGTAGGTGAAAAGGCCTTTGTTAGAGTGGCAGAGTGTTCTAAATTCTAATCAGCGATTTGATGATGCTGATGTCTGTTTTCTTGGTCTCACCTGTTTAAGTGCTGCGGATTTGGTTAGCAACAAAGTTTGAATGGGATGAGCAGTTACATTCTTATTTGACATATTAGTGTAGAATGATTAAACTGTTGATTTGTTTTTTTCCTTTCTTCTCTGACCGCCCCAACACACACACACACACACACACACACACACACACACACACACACACACACAAAGAAGATGAATGTGCTGAAATCCGAAAGCAAACATCTGAGCTTGTCAAGGCGGGCGAGAGTGACGCCGTCGCTTAAGCAGCTGACAAATGACTCCCCCTCCTTTCCCTCGCAGCCCCTCCCGAGGGATGCCGCGTTCGTTCAGAGCCATTTTTCAACCAATTTATTTCTTGATGTGCTCTAACCTGGGGCATCTCCCGCTGGGGAGGCTTTATGCGGTGATTAATGACGGCTGTTTAGCGGCGGTACCTAGGGGAGCCGGAGCCCATCTGCACCAGCCTGACAGGTACAACGCAGACAGAGCGGGACAGGCCCAAGAATGACCGGCGCACAGGTGTCATACACCCGGTAGATGACTCCCCATTTGACCTCATATTGCAAGAAAATATAACAATCCAGAACCCCCCATGAACCCTCCACGATTTGCCTGTTGGACAACCTTGGAACTCCAACTGTTTGGTCGTCGGAAAACGAGTGGCCCAAACAGAAGTCCAACGGTACCTAAAAGTTGAGCGGTATTCCAAGCACTCTTACGCCGACGCATTTCCACGCACGCTTTCAAAGGCACCCTGCGAGGTTTCGTCCGGACGATTTAGCCATCCATGATACGCTTGAACGCCTCGTCTGCTTCACTCCCGGACGCCGGGAGGAGCGTAATGAGATTAGGCTGTGGACAGGTTGGCGGCCAGTAGCTGTCACAACTACTCTGCTCTCCGTAGCGTCGACATGCGCAAAGCCAAACACTTGATGGTGATTAATGAGCGAGCTAATGTGGAGTCTGCTACTGTCGGTCACATCTGCGCTCGCTCAGCTAGCACAAAGTTGAGCTGTTTAGCTAGCGACAGGCCGCCGCTCGCGTTCCAGCTTGCTAATGGCTCCAAATCACGCGGCTAATTGATGACTTCTTCTTCTGCTGCAGCTTTGTGGACGTGCACCTCATCATTACAATGGGGCCTTCTGCACGCACAATGTCCCGCCCCCCGAAGTCCCGTGGCCCCAGACAGCTTTGAAGCCCGCCGAGATCAAAACGCAACTAGGTGAGCACCGTGTGACCCGACCGCAGACAAATGGCCGCGAGGGAGGCGGGACAATGACTTTGGAAGATAAAATCATATTTGCAGAGCGGGCGTCCAAAGCCACCGTGGACCCCCCCCTTTCCACTTTCCCTTTCTTGTGTGAATATGGACAATGACTGTTTGCGTTTACACAACCATAAATCAGACGTGCCCATTGCCACAGAGCAGCTGGCACGTTTGCCAATGATTAGAATTATTAATCACGCCCATTGGTCACGCGCTTCAAGCCGGGGTGGCGTGCAAAGCAGGCTGCTTGCGGGAAGTGGGGGGGGGGGCAAGGGAGAGAAAAAGCATGGAGTGTGGGGCAGACCTCCGCCAAGGCCAAGACAATGCCAGGCTGTGGGGGATTCTTACATCAACTAGTACAATACTGCTAACCAACTGAGCAAAATACTGTCGCCAGAGCCAACTGGTACTGTAAATACCTGCACGGTGCGTAATGAGCTGGACACAAGCATGGTACGTCCACGCGTATTGCCTTTCTTCATCGGCGGGCCTGACAGATGGCCTGAGCTGCGAAAACTGTTTTTTTTTTTCAACAACGGCACCAAATACCAGGAGACACGTGAGGGCCAACGCGGGTCACAACTCATCGCTTGGCACAACGTCGGCGTCCAGAACAGATGTGTTCATCCGACGAGAAGAAATAGCAGCTCGCGCCCGTGACTTTTGTGGACTGCTAATAGGCAACAGGGGACTATTTGATTTCACAGTCCGCCAGTACAATTAAAGCTGTCGACACATTCTTACATTTTTTCCACTTTATGGTCACAGGAAAATGTCAGACGCTGTGCCAATTATGTCCGCGTGAACATGAACCATAATAAGGGCGCAGTCCGGCATTATGGCCAGATGGTGCTGTTTTCCTCTATTTTTATTTTATAGTTAATACAGAGCAGTTGTGAGGGTTAGCTTCACAAAAGTGACAAATGTATGCAGAAATCTGATTTCAGAAATCTGAAGAATCTGAAAAAGTTCTAACGTCTACATGCAGGTACTGGAGCCGGAACAACTATTGAACTTAAAAAAAAGAAAAGTCAGTTTACAAGTAGACAAAGACTGCGATAGATGCTTTTGAATATACCTGTGCTGGCCCTTCTCGGCGGGCCTCCCGGCAGGAGGTGGCTGAATTGACAGGCGCTTTGACGAATGACCTCCAGTCAACTCTCCATCCTTCCTTCCTTCCATCTCCTCCTCCAGCCATCCCTCCGCGATGCGCGGCCCTCGCATAACACAGCAACACAGCGTCCCCCGGGCAGGCCCGCACAGGAGGCCCCGTCTAGGAGGCCAGAGCTGGAGACAAAAGCCCCCCTCCACTCTGACAAAAGCCTCCACCACCTTGAGCCCCCCGCCCCCTTACCAAGTCCTCCAGGGAGAGTGCTCTCCGCTGGGCAGCGGCTGTTAATAAGCCGCTAATGAGGAAACAGACCTCTATTCTCTGCTAACATCAAGACAGATGGACGCATCTGACGTGTTTGTTTTCAACTTCCTGTGGAGATGACAGATATCAAGGCTCTGAAAGTTTGCAAAGCTCAGAGATGGAACACATTTCGTTGTCAAAAACTCTGGCTGGTATTGATCTTAATGATGAGGTTCTTCAAAATACAGTCATTGCAGTTTAGTATCCAAATTATATATATATTTTTTTGTTCATCAGATATTTTGGGAATCAAATAAGACAAATTAAACAATAATCACAATTGCTACGATCAACTTAGTTTGCTCATGCTTTAGATATTCTTTCCTTGTCCCTTCAACAGACAAGACACAAAATTAACCGGAAATCTCTTTGAAATGATTCAGAAAAGAATTTGGTGTTATTCTTTGTAAGATCACATCCTCTGACACCTGGGCACTTTGTCCCCAGGTGGGCCGGTCCAGATGTGCTCCAGAGGGGACGTGCGCCAACGGTACGAGGAAGTGTGCCTTTTGTCCACGTCTGACAGGAGGTCCGCACCGGAGTGGAGCCCTCCAGGAGGCCCTTCCACAGCAGTGTGTGTCGGGTCCATCACACGCAGGTATTGATAGGGACCGCCCCCCAGCGGGACCCTTAATAGGCCTCTAACGGGATGACCAGCCTGCGGACGGCCCCCTCCAACCCCCCGTCACTTACATGATCACAGATGGAGGGTGAAGTTGGGGGTTTGACGGACAGACGGGGAAATTTGGGGATGAGCGGGGGGAGTGTTGAAGGGGGTGAGTGACGGCTCTTGCTGGGGTGTCAGAAAGTGACAGTGCTGTCCTCATGTTGAGGGAAAGTCTTTATCCTGGGGCGATGTTTTTTTTTTGCTTTGTTTATGATGCACTTTTTCCCCATAGTCGTGGGTTTTTAGTTCATAAAACAATCAAAAGTGCTTTTAGCGCATTAGAAATGCATGTTCAAAATGGCAGCTAAGGCAAAAAGATCCAATCCCATTCGATAATTGCAAATGGCGCAAGTTCCTTCAGTACAACATCATCAGATTCTCTCAAAAATCTTTGTAAAACTTGACTTTGTTTGGTGCCTGGGAAAACATCAAGAATGCCTTCTAGATCTTTATAAATGTCCCTTTCTTGTTATTTTTGCTCTCAAAGACCTAAAACCAGCCACATGTTTCTACAGATGCCCCAAAACAACTACAAAACTCCTTAAATCATCTTAAAATTAAAATTTCTGTCACCTAAAAAACAACCAAATTTTTTAGATAATAGACTATCAATGTGTTCTTAGTGTCTCTTAAAATTAAAACAAAACATTTTCTTCAATGGGGATGCACAACCCAGGAAGTGCAAGCGGGGAACAGAAGAAATAATAGGGCCTGAAAATCAAAAAACTAAACTAAACTAAATGAACAGATTGAAGAGCACACTGTCTATGCAAAGTCTATGATGAACTTTTTTTGTATCAAATATTGAAAGATTTTGGCAGATAATATAGACAACCATGGATTGGATTACTCATATGTGGATCTGTTGGGAGGGGCCTGTTGAGTCTTCTAGTTGGATGGGGAGGACTCAGAAGAAAAAGTAAGAGCTATGCTATGCTATGCTATGCTATGCTATGCTATGCTATATCATGTTTAACAATTCCACGTCACACATGCTATTGCAGCTCTTTTAGTAGCATTTCAAAACTGAGGTCAGAGTTGTGTTGCTGATTATGTGTCCAATCATAAACACACACACACACGCATGCCCATCATATCAATGTCCAGTGTGATTGGGTGGGCGTCCTCAGGGGGGAGATGAAGCAGCCTACAAAACGTTAACATCTGCCACACATTACTGAGCCAGGGCACTTTTCATTGGCCCATATGATCACACATGGACACACACATGAATGCAAACACACGCACGCACACACGGTTTGGGGCTGCTGTCATTTCTGCTTTCCCATCCAGTGATAATGCCCGTTTAGAATTGCTGCTAATCTTTGCTGAGTGGGGGGTTCCGCCCTCGGATGATTGCATGTAGATGACGTTTCTTATCGCTGCATCAAAACTAAGCAAATCATTTAAAAATGATAATAATAGAAACTAACTAAAATAACAGATTGCCCTTTGATCAAAACATTTGTACCGGTTATAAACCTAGCAATTGAACAGGGTGTGTAGACTTTTTATATCTATACATGATACATCCAAAACCAGTTACATCTCTAATGAAGTCGCGCCTTTCTTGGCACGCATGTCGCACGTCTTTTGCGTGTTTGTTTGCTCTCCAGCAGCAACAACACCACCGACAAGCTGTCAGTGTGTTGTTGACGTTGATGAAAAGCACCAACTGTGACGGAGTCTGCCTGGCAGCTCCTTTAATGGTGCGCTCTGCCGTGCCAACTGAATGTGGGCCAGGGCCAACAGGCTAATAGGAAATCACGGCGCGTGCTAAGCTAGGCTAGGCTAGGCTGTGCTAGGCAGTGAATGCACTTAAACCAAAATCAAGCGCTGAAAAAGGTTGAGAGGTATAGGTAGGCGTGCTTTTGGGAGTGAAGCTGTTGTCAAGTTGTTGATTTACGATCCTGCGTCTGCTCAATAGCCACGTTTTCATTTCAGTGATTGTTCATAAATTTATTGGGAGACCCATATGAATTTTCAAAAAGCACATCGAGAGACACTGATGTTGTTTCCCAGGGACGTCGCCTGCCTAATTTAATTTGATTTGATTATGTACAGCAATGCCACTGCGTGTGTTTGTGAACATGTCCGTGCGTTGGCATGCCAGCTCTGAGGCTGGCAGAGCGCTGGGTGACAGTCTTTCTCAGCAGGAGGAGTGTTGGGACAAAGTGAAACATGATCGTGAGGAGGCGGCTGATTCCGTTCCCAAGCCAAGAACAGACATCGCAGATAAAGACATCACATTGCATCGTTGTCAAAACAACATTTAGTTTACAAACATGAAATATATCAGTTAAGCAGCAAAATTCACCCGTTTTCATCCATCTCAGGGGGTGGCCATTTTGCCACTTGCTGTCGACTGAAAATGACATCACAGTTGTCTCAGGTCACAACCAATCAGGGCTCAGCTTCAGAAAGGTGGTGAGCCGTGATTGGTCGGGACAACAAAGTCCTCATGCACAAAGAAATTGAGTTGGCAAATCTCAACGTACCGTCGCTGCAATAGGACAATTTTGTGAATCACAAAACACCAAGAGGTGAGGCTGCGTTTCGTTAGAGCGCCAATAACCGCTCTGTCTGAACTATAAAAGGCGCACGTCCCTTCCCTCCGATGACACGTGTAAAGCATCCATGCGATGACACCATTTAAACACATTCATCCTCGCCTGTTTTCCTGCCGTCATTATTCCCGAGAGACTCATTGCTGGCGACATATTCCAAACATGCGGTGGCCAGCGATCCACACACACTGCGCAGGACAGTTGTTTTTGAGCAGTTTCGGGGGCAGTCGGACCCTGACGGGGAGCCTCCAAACTATTGACGCGACCGGCTGGCACGCCGACAAGCGCCAGTCCCAGAGCACGTTTACGACCAACGCTGAGCGCCATCTGTCAGTCACTGTAGGAGAGGAGCGCTCACACACGCGCACACACACTTCCCGTCTGGCTCGGTACACTTCCATGAGTGGAAGGTCGGACCCACGATATTGAGAGTCACAGAGTCTGCTGATTTGCAGGATTCTCACGACAAAAACACTGAGCTTGGCGACGAGCATGACTTGACTGCTTTTTATCTCCATCTTTTAGTCATTGTAATGATCACTTACCAAAAATTATTCATTTCTATTCATACATTTAATTCAGAAAATATGTTTTCTAAACTATTTGTCAGTATTTTTTACTTAAAATTCAAAACATAGTTTACAACACAAAAGGTTTCTCATGTTGAATGCCTATTCAGAAATTATGGTTTTATTAGTTGGGCCCTAATCAAATTTAATTATTAAAAATACATTTAAATTGAGTAATTTTTTCTGGGACAAAATAAAGGTTTAAAATTGTTATTTTATTGGAATATTTTCTTAAAGATGATTTAGATCTATGGTCACTTTCTAAGTAACTAAATCACTGTCGCTTTGACTTGATTGGTTATCAATAAATTAATATGTAAACAGATAAAATGGCAAAAAAACTAAATAATGTCATTAAATTCCTCCCTTTTTTGTTTTTGCACAAAATAAATACAGTACATAAAATGACATTTCCTGTAATCAAACAGTATTCCCTCATGTGCAAAAAAGTTTGTTACTTTCACTTAAATTGCACTTTTTGTCATCTTTATTGTTGGACTGATTTATGGTGGTTGATGCGCCGACATCTCGGAAGTATTTAAATGTTGCAGATGGTATCTTTGAGGAGCATCCTGGTGTTTAACAGCACCCTGCCTATTCTATAAATAAACAAGACATTGCATATTATTTGCTTAGCTCATCACTTGTTGACATTTTAATTCATTTTTTCATGACTTTCAATTCAATAAATAAAAACACGGGAGTGGCGTCACGTTACGCTTTATGATTATGACACTTCCTGTCGCAGCCCGACGACGAGTGCAGCACCGCGACCCCGCCCCGGACAAAAAGTGTCAATTAACATGCAAATGAGCGCTTGTCGCCAACGGCAATGGCAAGGCGCTCTTATGATGGAAATATGTTGCCCGTTTTGGCCCGTGTGGGTTCAACATTAGTCAGCTGAGCACGGTGGGGGCAACGAACCCCCCCATTACTCCCGAGGCCTCCCCCAGGGCGGAGGCAGGTGCACTGTCCCCCCCCGACTCACACACAACGATCAGGCGGTTTTAATCGTGCCGGTTCAGCCTGTCCTCCTGGTCAATAAGTTATTCCCTCAACTGCTTTTGTTCCAGGCCGCCGTCTCTTTATTCACAGTAAATTCACTTTCTCCCGACGCCCTCGGGTACACACACAAACACACACGTGCAGCCGACGAGCAAACCACTAGCAGATGTGCTTTCCATTAAACTTTGTATTTGGGGCCCGTGCCGTCTCAACGTTTGAGATCGCAGGCCGAGTAGGGTCATGATGTCGCTGTCACCCGATTGGCCGGCATTTTGAGTCAGCGTTTAAATCAGTGTTTTTCTGTCCTCTGATTGGTCAGTTAAAGCAAAACACATTTGTGCACATTTTTGGTTATGATGCATTTTCTTGGCTTTTGAAAATGTTTTTGAGATTGGATAAATATTGATTGTGATTGCAGCGTGAGTCGTGGCAGTTTTGTTGCATTTTTCCAGCTAATGAAGACGTGCCGTCGTGACATCATTATAGGCGCTTGCACTCGTTTAGCTTTTCACCTGAATGCCGGCGTCCGTAAGGAGCTCTCATTTACATGCTCGCCTTAAACATGCGCGTGACATTTGTGGGCCGCCACCCCCCGGCGAACGTAAGCCAGGCGGCCTTCGCAGTTGTTGGCCTCCTAATTAGGCCGAATGAAGAAGTATTGAGGAGTCCATTTGCTTTGAAAAGCCAGCATAATAAAGCGCAAGTCACTGCTAAGCAGCTTCCCTTGACAACATCCTCCTCAGTGTAGCGCGCTTAAAAGGCCGGCGCAGCTACCCGCCTATTTACATCCCATCTGCCAGCTCTCACACACACCCATACACACACACACACACGCACACACACACACACATGCAGGCGTCATTCCTAAAGACAAAAACAGCAGCGAAAAATGAACTCTTTCACTCCTTCTCGAGTCACAAAAGGCCTCCTCTCCCTTCTGCCTCCCTCTTTTCTTTGCTTTAATCTTCATTTGCATGAGCCCCCCCCCACACACACCCAAAAGCAAAATGTGTATAATCCTCTGCTTTTTAGCATCGTGTAATCCCACCACCTCTCTGTGATGTCATTCTCCCCTTGTGGGTCCCACGTGAACAATTAGCTTGTAATCTGCAAACATACATTCTGTCATTGCAGAGATGAGACGTGGGGGGCAGGATGGGGGGGGTTGTTGGTGTGTGTGTGTGGGGGGGGCACCCTAGGGACCCGGTGAACAAACTGCTCAGCGCTCCCCTGTGTGGATTGACAATCCAACTGGACTGCATTCATGTCACCTTTTTTGCTTTTGTGCTTGGGGAAAAAAATCCAATAGATAAAATGCATTTTATGATTTGTTTTTTTTGCCAAATGGTTTTGTTTACTTTTTACCCTTCACTTTGCATTTTGAGTTATTAGAACTCTATCATCCCAGGGATGGAGGGATGGAGAGATGGATGTATGTCTATTCATCCCACCAGACTGTAATAACCAACACAGCTTTTTTCCCCCAAGAGTAAATTTGAATTAAGTGCATTAAATTTATTTTGCTGGAATTTCTTTTGAATTTGTTTTTAAAGTAAAACATTCGTATCTAGCTGATTTTTATGTAGCCCAATAAAATGTATGCATCGTTTGATTATTCTTTTCCAGTGATGTATTTTTTTTAAAATAAAGACTAAAATTGAATGGAATATTCTCTCTAATAGAATTCAAATAAGCTCATGTGAATTTCATACACTGCAGGCCCAAATTCTTTGAGGGCATTTTAAGGGAAAAAAAAAAAAATTGATATCGAGGTGAAAGCACATTTTCGGCGTCATGTGTCTGCAGGTTTGTTCATAAACGTGATGTTCAACACAATTAAGGCTCATTTGTTGAAACGTGCGTAAATGTTCTCAAATAAAAGAGTAAAGCAGTAAAATACGATCCATAATTTCTGTTTTATTGAAATGTCATCCAGGTCCTCTGGGTGATTCATAATAAATATTTCCTCAACAATGTAAAAAAATAAAGACAGGCAGTCTCTGGGCGTAACAAAACGTCAACATTCGGGCAACATGCACAAAAGTAACAAGAAAGGGAATCGAGATGTTTTTACAACGAGCCACTTAATGAGTCAATTGCAAAACTAAAGCCACTGTTTGCTACATTTTTGGAAAAGAAAAAAAAACATTTTATATGGAACTCACTTTTTTTGTTTAAATCCTTGGTACAAGGCACAAAGCGCAATCTTCATTTTCACAAAATAAAGAGAACCAAAATGTTCATGCACAATTATTATTTTTTTTCTCGTTTTGTTTTTGTTTTGTTTTTACCTTCAATTTTGAAAGTGTCAGTCTTTCAGGAGTCCTTGGTACAAGGATAGAAATAACACACATTTTCTCATATGGACCCAACAAGAAAACAGACAGCAACATGCACGAATTCGCGCGCCATGCCCTCAAAGAGTCTTTAGAAATGATCGACAAATCATTTCATGCCGTCCTTGGCCTCCCCCGTCAGTCTCGTCAGGCCGGAGGAGGTGATGGGGATGTGTGTTGGCGGCGGCGCGGGAGGAGCGGGAGGGGGCGGCACCTGGCAGATGGCGCACGGGCACGGCAACCCGGCCCAGTGCTGGAACCCGGAGCCCAGCTGCAGGCTGGGGGGCGCGGCGGCCGGCGAACCCTTCATCAAGGCGTGCGGGGCCCGGATGGGGAGGCTGGAGGACGTAGTGGACGTGGTGGACGACGACAGGCCGCCGCCCAGGAGCGGGTGTACTTGGTGGGCGGCGGCCGCGGCAGCAGCCGCCGCTGCCGCCGCCGCCGCGGCTCCCGGGTGCGCCACGGTGCCACAGTGGAAGGCCGAGTGCTGGCCGCCGTAGATTTCCCCCACCAGCCGCTTCATCTCGTCCAGGGAGCTGTTGAGCATGAGGATGTAGTTCCGGGCCAGCAGCAGCGTGGCGATCTTGGACAGCTTGCGCACGGAGGGACCGTGCGCGTAGGGCATGACTTCTCGCAGGCCGTCCATAGCCAAGTTGAGGTCGTGCATGCGTTTGCGCTCGCGGCCGTTGATCTTGAGGCGTAGCTGGTACATCTCCTCCTCGGTCACCTGCTTCTTCAGCTTGAACTTGTTGCTGCCGCCGCTGCTGCTCTCCACCGACGACGAAGACGAGGCTGACTTGGACTCGGACATCTTGCCGGCCTGCGTGGACGAGGAGACGGGGTGCTGGTGGTGGTGGTGCAGGCTGAAGTGAGGGTGCAGGTGGTGGAAGTGGTGGGCAGGGAGGTGCTCTCGGAGGAACATGGCATCCATGTCCGGGGATGAGGCTCTGCTGCTCGGGCTGGAATCTGAATTCATTTTATGGCTCGGCCTCCGAGGCTTCCTCCCCCTTTCTCTCTTTCTCACTCGCTTTCTACCTCTCTCGATCCCCCCCTCGGTTCCCCTCTCTCTCTCTTTCGATTTCCACCTGCGCGCTTTTACGCAGCGGCTCCGTTTCTTGTCTGTGCTGGCTCTGTGAGGTGTCAGTGGCTTTTTATACGGGCGGCCACACAAAAGCCGCTTTGCTATTCATAACGCCTTGTTAGGACGATGACGCGCCTCTTTTTTGAAGAGGAGGAGGCGGAGGCGTGCTTTGACTGTCCCACTGACCGCCGTACGCATCCATCCAGCGCCATTGTCAGGACACTGTCAGGGGCGGGGCGGGGCGGGGGACGAGCTCGCCTCTTCTCTCCACTAACTCCTCGACTTTCATTTTCACTCAAGCGTTCTCGTTTTCTGTCTTGTTTTTTGTTTTGTTTTTTTGTTTTTTGAGAGCCCGGCCGTGAGTAAGAGGGAGAGGCCTAAAGCTCATCTTGACGCACGGATTTCCCCCCCCCCACCAACGCTTCCTGCTGAAAAGTAAAGAAATAAAAGCATTGAGAGTCAAATATTGAGAAGTCAGGAATGAAAGGAGCTCCAAAATTGGGGGAGTGTTTGTAAATCCAGCCTGTGACCTCCTGAGCACACAGGTTCCACACAGGTTGAGGTGCTTTTGAGCAAGGCATCCATCTAGCAGTTGTTCTAATATCTTGTAAAATAAATATTTTTTACACTGCAGGAAAGGTCTGCTAGGTGTATTTGCTGACTAGTTAAATTTGTCACTTTTTGTGAGGCATGCAAGCGGCGAGGAGGAGCGAGGTGCAAAAGTCCCCTGGGGACATTTTGGGAGAGTTTTGTTTTCTTGTTGTTGGCAGTGCGAGTGGCAAGCAAGCAAGCGGTGAGGAAGGAGAAGCAGAAAAATAGCACTTTCTGTCTTGACGAGACTTCTTTCTATGGAATTTGACCCCCCCTCCTGTCAAACAAATGATGAGTAGCAGATTTAAAAAAATGCAGTGTGAATCTGGATCGTCTTCTTATGACTCCAAGCTAAATTTTGTAGTTTGTCTCTCCATCCATCCATTCATCCATTTGTCCGTCCATCCATCCATTTGACTTGATGTTTCTCCATCTCTCTTTCTCCATCCATGTCTCCCTCTGCACATGCTGTTTCTCTCTATCGGTGCCTTCTTCCACAGTCCGTGTGTGCTTTGCCATGATGAGGCGTGCGGATGAAGTCGAGCGGCGGTGTGCGCTGTGCCATCCATATGGCAGCATGTAGGCGACCCCAGACGCCAGCCCACCCGCCCAAGCTTTTTATTTGGGCTCAGTCTGGCTTGAATGGCACACCAGGACCACAAAGTCCAACAATGACTAATCGGCCTGTGTCTCTTTTGCTCGCTCACAACGCAAGCAAGCAGTGACAGGAAAATATTTCACAACTGGTTTAGCATAAGAACACATCTGGGTTTCAGCTTTTTAAAGCCGTGCTTGGTAGACTTGGACACAAAAGTACTTGGCACATGACCTCAGTCCTGCAACTTTTAAATAACATTTTTTTATTTCATCATACTTGTATTTTTTTTTTATTCAAGTCAATGAAGACAAATCTTACTAAATTAGAATTTTAGCTGTCTGGTCTGAATGTGATAAATGTGACGGTTATGTAAATTCACACCGGAAAGAAAGTAAAACATCAATGTCAGCATTTTCATTTCCAATAGGTGCTTATACGTATGAAGTGAAATTGTTTTGAGTCACCGATATTTCAATAATGTGCGCACGTGTGATTAAATACATTTAAAAGCAACAATATACATACTATATATTCTGAGTACTTGTTACTGCTGTCAGTTTTATATTCAGATAATTTACTATTTCTGGCTTTAGTGCATAGTAACACAATTAATCAACATGTACTGAAAAGCGTTTCTATTGAGGTTTGATTGTATTTGGGACAATTGATATTTTGGTGTGTGTGTGTGTGTGTGTGTGTGTGTGTGTGTGTGTGTGTGTGTGTGTGTGTGTGTGTGTGTGTGCGTGTGTGTGTGCGTGTGTGTGCGCGTGTGTGTGCACGTGTGTGTGCGCGTGTGATGTGTGCGTGCGTGTGTGAGTGTGTTCGTGTGAGTGTGTTCGTGTGTGTGTGGTTTTATAACACAACAATATCTTTAAACTTAGGTTTCATATTCAGATGATTTTTGCTTTTCATGCTCTCCTTGAAAATTACTCTTATGCTAAGCAAAACTGCATTTCTCTGCAAAATTAAGGTTTCAAAATTTTTAATCAAAGTTTCAATGGCACCCTCTGGTTTTATCTTTTCATAAATTAATATATATATATAAAATATAATTTTAATTTTATTATTAATGTATATATATATATATATATATATATATGATTATACATGTTTATATATTTTATAAATATTTTATTATGTTATTTTTACTGTGAAAACATTCAAATTCAAAATTGCAAAATTGAGTGGGCACATTATAAAATGAGCTTTATTATCTTCTGCCGTGTGGACCAACAGCTCGCAATGACAACACATCGTTCCTTTGTCCGTCCATCCGTCCGTCCGTCCGTCTGTCGACTCCTCACCCGTCCTCCCGCCACCCATGGCACTTGAAATAATAATCAAGTTTCTCCCCGACTCTCCTCCCGCGTGCTGCGCCATGAGATCGCCCTGCTCGAACAGTTAAATAAAGAAAAGAAATAGAAAAGGAGAAAAAGGCCCAAACGCGCATTGACGGGGCCCTCATTGTTGGGCTTGGCCCAAAAGGAGGGAGGGAAGAGAGGGAGGGGCCCTTTGCTCCTCATAAAGGTGCGAGAGCAAAGCGGCGGGCCCGCCTTTGCTCTCGCCTGGTGGCATTTCAAAGTGTCAAGCTTTGAATACCAATTGCTTGAACTGGACATATGTGGATCCGCTGTAAACCTGCTAATCCCGTCCCCAAGTGTTCCTTTGTGTATCGGGGGGGCTTGGCCGCCCCCTGACAGAAAGTGTTCCTAATCCGGCCAATGTGTCTCAATGAGGTGTGTGTGTCGGCTATCAAGTTGTGTGCCGCAACCGCCTCGAGAGGCTTTCCTTTCATATCATGACACACTCAAAGATAGCGATAGGACGCTGAAAGTTTTGATTGAATCTAAAACACACTCTAACCTTCACGGGAGATACAAATTGTACCAGCTCGCAAGACTTTCAACTTTATTTTTAGAACACAACCAGAGCTGCATTAGCATGCTGTACATAGAAAAAAAAAGTTCCATCTGGACTGCTGGACCTGAGGAGCTAAAAGAGGTCAGGAAGGCCAGAACTGGAGTTCCGTGCTCCCTCCTCCGAGCTCCAGTTAGGAGGTGAGCAGCAGCATTACGGACCAACTTGCTGGAGGACTGGCTTCCTTCGAGTGTGAAAACTAGCTGAGCGTCATTATAGTAAAACAAGCGCATTGAACTTGCACTTTTAACGAGCTAATAACCGTCATGGGTGGGCCTTGGAGACCCCCCCCCCCACCGACCAACTCCACCCACCCTCTCTACAACGAAAAGGACGAGGACAGTAATTGGTGGTCAAATGCAACATCTTCCAACTGAGAGCACCGTGATGCTTCATTAGAGACGTTAGGAGGTCAAGGCCACGGTGGAGATCAGGTCAAGGGTGCCTTGCGTCCAAATATGTAAGTTTCCAGATCTATGTTATATTTTACCATTAAAACAAAAATAACTAGCCATATACAAATATAGATTTGAGGTAAATACATGTGAATACAAATTTGAAAATGCATTAAAATAAATAAATAGTATAAAATTCAAAGATGTACAATAAAAATGAGGTAAATATTTTTGGGAAAGTGTAATTGAAGAACACGACATATATGTGTAATTAAATGCCAAATATGTCAAAATGTGATGAACTTGTGTAATTTGATGATTCATAGTTTTTTAACACACACACACACACATATATATATATATCATTGCTTTTTGTTTTAATCCTATGATAAAAGCAATTTTCATCAAAGTTTGAGGCATTGCAGCAGCATATGGAGAGCACCAATCAATCCGAGGTGCACGAGTTGTCACGAAAGCAACATTTTGCACTGACACCACAAGTGCAAATGCTGGTAAGAACTTTTTCCCATTGATGCCTCTGAATTGAAGTTGAAAGAGAAAATATCAAGACGAGCATTTTGTCTGCGTTTCACCACCCGCAAACAAACCTTTCAAATGGAGCGCCCGACTTTTAATTAATGTTGATCAAATCGTGGGGAGTTTGTTAATCGCGCACCTCACAATCGTCTATTGAAGTCCTAATTGATATTTGCGGCGCCGGGGTGTTAATTAGCCACAAAACAAGTAGACGGGACTGACTGGAAAGAGCAGGCTTTCGCCGTCGGACAAAACTTTGATGCCCCAAAAGAGAAAAGAAAAAGTACGTGTAGTGTGGTGTGAAATTGAGTTTTATGTCCGAGCAGCAGATTGCAGGCCTTGAAGTGGACCTTTTTACACCGTCTACACACGCACATGCACTCATGCGTTCACAAGCCCGCCTCACCCCCTCACCCGTCTTAAATCTTACATGTTAATCTCCCCTTGCTCCCTTCTTACAGATACACAAACATGCTGTCCTTTCACAGGGCGCCCTCGCCTCGCCCCCCACCCTCATTTTCTGCTCATGTGCACCCATTGCGAAGGGCCCAAGCAGACACAAAGTGACGCGGCCCGCACTGGAGGATGGGAGGAGTCGGATTGTGCTCCCGATGAAAGGAGTTAAAAGGGGAACCCTGTTGCAAATATGCTGCCTGGTTGCTTAAATGTGTGTGTGTGTGTGTGTGTGTGTGTGTGTGCGTGTGTGTGTGTGTGTGTGTGTGTGCGTGTGTGTGTGTGTGTGTGTGTGCGTGTGTGTGTGCGTGTGTGCGCGTGTGTGTCTGTGAACTCATGTTCAGTTAACGATGCAAACTGGCTGCCCTGTGATTGGTCAGTCTGCGTTTGGGGGCGTGGCTACCCGACAGGTGAATTGCATGATGTCACGGCGACGTCGTCGGGAGCTTGCACTTTAATATTTATACGTGCGGAATCTCACGTTGGCCTTTTCGAGTCACGCGTGGCGCACACGTCCGACAGTAAAACGGCACCAGGCGCCCACGACATTTTTCAAGTTTGTTTGACACATTTAAAATGCTAATAAGCCCTTTATTATGTGCTACATCAAATGCAAATGCTGCGTTTTACTGCCGCCGAGTTGGGTCCACGTCTGCATTTGCATATCTTATGTCCGTCTCCTTTGCATGCGGGAGGGGGCGGAGGGGGATCGACGGGCGTGCCGACTCCTAATAAATAACATTAACAAGGCGCCTCCCGATAAACAAGCCCCAATAACGCGGCCCTAATAACGAATGCGAGGCCGCGGCCCGTTTAAACGCGGCCGTTTGACACCGGCGGCATATGGTGTGCAAATCCGCACCGAGCGGAGAGCGGCGACGCCCACCGCAGCGATGCGGAATTGTCACGGCCCACCAGACGGATTGAGAAAACACGTCTTTAGTGGCAGACGCTTTATGATGGGAGGAAAATGCTGCCGAGGAGTTTGTCTCTTTAGGACCAACTGGAATACGATGGCGAAGGCTTGTGTGTGAGAGAGAGACACACAGTGTGCGTGTGCGAGAGTATAAAAGTGTGTATATATGAAAGGAAAGTGTGTGGAACATAGTAGTGTAGAACAGAGCGAGTATGTGCAAGGTGACAGTGTAACGTGAGAGTGTGTGTGTGTATGTGTGAGAGTAAGTGGGCAAGACACTATGTCCTGTATGAGATGAAGGGAGAGAGACGGACAGTATGTGAGTAACACGTGAGAAGTTAAGAGTGAGTTTCTGTGATCATTTGTGTGTAAATGTGTGAGTTTGAATGTGTATGAGTGTGAGTGCGTGAATGTGAGAGAAACCGAGTGTGTGAGAGAGAGCCAGTGTAAGAGTGGATGAGTGTGACTGCGATTGTATGTGTGGGGCAAAGTGAGAGAGTGTGTGAGAGCGCGGCGTGTGTGTATGTGTGAGTGGGGGACAGAGGGAGCTTAAGACTGAAAGTTTGTGAGAGTAAATGAGGAATTTTGTGTGAGCGGTGTGCGCGTACGTGTGCGCGTGCATAGTCGCAAGTCTTCCTCTTAATGTTTAGCTAAAGGCCTTCATCAGGTCCCGTGGCGGGGCCCGTTAAGCGGAGGCGGCGTAAACATTCCATAAAGCCTGTCATCATATTTTGCCCGTTACGGCGGCGCCGAGGCAATACGTTACAAATACGAGCTGCTGTGCGCCCACACTTTCCAGTGTCCGTCCTTTAGAGCTGTTGTGTCTTCTCAGGTGACTCGTGCACGCTTTCGAGGGACAGCCTGACTTTTACAAGTAAAATAGTACTCTCAAGCAGTAGTCTCCAACCACCGGGCCACTTTGGACCAGGCCACACAGATGAAAGAAAAAACTTACAGTACCTCAGGTTGATTAATTTCAAGGTTTATTGTTGTAGCACTGCACTCCAGGGGGCAGTATTGACGCAGACAGACATAACGCACAATAAAGCGTATTTGAATGAGTGCTTTTGGAGCCACAACGTTCATCAAATGCTTTTAAATGTCTCTCAAGCATGTCATCACAAGTCACAAGACTGACCGGTCGGATCCAGTGTGCCAAGTGCGGATGCTGAAACTCGCTTTTGTCCTCGTCCGCTTCCTCCCACCGCTCTGTCCTTAATCTCTCGTCCCGCTCCCTCGTCTCGCTTTCACCGGCCGCCTAATCCGCTCCACAGCCGTGAAAACTCTCCATGAGAGACAGATGACCCGTTCTAATGGGAACGGGGCACCATGCGCTTGCGCGCGCACTCACTCACACACACGCGCGCACACACACACATCATTGCCTTCATTTTTGATGAATTGAGTCATAATAAGCTCCACAATACTGTGGACTACATGATTTGAATTTCATGTAGCATGTCATTAACTTTGTTAGCTTAGCTGACTCCTAGCCAAGCCTCACTTTCATAGGAATAGGATTTTTTAAAATTCAGCCCCCAAAACCTGTTTGACATAACAGCATTCGAGAGATTTCCTGGACATGTCGATCATGAGTAGACCCACAAAAAAGTCTCAAGAGGCCAAGCCTGAAAAGATTCAGGAAATCAGCCATTTTGGTTTGAAATCACCATGTAAAGAGCTCTATCATTTGTCCTTTTCATTCAAAGACAAACCCATCCTAGAGATTTTGTCCCATTGCTACTAAATCTGAACCGGGTACACAAGAACTAGGTGCGGCAAAAAAGACATCAAAACGTTTTGGTCATTGTGTGTTGGTGTAGCATGGCAACAAAGTTTGAAGCCCCCGTGATGAAACACAAGACACATTCTGGCTCATGTTTAGGAAGAATTTCCCTCAAAACCAGTTCAACTTGACAAGATGAGATTTGGTAGACACGTCTATCAAGAGAGCACCCACAAAAACATCACTGCCCGTGGTTCAAAACATTTTGTCCGATAGCAAGCTAAAACCACAATTACTAAATTGCAGATTTGAATTTTGGTCTGCGCGTGTCAATGGAGCGTGGTGGCAAAATTTGCTGATGCGCCAAAAAAGTGCACAGAGGACCCGAGATACGCAAGTCGCAGCAGTAGCTCCTTCTCCATCTGCACCCAAAAGACCTCCACAATGAGGCGAACATGTCACTGCCTGAGCCCGAACAGAGGGATGGAGAGCGGACAGGGGAGGGGGGGGGGGGGGGGGGTAAGCGGGGGACACATTAACAAGCTATAATCTCAACTGCCTTATCCATAATGCATTGTGTGGGCCAATTTACATGGTGCTGTTCCCTCTGGGGGAAAGGAGATCATCCATCAGGCTACTTTATGAGCTCCCTCACACTCTCTTCCTCACGCACGCGCACACACAAGCACACACTGCGGCTTATTTATCTCTCCCCGTCCCTCTGTTTTGCCACTGCCGATGCTTCAAAACACTGCTGCCTCGATAAAACATTTCCGAGGCCAGTCAGGCAGACGGGAACTGGCAGGGTGCTGGCGTTTTTGTGGTTTTCCCCCTTTTTCTTAAATGATGACAACATTGTTGCAAAATGTGCTGCACGTCCGCGGCCGGTTTGAGTCGCTGGCCGCACACTCTCAGTTTGGCGTTACTTTGCAATTTGTCATTCTTTCCCATTTATGGCTTGAACCAATTCACTAATTTTTGCTTTTTCATTCATTATTAGCTTAATTAATGATGAGATTAAAAAAAAAAAAAAGCCACAGTACTGATAAAGCTCTCGTGTTATTTGAGTAAAATAAACTTGGTCATTATTTGCATCTTGTTTGGAAGGTTGATATTATATGACAAGAATGCATTTATGGATAATTCGTCTTTGTTCAAACTTGTCTAAATATTTATTTAGGGTTGGAGCAAAATTAGGAGTGAGCTACAGGGAGAATCTGCTGCTGGAGTTTGCATTAACTTGCACATTACTTTGCATTTTGTGGATTTTTGTGAGGTAATAAAACCAAAATATTAGTATTCGTTACTATTATGTAATTGCTTTCCATGAATTTCTGCTAGTTTTTTTTTAAATTAATTCAGCTATGGATGAAATTGAAAGAGTTTAGTTTGTTTTGGAATGATGCACTTAAATCACGGGTTTGTCAGTCAACCACAGTGGACTTGTCGCTTTTAGACAAATGATTAGTTTTGAGTTAAAAAAGAAAAAAAACGTGAAATGATGTTTTTTAGTATCATATAATGTACATGAACTTTGCATGTTTATGCTATATGAACATTTGTTATTCTTTAGAGAACACTTGTATATTACAATGATGCATTTTTATTTTCTAGTAAAATTTATCCTCCTTGTTTGTGTGATTTTGGTTTAAATGTCGAGGATATTTCAGCACGGCTTTAATTCGAAACATAGTGTATATTAAATCAGCGCCTGACGAGCGCGCCATAAAAAATGCTTGTTTACTATTTGGAAGTCATTTCATTTGGCAGAGTTTACAGCACGGAGGCAAGTCCAGTTAAATTTGATTGTGCCACACTTTTTGAATAATTGATACTCAGACAGCTGGAGCCGAGATTACGACTAGAAATCCCGCTCCTTCAGAAATGTTTAAATTTTTGATGGTTTATCCTGACGCAAGCTGTTGTCGTCGAGCGTAATGATGCTAATTTAGTCACCCCATCATTTGTTGGTGATTTGTTTTGTTTTCTAATGAGTTCTTCAGACACTTAGTCTAACGTCAATTAAAACAGGCAAGTTTGCAGCTAAAAGATGACAATTTTCTGTCTCGGAGGAAAAAAATGATAAATGAGGGGAAGCGGTTTATGTGCAATGTGTGTTTGTCCCCCATGAATACACACTTAAGTCCACCATGTGTCACACAAATTAATTGTCCGGACACATATGGACACTCAAAATGAGCTCATGTAAGAATTTCTTTTTCTTTTGTGGCCTGCCTGATGTCAAGGGTCACGTCCCCAATGGTAGAAAGACGAGAACGCTCTCTCTCTCTCACACACACACACACACACACACACACACATGCACACATACGCACAACCTCCTGTTGTGCTAAATAACCTCATTTTAATTTTGTCTTGTGTAGACCCGTTAAAAGAACAATCTGAAACGTCTCTGCAGTCAAGGTGGACCATCATGTTGTGTGCATACATAGAAAGACAAGAACACGTACGCACACCTCCAAATATAGTGACAATGGGTTGTCAGTGAATAAAAATCATTGTAATTGCGATGGCTTGGTCTCCGCACAGCGTTTAGTATAACAAATAAGTAATAATTTGCTAATGGTAACATTATGTTGAGTCGGTTTAGGGGCAATTAAAGTGAGTGATATTTACATATGCCTAATGAATCACCGGCCGCGGCAGTTGAGGCCCTCGTGAATATTCATGCAGGCATTTCTCTCCGCTACTCGCCCCCGCCTCCCTGCTCACCCCGCCGCCGTTTATAAACTGAATTATAGCTGATTTGCCCTTTTCAAAAGAGCAACATGGCTGAGTCGCCCGCAAGGAGGCGGCCGAACAATAACGTCTGATGATAAACATGTTTTAGTGGGCGCGAGACGGACAAATCTGGGCCCATTTACAGCTGGGCCTGTAATGAGCGTTAATAAAGTCAACTTGCAATTGTGGCGCGCTACTGACGCTTTTGCAAATTCACCTGTCAGGTGCGACCATTCACGTTTAGCATGTTTGTCATGTTAATGTGGTTGGATAGCAGGTGCGTTGTCTTGAAAACTACACACCTACTGAAAAAAAGTACAGACTGGTTGCAGGTCAATTGCAGGTTACATCAAAGCTCAAAATAAGAGGTTCTGCATCAACGTTTGTGAGGCAAAATTAGCATTTTGTGCCTCAAAAATAGCACTTTGTGTGTCTTTTTCATGACGCCACTCAGCTAGCAAGACCGAAACTGGGGGAAGAATTACGTTTGTTAGCCAGAGTGGTGGCCTATAAGATTAAAAAGATTAATATAACATCAAATTTGTGTAATATCAGTCATGTCGGTTGACTATTTTTAACGATAGGGTGGTAGGTTTGGATGATGAATGTTCTCAAAAGCTGAGATGCCAGACCAGGGAAGGTGAGGGAAATCCGGTGAGTAGCCATTCAAGTACGAAAAGAACAAACAAACAAACAAAACGAGATTCAAACCCTCAACCCGAGTATAGCGAGGCACATTTGCACCACTTGTGCTCCAGGTCGCCCTTGTTGTCCAGGCCTGCTTGAAAACTCACGTGTATCTGCCGCCCCCTTGCGCTTCTTTGTGGTTACTGCCATGGCGCAGAAAAGGGGGTCGAAAAAGTGCTCGAAAGGTTATTTATTGAAAAAATATTTGTAAATATTTTGTAGTATTTTATAAAGGTTAATATTATAACCGAAATTGTTCAATCAATAGCGTTATTGATGAAATGGTCTCTTTTTATGGGTTAAGACAGAATCCCTCCTGTCATGGCCTCATATGTATGAAAGGAGAGCCACAGCTGCCGGTTCACTTTTCAGCCATTTATTGAAGATCAATAAAACACTTCAACATAATGGCTCAGGTCTTCCTGGTGACTGTTAAATGTGATGCGTTTAATCCTCGCTTTGCTCCCTCTTATACACAAAGCTGACGTAGATGACGGACGTTTCCGGCAGTTTGGGCAGGCGCAGGTCGGGAAAGGGCATGGTGCCATCGCTGTCGATATGCGTCTGCACCGTGTACACTTTGACGCCGGCGGCGCCGCCCCGCAGCACTGAACCGTGGATGACGCCCAACCGGGCTTGCTCGTGGAACGCCGCCCCCAGCTCACGCCCCAGGAAGATGTCCTGCACCTGCGCCACCGTGGCCCGACACCTCCACCTGTCGGCGTCAAAATGGAGGTCGTTGTCACTTTCGGGCTCCATCTTTCTTTGGGGTGTTTGCGGGAAGTCGATGACGCTCAGTCGCTCCAGGTGCTGCACCGCAAAGTGTCCCTCCAAAGGAAGGGCGGCGCTCTCCCCACGCCTGCCGCTGCCGCAGTCCATCAGCGTGAGGTGGAGCACCTCCGAGTTGTTGAGCAGGCGGGCGGCGTTCCGGGGCGACGTGTACCACACGGTCAGGTGCCGCATGTGGAAGACGGGCGAGGAGAAGGGCGCCGCCGGGAGGCGTCGTAGACTTGGCATTGTGATGTCCCTGCAGCAGCAGGCGTCCAGAGAGGCCTGGTTGCACGCGTCCGGCTCTTGGCTGCACGAGTAGTAGTAGAAGCTGTCGTGCGTCACGTAGGCCAAATGCAAGTCCGAGCGCTGCGGTGCCGCCGATACCCACAGCAGGACGCACAGGAGCGGCACCGGGGGGCCCAGGGAGCCCATCGCTAACGGGCACGGGGCTCGGCCACCACCTTGATTGGTACTCCCATTCGACCTGAAATAAGATGAGGAAACCCAATGTCACCACAGACCCACCCTGCCAAATTTGCCAAGTTTATAAAATGAGGTTTAAAAAAGCCAAAGGATCTTGAGTGCTGCCAATCAACTCAACCAAAAACCATAAGTACAACCTCGACAATTGGATGCTACTTTGTCTAGCATCTTTCTTATGTCTATGCTTTTTTTTAACTCGCCCTCCTGCCTTCTCTCTGTGATGTGCACTCACTCATGGCCAACAATAAGGCACTCTAATGTCTAAGCCCATTTGCTGGCTGTCATGTCGGATGAAAATAATCCAAGATTCCCTTTCTTCGTGCTTATGTTTGTCTTGCTGCCTCTATATACTGCATTCTCAAACGAATGACTTGCCATGACTTTAGTGTGGCAGCTTTGAAGAAAAACAAAAAAAACTCAACACCCTCAATATGTGATCATGCTGTGTGAGCGTTCCTAATCTTTTGACTGACATACTGACGACGTACATACACATGTGTTTTTCACTAATTCGGGTTTTGTAGCGTGCAGCATTCTTAGCATATGAGCGCGTCGCTCTCGGTCTTGGTTGCTAACAAGTGAGACGATCTGGGGACATCTGGACTCAATCAGGTCCTTCGCCACTGACTGTGCGCCGCCTCGCTTTCGGCAACGCGGCAGACATAAACATCTACTGGGGAACTTAGACACCTGCTGACCTCATCAATTCAGTCTATAAAAAATAAAAGTACGCGCATTATGAAATACACAAACATTGCAGAGGACTTGTTTCTCAGCTTGACTGCAAAAACGGTGGCGGGCGATGCTGTTCGCAATAAAACACTTTCCTTTCAGTTTGCTGCTTTTTATAAAATATGTGTGTGATATATGTTTACATTTAATGCAAAATTAAGGACTTTTGGTGGGGGAGAATGCACACACTTGAGTTTAAAGAAGAAGTCAACCCCCAAAATGTTTGTTCAATAATATGTTGTATGCGTCCCCACTAGTCTAAACACGATATTCGGACAAATATTTTTTGGTGGAATATGAATTAAGCAGCAAAATCGAACTGTTAAAATCCATCTGAGGGGCAGCCATTTTGTCTCTCACTGTCGACTGAAAATGACATCACAGTTGCTCACGGCTCAGGTAACAACCAATCACAGTTTAGTGATGTTTTTGTTAACTAGAAAAATATTCAGATTGTTTCCTTATGAAAAAAGAATACTCCCTTTTAAATCAGTTCAAAATCCAAGCACAGTAGTTGATGTTTAGGCAGCATGATTTCCTTTTCTTGAGCGTAGGCTTTAGTAGCAAGCCGTCTTCCACTTGTCACCCCGATTAAAGATAATTACAGCAGGCCTTGGACCGCTTTCTGGGGCATCTCCAGTTCAGTCTTTGTACAAAAGATTACATTTCCTGCTTTGGCTGCTTTGCCGCATCCATTCTGGCAAAAGCACGCAGGCACACTTGACCGCTGCATTCCTGCTCTGGCCTTGGCTCAAATGGAACCAGAACACAGTGTTGTCTTTTTTAAAACCCATTTCCCCACAACTTCTTTACCCTTTACATTCTGTCATCGACAGAATGTGTCTTTCCTTGGAATTGGAAACGCTTCTTTAGAACTTGGCTTATGGTTGTCGTTGTTTGCGTTACTTGTTGGGCTCACTCACATTGAAACAAATTACAGCCTGCAAGATGTCGCTGTCTCGTCGGCATCCCTAAATACAGTTTGTGCGGTTGTAAACAAAACCCAGCACACTTTTGTCTTTGTTGTGAGGGGTCTCTCAAATAAAAAAAAAAGGTTTTAAAATCATTATGAGAGTATGTATTACATTCAGAAACACGTAGAAATAAAAACTGAAGCGGTCTCTAGTTTCAGGCTCACGTTTAAATATTTTCATTGTATACCAGGAATAAAAAAATAACTGGAATGAAATTGAATATTCCTGTGAGGTTTTTAGAAATGCATGGCACAGGCATCAACTAATGCACACACAAGATGATTCTTCATATTTGAGAAGATTCAACATCAACACAGTCTCTGTTTATGTCAACAAGAACCCACATGTGGAATATGTTGACAATTATTTTTTTTCTCTTCCTCTCTGGCTACAAGATTGTAACAGTCCCACGATCTGGATTTTGACTGGATCAATTTCCACTACACTAATGTCGGAGCGGGCTTCGTATAAAGTTTAGTGGATGCATACTGAAAGGAAGGAAAGAGTGAGGCCAGCTACCACGGCAGCTGAAGTCTTTCGATGTGACGAGTCTATCAGCAAAAGAATATTATGTAACACACATGGAGGAATGCAATGACAAGTGTACATTACAAAGTATCACTGTTGCCTCCCCTTACACACACACAAACAGACAGACACGCACGCACGCGCGCGCACACACGCGTGCACACGCTTAGAGCATCATTTTTGATAAATGTTATGTAGTAGCAGTATTGTAGCGTGTAACTCACCACTGAAGAGCTTCTGCGTGACTGCGTCGGGGTGTGCGGCAGCACGGGAAGAAAATATCACATGTTGGCTTGACGTCAGGATGTGGGAAGTTTCCCGCAAGTAAACTGGAGTATGCAAAAAAAACAAAAAAAAGCTGGAGTATGCGCTGCTCTCACCAATTCATTAGGCACACCCAGCTGCATATTTAGTACTTTTAGACCTGTCCAGAATTGCAAAAAACTTCTTTTTTTTTTTTTGCATTTGTTGTTTTTATACTGGCAAGAGTATACAGGGCAGTTTGGGGAAGTTTACTATAGTCTATATACGGTGAAAAAATAGAAACAAGCCGTTTTTCATGAGCTCGGCTGAAAGTTTTATTAGCTTACATTGTAATTTTGCTCCAACAGTATTCACAAATCTGTAATATCACGTCATATCACGATGATGATTAGATAGCATGAATATTGCACAGTTTACTTATTACTGGCTATGCTTTCTTCTGCACGCTACTTGTGTACGATTTATTTTTATTGAAAAAAAAAAAAAAAAAAAAACGAGAATATAAACAGTTGGAGTGTGTGAAGACGTCACTCTGACGCTGTGCAACAACCGGAAGTTGTATCCAAATGGAATCGAAGTCGGTTCCACCCAAAGCTTTCCTGTGTCCTTGTTGTTAGCATAAACGCCGGCAGTGGGTCTCCGGCTGTCGAGGACGCCATGAAGTGGCCGTGTATGAACACTCTTCTCGTCACTTTCATCCTCTTGAGAATCGGATCGGCCCACGGTAAGAAGACTGCCCTCATTTAGCTAGCCTGCTCGAGTCTGTCACTGCGGTTGGGATTCGGGACGCGACTAATTCTCGCAATTGCCGAAAACAATTGCGCCTTCGTGTATTCATGGGAATTTAAGGACAAGGCTAATTCCTTGCATGCGTCACTTCGTCATGTCCAATTAAAAATTAATTACTGTACTAGCTACCATAGCCATCATGGAGCCTTTGCACTACACTGATGTCAGTTTAACTGAAAGTATGTTTAGTGAATAGACGAGTTAAATTTAATGCACATATTCGTCCTGAAAATTGCAACAGCACAGTGGTAGGTTAGTATACAACTTAACGTGATCATTTATTCCTAACCAGTTGCAACTCGAAAAGGTAAACGATGACGTGCCATTTTAAGCAGCTAGCTAGCACAATAATGGTAATTCAGCAGCTTTTGTTGTGTGACAACCGATCTTGAGTCTAAACTGCAAACACATCACTTTCCCTTCGTAGTCTTTAATGTTGCCACTACGGAATGGTAGCCGCGATAGCAAAGAGTGATTGAACCATTGCCCCAAAACAATTTGTGTATAGCATGTTGTGAATCGGGAGGGCGGGCTTGTATTCCTCCTGTACATTTAATGACTGTTGCATCGGCGACAACCGCAATGTGAGTAGTTCAGTGAGGCGATTTAGCGTCTGAGTATTCCCCTAAAGTTCAGCACACATGCCTTGTAGTCACAAACACGCGTGGGGCTTCCCAAGGCAAAACGACACCCCCTGCATTGACTTTCTTTTTGTAGTGTTTCGTCCCAGCCCAGACTGCAGCACACACCCTCAACCCGCTGCCCTTGAACGGTTTCCTCTTTCTCTTCCCGTTTCAGTAGGAGACGCCTGAGCCGAGCGCCGTGTACCAAAACCCACGCATGAACGATCATGTAGTACATGATCGTTCATGTGTGGGTTTTGGTACACTCTACATTGTAGAGTAAGCCACATCACTGACATTGAAACCCACCACCGTGATTTGACAGGAAGTGAAATTGAGCGCTGCGGTCGAAGACCTTTTTTTGGCAGGTTTAACTCACTGATGCGGTTTGATCGTGTCTCACCTAGTCATGTTTTGACTTGTGTGCGTAATTTTTGATAACAAAACGAAAGCACCGACAGCAATCGCTTGTGTTACATTGTTGCTTGACCTGAAAAAGAGCAAATGTACTTGCTGCCTCTGTGTGAACGCAAACACAGACGCCAGGGGCAACAGGGGCTTCAGCCCAAAGAAAACATTTCATATTAAATCACAATCGCCGTATTGAGGAATTAAAAAAGAGCTACCCAGATCAAGAGTGATTGGTCTCCAAAGTTGGTGTGAATGTAAGTAAAGATGTATTATAGTGTATTAAATGTGTCTGCTCAGTGGCGCCCCCAAGTGATGTGATTTTGCACTGCCGCAACCTGGACAACAAGGTGGCATGGAGCTATGACAACCCACCTACGGGACTCCGATTCCGGGTGGACATCGGCAAGATCTTCAAGTCGCAGGGGTTTGTCTCCTCCATCCTTTGAGTGTGAGAATGTGATTGGCTTCTTCTACCCAAGCCTAAAGTGATCAATTGTTTTGGCCGTCATTCTGCAGTGACATGGGTCCACTGTGGGTGGACCCGCCTGACCTGCAGGCGGACGTGTCCTTCCTGTCAGACCAGAGGGAGGACTACTTCCTGACGGTGACCGCCGTCCTCGGGAAGGAGGAATCGGAGGCGGCTCCCGCCGATGGCATTTCCTTCAGCTACTATTTGGACTCTCCTACTGATCAAAAATGTGAGATTGGCCACGTTTCCATGGTTACAAGTGGAGTAGAGACGCAAAGGGCTTCCCCTTTTCTTCAGGTTCCTTGGACCTCCCTCCTGTGACCGTGCTGGACCAGCATGATAACACGGTGCTGATCAGCTTCCAACATCCGTGGCTCACGTACGAGCATGCGCTTGTTACCAGTCTGCAGGCCGGAGATAAGCGGAAGAGGAGACACGTGCAGCCGGACAACCCTCTGCCCGTCTTCAAATACGATGTCTCCATCAACAAGGTAGGCCTCCAACTGGGGGTCCGCCAGACATAGATTGACAGTCTGGCCAATTATTGGCCCTAAAGAAGTAAAGGGGGGGGGGGGTGACAGAGTGGCTACAAACCAACATGGAACGTATTATTAGAACACATTGCTCAATAAATAGTGTTAATGGTCTCAATTATATTTGTTAGATGCTTGTCATTAGCTGTTATGTTCTGCAGCTAATAAATAGCTTACGTCAAACTCAGTCATTGTCATTTTCTGCTACCTTGTGGCATTGAAAGGGAATTACAGCACATGATGAATCTTTCTAGGATTTTGATCTTCATGGCTGTTTTTGAGAGTGAGAGAGTAAAAAGCTTTTGTTATAATTCCAACATAATTTGGTACATTTTAAATCACAGGTGTCAAACTCAAGGCCTGGGGGTCAGATACGGCCCGCCACATCATTTTATGTGGCCCGCGAGACAAATTGTGCATCAAATTCGTGTGTCATTACTAGAATTGCAAATTGTCTTCACTTTTAATATCTTTTTTTTTAGATATTTGACCAGTTTTTACTCACCAGATTTGAAAATGAGTTATTTGTCAGTGTTTTTTGTAGCTTTTACTGTATATAATATGAGGTGCTCATACATTTATTTGGGTTGACAGTCATAATGGCCCTTCGAAAGAAGCTATGACTACAATGCGGCCCGTGAAAAAAAAAGTTTGACACCCCTGTTTTAAATTGACTCATTGAAATATCTTTCCCCTTGTCAAACTTTGAATTGATCTTGGAAAACTAAGCATTCAGAAATCAACCATCCTGACAAAATGTTTGTTCTTGTAAAGAGGTGTTTTTTTTCCCCCCAAATTATAATTTATATTAACATCGAAGAGCCCATCTTAATTGATGTGTGTGTATCTGGCGCCTCCTAGTGGCCACGTCTCCCTTCCAACTTACCTTGCCCCCCCCCCCTGCAGAAGTCATTTGCCGACCTGCGCTGCACGGAGGACGTGTGCGAGCGCAACCTGCCCGTGGACGCCAGCCAGCAGAAGCACTGCGCCACTATTAAGGGGGAGCTGGAGAGGATTGGCGTTCTCGGCACACAGGACTACTGCGCTCAGCCCATGCAGGAAAACAGTTGAGTGTGTTCAATTGCGGCCGCTCACGTCAACGCATGACATCACAACGCGTTAGACCAGGGGTGGGCAAACTTTTTGACTTGCGGGCCGAATTGGGTTCTAAATTTTGACCGGGGGGCCGAACCAGGAGCAGATGGATGTAGTGTTTGTGTGAAGTAATATAAATGACATGTAAAGGTCATTGCATAAAAGGTTTTTACTTTTAGTAGATATTAAAGCATGGATATTAAAAAAAGCTTTTTGAAAACAAATGCATTTATTAACAGCATTAAAAAAATGTTTCACCAAAAAACTACTATCAGTGATTCTTATTAAATACGACACTGTTATGATGAATAACATTTTCCATCACTTCCGCGCCTGCAGGTCAGATTTATGAAATATGTTTATCTAATAAGGCGAAATCACATCCAACGGCAAACATTCTGATCAAATACATCATCTTGAAGAATCAGTGAAAGAATACATCTAAATAAAGTAATTTAGAAATCAATAGTATTGTTGGTTTCCCTTTTTTGCTAGTGCATCATAGTCTGGAGTAAAATTTGTTGTGGTAATTCTTAGGCTAGAGCCGAGGTGTCGGTCCGTTAACCTAGATCTGTGACGGGCTTTGTTGACGTTCATGTGGCTGAACGTCTTCTCACACACGTAGGTCGAGCCAAATTGTCCACTCTTTTTTAACACCTTTCTTTTCTTCGGGCCACTCATTTTAATGGAAGGATTCCAGGGGAAGGTTTGTGGGTGGCATTAGCGTAAAACTGTATCTGAAAACTCAGTACGCGAATTACGAGAATATTGATGTCACAACCTACACTCGAAATTCGGCACTGATAGATGAAATTACTACGTACGACTGAGTACGCACTTGTGAGTGTGCACCGAGCTTTCCGACACGGCTCCCGGGAGTAAATGCGCGGGCGGGCGCTTCCCCATCTACTGGGGAAACATAGTAATTGCAGGGAAAATGACCCCAAAAAAAATTAATAATACAATTTATTCAGGTTTGGCGGGCCGGATGAAACGGCCCCGTGGGCTGGATGTGGCCCGCGGGCCGTAGTTTGCCCATATCTGCGTTAGACACGTCGGTCCTCAATCGCCGAGTCATGTTATAAGAAGCATTTTGACGGGGCAATCTGTTAGCGGATGCAAATACACTTTCATTTTTCTTTTTTAAATGTAGAGCACATCATCACCGCTGTGGTGGTGTCTCTGTTGGTCCTGGCTGCCGTCCTTACCGTCCTCCTCATGATTTGCTGGAAAAAGGCCAAAGCTTCATCCGATCTACCATCCTCGCTGGTGTGAGCTTTACATGTCCGTGTCGTTTTGATGCCTTTGTCTGACATTTTTCTTTTTCTCATGTGTGCGCCTCGCAGCGCTTCAACGGATTTGTTGATGAGACCCCCGTAGCATCCCTGTCGGTTTCCAACTCATCCGCGCCGCTGATTGTGGAGGAGAAGCCCGTGTCGCCTGGCGAGTCAGAGCAGTCCGGCGAGCCGCAAGTGCACGAAGAGTCGGAGCAGTCCGACGAGCCGCAACCGCACGAAGAGCCGGAACTGTTCAGAGAGGATGCCGCTGGTGACATGGAGGATGAAGATCATCAGGCGTACATGGGGGGCGAGCGAATAGACGAAGATGAGGACATGGAGACTTCGAACGATAATGCTTACGAGAAACGCCAAGTTATCGTCAGACTGTCATCTGACGAGGACATTGAGGGCTATCGTAGCTGAATCGTAGTTGAAGGTTTGAGTTAAAAACATTTTCGTTCATCTAAGTCAGCACTGCTAGAATCCCCCCCGCCCAAGAAAAAAAAGCTCATGCTCTCTTCATGAGGTCTTAAGTTGTGATGCTAATGCAATTGTTTGCAAACCTTTTGGCCTTTCGAGTCTCGGGCGCTCCAATTGATCCCGCGCAAGGCTGCACAGAAAGCGCCCGCGTGCTCGTGTGTTTTCTTTGATGTTCATGAGATACTGCACCTATCTCCCTCTTTCGCTCTCTTTCGCTCTCTTTCGCTCTCTTTCGCTCTCTTTCGCGCTCTCTCGCTCTCTCTCTCTCTCTCTCTCTCTCTCTCTCTCTCTCTCTCTCTCTCTCTCTCTCTCTCTGTGTGTGTGTGTGTGTGTGTGTGTGTGTGTGTGTGTGTGTGTGTGTGTGTGTGTGTGTGTGTGTGTGTGTGTGTGTGTGTGTGTGTGTGTGTGTGTGTGTGTGTGTGTGTGTGTGTGTGTGTGTGTGTGTGTGTGTGTGTGTGTGTGTGTGTGTGTGTGTGTGTGTGTGTGTGTGTGTGTGCGTGCGTGTGCGTGCGTGTGCGTGTGCGTGTGCGTGTGCGTGTGCGTGTGCGTGTGCGTGCGCGTGCGTGTGCGTGTGCGTGTGCGTGTGCGTGTGCGTGTGCGTGTGCGTGTGCGTGTGCGTGTGCGTGTGCGTGTGCGTGTGCGTGTGCGTGCGCGTGCGCGCGTGCGCGTGTGCGCGTGTGCGCGTGTGTTAACTCTCTCAACTCTCCTCACACTTTGAACCTGGTTTGTTGTTTTTTTTGGTCAGGTCGAACTAAAAAAAAAAGTGCTCAAACAACGTATTTTTTTTGTATATAACCAGACAATTTCAATATTTTTATGTTCTTTGCATGATCTTGTAATGGTATGCAGAAATGTACAATTTCACTTCCGATACTTCAGTTGTCAATCAATCTACGAAAGCAATCAGTAGTTCAGTATGGCTTTACAGTCTGTGCCTGTTCCGTCTTTTCCTGTTTTGATATTTATCAAAGGCAAATATCAGTGTTGGTCACATGTGAGTAACAAGTACACACTTTACTAAATTAAATTGATCATTTCTCCATCAGAATTTGTAGGGAACACGTACATGCAACTAACTGCAATGTATATAGATTGATGAGCGATCATTAAAACAAAAGTTCAAGTCTAAGCGCCACACTTTGGTCAATGTTTGAGCGAGGATGTTTACAAGCCCGCGATGCAAATTCGTGTTGACCGGCAGCTAAAGAAGTAATATACTGGCTGACATTTAATGTCTTCCCCTGGAACCAAACCTGGGACTGAAAGTGTTTGTTTGTGGGTGTTTGCTCGGATGCCTGCCGGAGAGCTTGCCTTCCTCTTTGCATGCAGAGTGGAAGTGCGATGCACACGCACGCTTCCAGTAATTCGCTTCATTGTCTGCGGTCCTGCTATTGAGCCAGGAGTTCTTATACTAAATGGGCTCACTGGTGAAATATTCAACTTTTCAAAGTTGCATTTATGATTTAAATAGCGCTTTCGCAACAGCTGTTGCTGTAACAAAGCGCTCTATTGTGTCGTATATTTTAATATTAAAATATTTGTTACATTTTTTTTGTTAAATGAATATTGTTGACCTCTTTGCAAACGTCCTGACCATCCATTTCTTCAATCCCAAATAAAGTTCAGATGTTCTAATGGTCACTTTAGCAAGTGTGTGTTGACTCCTATTTAACAGATGCATCCTGGGTTTTAAGCGGGTGTGTACACTTATGCAACCACATTTGTACAAAGCATTTGGGCTGTGGGTGAGTTGACTTTATATCCGCAGTATTCCTCTGCATGTGCTGGCATGTTGAAAAAGCACTTAGTCATTGTTCACATGGATTTCTGTAAAAACACGTGGCCAGTGATCTATAAGTTGAGAACAGAAAGAGGAAGTGGGTGGCTGTTAAAGGTTGGAGGCTGCAGGGTCCGTCTGACAGTTGGCAAAATGAACCGTGTGCTGATTGGAGGCCTGCTGCTGCTCAACATCGCCACAGTGGCAGGTTAACAAATGCTGTTTTTTTTTTTTTACACTTTATTGTATTATCATGTTGATGTCTGGTGTTGTTTTTAGTGTCCAAAGTGTCGCCGGCTCCTGCACACGTCAAGTTTGACTCTGTGGACTTTAAGAATGTCCTTCGTTGGATGCCGCCCGCCAACTGCAGCAACTTGCGCTACGATGTCCAGTGGAAGATGTGAGGACATGCAAATAACACACAAAATCAGAATTTTATTGCTTTTACAATACGTGGACAATAATGTCACAAGTGCATTTCCTATGGAGTCCAGCAAGGCTTCTTTTGTGGTATACATTATTTCCATTTATTTTTTTTTAAATGGCAAAATGAATGCAATGGAAGAGCCAAATGGTCTGTTTTCCCAAACGGAGATGACCGACGTTATATTGAGAAGTGTGAGACCTAATAATGACATACTATGTCATGATTGTGTGCTTCTTTGTGCTGGTCAGTTATGGCGATGCTCAGTGGCGGGATGTGGACGGCTGCCAGTGCGTCCGCAAGAGCCACTGTGACCTCAGCGGGGTCACGTCGGACCTCCAAGAGTGGTACTATGCCAGGGTGAGAGCATCTTCCTCATCCTCATCGTTGAACAAGTCAGCCTGGATCCTGTCCCCGAGATTCAGCCCCCGATGGGACAGTGAGTGTTTTTGTTTCAAGACATGGCAAAAGCATTAATGGCCTAAAATGGCCCCAACCAACCAAGATGGCAGACTTTCTGTGTTTTATTTGGGCATGGCTTCTTTAAGACAGCTCAAATTGCACATTGCCAAAGGAACCACATTTTGGGTTCTGAATTTTCTAGAATAAATGCTACCTAGAGTTTCATGATTTATGCTGAACCCTGACACTTTGTAGCCACGTTTGTCCTAAAATGGTCACTGTAAACTAAAATGGCAGCCAAAATTAGCGCACCGCTGCTAAGGCTGAACGTCAGTGAGCAAGGCATCGTGGTGCGCGTGAGGACCCCCCAGCCCGTGGCCAGGAAGATGCAAAACAGTCGCCTTCATGTCACTCTCATCTATGTCGTCTACCTCCTCAATGAAGCGGGCAAGGAGGTATGTCTCAAGCAAAAGTGAAAATAAGTGCACAAAAAAGATATACACTGAATTAACTTTAACCCCCAACCTCACAACTCCAAAAAAAGAATCTTTCATTGCCTGTGGACAAAATTCCAAAATCCACTGAGGTCATATTTTCTTTTGTCAGGAGATGTTTGAACTGCTTTGCTGCTCGGGGAAATTTGTGATGAGCAAAGTGGAGCACAGGACGAAATATTGCTTCCAGGCTCAGAGCGTCGCAGAGCTGCAGGGACACCGCAGCGCTCGCGGACCCAAAAAGTGCATCACCACCACATGAGCATGGTAACACACACACACTAACACAACACAACATAACACACATATTTGACATCAATAATAAGGCATTCCACTTAAAACACATGATTAAGAGCATTTGACATACACTCATTTGACTCATTAGTGCGTGTGTATGCACATTCTGTAAATTTGTCCCACAGGTCTTTTTCACATGATGTCCATGGCCACTTCCAAGATGGTCAAGTGTTTGACGGACGCGCCATCCCAAGAGTGCAGATGGTTTTGATATCTTCGATGTTGACACACTTATCAAGTGAAACGACTCCGTAAGCCATGTGACATCACGGCACCCACATGTGGAGCTCAGAATGATGACATTGTGGCGGACCTCAGAACAGAACATGGTCTCTCACCCAGCAGGCCTACAGTTAGGGGTGGGGTCCTTTGTGATGTCATGCTCTCTTTGTATCTTTGATTAATTTTGTCTAGTCAGTTGTTGACAGACAGCCATAGAATAATGACGTGTTCCTCCCTTCTGCCACAATTGATCAATTAATACATAAATAAAACCCGAAAACATAGTGTGCAATTAATTTCCAATTATTTATGTATTCCAGTCAGAATAGTGTACAAAAATTAAACATCTAAAACGTAGAATGTGTCACGTTTTGATACTCATCATCACAAAGCCTTGTTGTTTTGAGAGCAAACATCATTCAACTACGGAGATGGCTTAAGTACCAACATTTTAACACAAAATGGAAACGTAAAGTGACGCTCTAGTTTTTTGTTAAAATAAGATGTTTGTGCTGACTTTTATTCATAAGTTCCCTCCCAAAATAGCCCCAAATCGCGCAACATTCACCTACTTCCTGGTTGGTGACACCTGTGCGCATGCGCAGGGCGTGTTACTCGGTTGCGTCGAACGTTGCCGTGGGAGTGGGCTGGCGCCTGGACCACTCCATTCAGTTCTATTGGCGAGCCACAAATTAAGCGCTAGTCAGTCCCAGAGCCCCCCAGCAGCGGTCGGATATGTCGGAAAGTGGGTGCCAGGAGCCGGCGACGCGGCCAGGCATACCGTCGGTGGGTAACCGAGTAACGGTGGTGCTGGGCGCGCAGTGGGGCGACGAGGGGAAGGGCAAAGTTGTGGACCTGCTGGCGCAAGACGCCGACATGGTGTGCAGATGTCAGGTTGGTGTTGCGTTCACTTGTTTCGCGCTCTTGGTTCCCGCCTCTATCACTGGCTGTATTTCCTTCATTAAAAAAAAGATGGATACGTGCATCTCTACGATGCTACCCCTTTAACTGGCTTAAAGCCAGTATTATCAGACACTTTGTTGCCAACGGTGTTTTTCTGCTAATGTCACCTTGACGTCTTGCTAGGTTCACCTATTCGTAGCAGGTCTTTGAAGGCACCTTTTGGGCTCCTTCGAAGTGACCGACGAGCTTTGAACTAGCAATAATGGTGGACACGTAAAAATGACGTGATGTTCGTCCTATTTGACAGAACGGGACTCCTACACTTGAACGAGGAATGAAGACTATTACAAGGCGTCGTAAAATCACAATACTGCAATTTTCTTCACAAGTCACCACTAGTCTCACCCGAAAACTTAAATATTGTTACAGACGATTTTGAATATGCAACAATACACGAATTGGGTAACGTTACGAATAAACATTTTAATCGTGCAACCAATGTCCGAATTAAGTAAATCCAAAAGATTCAGAGGTTTTTATTCTGTGCAATACCCAATTCACCACAATCGGTCATTTTTTGACACCTAAACGGCATTACATACACTTTTGTCACCTATTTTGGGGTAGTGTGGTTGACCTATACTCATATGGTACACTATTTAGAGCCAATACCAAAAAGATGTTTACTAAAGCCAATATTTGACATTATTCCCCCGTAATTGTGAGATGTCAGCAGCTTTCTGGCTGCCCCTCACTAGAAATTGCAGTGTGAGATGTTTCAAGGGGTGCGGCGTGGCGTGTGCCAGGTGTTGTTTCAAGAGCTTTTTATAAAACAGCCTTTGCCAGTATTCTTGGCTCTCGGTGGTGTTCTTTACTGACCCGTGAGTCACTTGGTGTTTAACAGCCATGCTGGGGTGACAGACTGAGCACCCGGCAGTGGTCTTTACAATGCGCCGTTGTTTGTCTCTTGGTGATGATTGGATGCGGCCAAAGCGATGGTAAACCTGTTTGTACACAACATGCTCGCAATATAGAGCAGGCGATATCAACATTTTGTAATTTTGTCACACTGCAGGTTACGAAAGTGAGCAGGAAATGTAACCGCCCCAGGCTCTAGCTGCATGTGCGCTCTCTAAACAAATACAGTCTAGCTCAGCCTCTGGTTAGCGGACTTCATGTCAAGTCTTATAAAACTTTTTAATTTTGTCATTTCCTGCTGAATAAATACTGAACGTTTGTCATTCTGTTACACTGTGAGTGACCCTCAATTCCTTGTAATAGCGTGTGTGTCTTTTAAGCGCTGGATGCGTCACCACCTGAAGACGAGGAATCATGTTCCTCAAATTAAAAAATAAGTCAGCTGACTGTTCTGTTGCCTGCCCCAACGCTAACTAAACACTATAAGTGTTTGTACACTAATGTAACGACACAGGGGTCACTTTTGCCCGGAGAGTAAGCAGTAATATGAGCACACACACACACACACACGTATTGTTACGTAACCTCTTCCATAGAGTTGAAGTACACCTTCACGGAAGCCCTGATGATCGAAAACGAGCTCTTCAAGGTAAAGAGGCCCATTTTCCCAGCAACAAGCACGCCGAGAATTGCCACTCCTACATTCTGACTTTGATTTAAAAGATTTCAAAAGTATTTCTGCAGAAACGCAGTCCACTGTCTTGACAAACTAGACCATACTGTAGAATTTATGTTTGGACCATGAAGGGTCGAGTTCTTTCACCCGCTTGTCAGCAAGAATTATTTGGTTCCAAAAAGCTTCGTCAGCACGCCTGAACAAATCCATTAAAACAATGAATGTATATTTATGTTTGGTCATTGCAGCCCTATTCAGTTCAGAGCCTAATAGGGCACCAGATACTTTACTTAGTGAGTTAGCTTCTTTATCTTCAGCCTAATTGCTATAACTCAACCAATCAAACGTATTCGTCCCTTGGCCCTTGACACGTTCCTCGGGCTCGCCAAGCATGTCACATGGCCTTTAGTGATAATCTGTGCAACGTGGACAATTTCCCAAGTGCCCCTAAATTCTTTGCGCGGTGCTGGGCGAAGTCACACGCGTCTTTAAAAGGGCAACGCCTTTCTCTACCTTTGGGGTGCTGCTGTCCGCATCCAGGAATAACCACAAGCACATGTGGTCGCGGCACATGCTGCCTGCACTCCATTTATCGCCTCGGGCTCCTTGGGAAAAGGGAACACGTCCTGGTCACGGGGCAGCTCAGCGGCTCACCCACAAGTGCATTCAATATGGAACTTGTCGTGACAAGTGGCAGAATATTTCAGTTATTCAGCTATAACTGCAAATTGTTGGACTTGGGTGTCTTGCTCTCTACCGAGTAACATTCCTGCTTCTTATTGCAACTATTCGGTCTGTATTCCCCCTTCCCAATGGGCAGAGATGCATGTGTGTGTGTGTGTCTCCTCCGCAGGGCGGCAACAACGCGGGACACACCGTGGTGGTCGACTCAGTGGAGTACGACTTCCACCTCCTCCCCAGCGGCATCATTAACCCCAACGTCACCGCCTTCATCGGTGCGTCTTGCTCGGCGTCGCCCCAAAAGTGCCATTTCCACGCCGCCACCTTCTCGTCCTCCATTTGCACGACCCACCCCTTTACTAGCTGGAGCGCTCCCACTTCTGTTTCGTGCCATCAACATGCCTTTTTGTGCCTGTTCCCTTTTAACTGGCCTCAAGCGTAACGATTCTGACTTGTAGCCAAATGTCAATGCATCTGCAGTCGCTTCATTAACTAACGGGGTTAAAATGTCCCCCGGTCCGCTTTTCACCAAGCGTTCTTCTGCTTTTGTTCTTTCCACACCAGGTAATGGTGTGGTGATCCACCTCCCGGGACTGTTTGAAGAGGCCGCAAAGAACGAGCGAAAAGGCAAAAGTGAGTTGATGCGTGCGTGCGGCGCTGGCTTCTGTCAACACGTCGAGCGTTAAACTGTCTTTGGCCACGCAGGTCTGAAAGACTGGGAGAAAAGGTTGATCATCTCAGACCGGGCGCACATTGGTGAGTCCCGTTTGCGGGATGCGTGCGAGTGTGTGTATGTGTGCGAGTGTGTGTATGTGTGCCAGTGTGTTTCTCAACCCTTTCTGCGGCTTCTCGGCAGTGTTTGACTTCCACCAAGCCGTGGACGGCGTTCAGGAGCAGCTGAGGCAAGAGCAAGTAGGCAAGAAGTAAGGAAACAAGCACACACCTTGACCAAAACTAGTTTTAAGCGTGTCAAAAAAGAATTACACAATGGATATTATTTTGATGTTGTTTTTTTGACACTTTAATGTGAAAACAAAAGTAAGTGTAGTGCTTGTGTACGTTACAAAACAGATTTCGAAAGCATAATAAAAGAGTAACGTCTCGTAAAAAACATTTTTGAATTAAGTTTATGTGCAGATGCAATCAAAAATATTCTACACACAATACACTCACCTCTCAAAGTCTCGGCTTGGGATGGTCAATTTGATGTTTTTGTTTCACAGTCTGAAAGGATTTGTATTTGATTTACAATAATCCCTCATTTTCCGCTGGGTTATGTTCCGAAAAGAGTCCGTGATAGGCGAAGTCCGTGAAGTAGAAACCTTTATTGTTTTTACCATTATTAAACATGTATAATTGATATATTGAAAGAACAAAACCTGTTTTCAGGCCCTAGCATTTGTGACGTAAAGAAGAGAAGTAAACGCTTTCTTACAAATAACTACACTAAAATAATTGTAATCATCAATACCAAGTACAAATAATTGTAATCATCAATACGAAGTACGTACTGTCGTCATATGTCTTGCTATTGATTGGTTATACTAAAACTCTGAGGATTTGTAACATAACACCTCAAGTTTAGGTGAGTATAAGTCTCCCATTCCATCTCAAACGCGATTGAGCATGCATTTGACCTGATTTGGAAAATCATCACAAAAGAGCTACTGCAACCGTTTGACTGAACAGTTTCCATAAACGTACGTAGAGCATTCCACACTTCTGCTTGTTGACGGTATCATCTTTACTTTTACTATTAATGGCGTATGTGAAGAATGTCGAGCGGGGGCCTGCGGAGCATTTCGTTTATTAGAAGAGAGGCTCCAGTGATTGCTCTTGTAAGCTGACGCAACTTCATCTCCTTAAAGCCCGAGACGCTCTGCCAAAATGCGTGTGTGTTAGAGAGCAAGAGAATGCTTTTAAAGGCTCGGGTAGATTGCTGCAAGCAACGAGCTGGTGTCTTTCCAACATCTTTAGGCATCCTTCAAGTGGCGCCCCGATGTCAAGTCGCGCCTTGCCAAATCTTTCTTAACAACACAGACATGAAGCAATAATGATGATCGCAGAGATTCATTTACAGGTCATGACCACAAGAATAAGCACATGATCAATAATGTTGGTGCAAATCGTATTATTTGGAGTGCAGAGATATATTTATAGTGTTTTGCATTCCTGTTTGGAACTCTCTCATTCAAGGAGAGGAAATGAAATGGAATCGTGACTACCGCTCTTCCGCTTTTGTTTTTTGGCAAACTGGTTTGAAAAGGCTGTTTTTTTGTTGCTTTCATTGGAGGATTTACTACTTGCGGTCTCCAAATTTTGGGGGATGGTTTTTATCAATCCTGTTCCTGTTTCCATAATATAGAGATTGCATTTTGTTCTTTTTACTGTACCAAATGTGAACCAAACTGTTTTATTTCCTGTTCTGTAGCTACACACTTTGCCGGTGTTAATGATAAAATCCAGTAGCCGGCACGTGTGAGGATAGTTGGCGTGCACGTTCAGCTAATTGCCCGTGTGAGTGTCATGTTACTGGTTAGCAAGTCGAAAAGGGAAAATGCGGTGTCGGCAACAAGCAGGTGCTCCCGAAGTCTCAAGGGGCATTCAGCGGTTCGTAATAAGTTTCTGATGGTCATGTGCTAAATCCAAATATTCAAGCGTCTCTTGAGTAAAGGTGATATCACATTGTTACAATGACATGCTAATTTTGTCTTTGTTCTTGCATGGCTTAGTCTGGGGACGACAAAGAAGGGCATCGGTCCGGTGTATTCGACCAAAGCGGCACGCAGCGGCCTCAGGATATGCGACCTGCTGGCCGACTTCACGCACTTCTCCGAGAGGTCTGCTGGGCCTCCGTCGTATGCGACTTTCCGACAGGAATGCACTCTTCTACCCGATTCTTCAAACAGTTCATTTTTTTGAACGGCGCAGGTACAAAGTCTTGGCTCGGCAGTACCAAGCCATGTACCCCAGTCTGCACATAGACATGGACGGCGAGCTGGCCAGATTAAAGGTAAAGACTGTAAAAATACAAATAAGTGCGCTAAAAATGTGCTACATAAATGTTTTATCCCCCCCCCAGACGTACGTGGAGCAGATCAAGCCAATGGTGAGGGACGGTGTGCACTACATGTATGAGGCTCTTCACGGGCCTTCCAAGAACATCCTGGTGGAGGGAGCCAACGCAGCACTGCTGGACATTGACTTTGGTCAGTCGTGAAGCGCACACATTCTTCAATTGTGTATGACGAAACACACACAGTAGTTGTAGTGCCATTCACCTATTGTGGATTTTTTCTGCTAAACAGATTTTGCGGAAAACATCACGCTGTGCCTGAAAAATATTTTCATAGGTTTAACTGTAGGCAAGAGGGGTCTTGGTCATGTTTTAGAGTGGCCGCAAAAGCAACATTCTGCTCCGAGGCTAATTAAAGTCACGCATGACTTTTGTTGGGCATTACCGGAGAACCTTCGGTGCAATCGACACGCCGCATTGCCAGCGGTGTCCGGTCGCAGCCACTCGACCTGACCCAGCTGCCTTGCCAACTATATCAGGACTTGCTAAATTAAACGTGTCACGCCAACCTGGGGCACACCAGTGGTGTGAAATTTCAAATTTTACTCCTTACTTTTGAAAACAGCCAAAATTAAGAGTAAGAGTAACCCTGATGAGCGAGATCATAATTGTCTCAACAACTTTGTGTCTTTTTCAGGGACATACCCGTTTGTGACATCGTCCAACTGTACGGTGGGTGGGGTGTGCACGGGTCTCGGCATGCCGCCGCAGAATGTCGGCCAGGTCTATGGAGTGGTCAAGGCCTACACCACCCGGGTGGGCATCGGGGCCTTCCCTTCTGAACAGAACAATGTAAGGCATTGACAACAAACAAAGCTATCTTGAAAGATGGCTTTGTAATACTTTTTAACATCAATTCATCAAAAGTGAGCATTTCCTTTCTGTACCAATTTTTTCTACTTCACCTTTTCCTTGTGAGCCAAAATTTATTTTAACTTGCTTGCGCCTTTTTCTGGCCTTCAGGACATTGGTGAGCTGCTGCAGAGCCGTGGCAAGGAGGTCGGGGTGACCACGGGCAGAAAGCGCCGCTGCGGTTGGCTCGACCTGGTGCTCATCAAATACGCGCACATGATCAACGGCTTCACAGCGTGAGTTAACCACCTCGCACGCAAATATTTGTTGCCGGCTAACTCCCTTTCCACCCTCGTAGTTTAGCACTAACCAAACTGGACATACTTGACGTCCTCCCGGAGATCAAAGTGGGCGTGGCGTACAAAGTTGACGGGCAAACTATACCGCACTTCCCCGGTGAGTGATGTTTTTTTTTTTTAACCACTGTAAATGCGAGGATGCGGTATTCAATTGTTGTGACCATGTGGGCAGCCAACCAGGAGGTGCTCTTGCATGTGGAGGTCCAATATGAGACGCTGCCAGGCTGGAACACCAACACGACGGCCGCCAGGAGCTTCGACGAGCTCCCGGAGAACGCCCAGAAATACGTGTGCTTCGTCGAGGAGCACGTCGGAGTGCCTGGTACAAATGCACACACAGACAAAATGACAATTTCAGTGCATGTTTGTTCAATACTTTCACATTGTTAAAAACTAATTGTAAGCAGGAAGCCATTGTGTGACTTTTTACACTGACTGAAAAGAGTCTTTTGTGTTTCCTCGCAGTCAAATGGATCGGAGTGGGCAAATCACGGGAGTCCATGATCCAGCGCTTCTAGACACCACCGACCTTGTCAGCCTCTTCCACCACGCACGCAGGCAGCCTAACTACCTGCTGGACTCTCTTGATTCCCGACATGACTGTGGAATTGGGAAGGCATTTTACACATGTATCGTCAGAACCGCTTCTGTGCCGAGATTTGAAACCTCATCAGCTGTTTGTACCGGAGCCTCAATAAGCTCAGCATACACCAGCGCCATTAACACACAGTCGTGCCGTGCCGTATCTGTCTGTTCTTCTGTTTTAAAGATGCTTTGTGTTTCGTTCTGTCAGGTGGAAGTGGCACTTTTCTCACTGACAGGTAGCAGGTGTGTCAAACTCATTTTTGTCGCGGGCCGCATCGTAGTTACAGTTTCCTGTCAACCCAAATAAATGTACGAACGCCTCATATTATATACAGTATAAGCTACAAAACAAACTGACAAATAATTTGTTTTGAAATCAGACTCGTGAAAACTTCTTAAATATTTTAAAAAGATGACTTTTAAAAGTGGACAATTTGCAATTTTAGTGATATATTTACTGCACCATTTGTCTTTGTCGGGCTACAGAAAATGATGTGGCGGGCCGTATATGGCCCCCGGGCCTTGAGTTTGACACATGTGGGTAAAAGGGATCTTTTCATATTTGCCTTTGTTTGCAGTCAATGAAAACGACGCAACCAAAAAGAGATTTCAAACTTGTAGCCACTCGTCTTTCTTCCTGTTACACACAACCCATACCCCCGTTTTCTTTGTAACGGTTTTATTCACACTGAGTTTCCCTTTAATTGCCACAGAAAGTCTGGTGTAACGCTTACTTACTCTTGGGTTCTGATTGCTGTTACTGTTGCACTTTTTTGTAATTTAAATAAATTTTATGGATCAGAGCAAATGGAGCTCGAGCCTCACAGTGAAAATTAAATGTGGAATACTGATTTTATTCATTTAGAAAATGTAATATACTGTATCCATACATGTATGCTGTACGTGTGTTTTTGTTTCAAACTAATCAAACCAAAAATTTAATGTTAAACAAAAATCTATTTTTGTATTTATATGTTAAAGTTGTGGTCATAATTTAATAAAGACAATACTTTGTAGTTACAGAAATACAAATGAACTGAAAAAATCATTTGTAACAGTAGGATGTGTTGGAGCTAAAACAACCGTTAAAAATATGTTCTAATTTGATATTTATTATAGTCATTACATTAAAAATTGTCAGGATTCCTTTAGATAGTAAACAATTATTGTTAAGCTTCTGAATGTGGTTAATCTATATATTTTCACTAAAACTAAACTTTTTCCTCATTTACTTTTTGGCACATTCAAATGAAAAACTATTGTTTGGAGGGTGTAAACCACATTTCAAATCAAGTCAAAACTTTTTTTTTTTACAATCTTAACATACGCCCCTAGTATCTTAAACTAGTAAAGTTTTTAACTATTTTTGATTTGATTTCCCCTTTTAAGAGAAATGCCACCGTTAGTTAATCAACTTGAGGGGCACGTTTTTCCCGTCTGAGCCAAAAGCAAAAGTAGTGGCATCGCTTCAGGTGTTAAATGTACGTATTACCAAAATGTTTCATGCACCTAATTACATGTTAACAGAAAATTATTTTGCATTTATTTCATAGATGGGCTACAACTAAGAACCGCTTTTATGCAGCTACTGGGTGCAGCCCAATCATGTCAAAGCCTACATGTAAGCAGAGCTGCGATGATGTCCGACTAAATTGAAAAGAATGCATATGTGTAATTAAACTAATAGATTTATTTCTACTATGAATTACTTCATTTTCAAGAACCCTCAACTCATCTGAGGGTTCATTTTATTATGACATACAGTATATATATATATATATATATATATATATATATATATATATATATACATACTTATGACATTATACCATATACATACTTATGACATTATACATGTCATAATAAAATGAACCCTCAGGTGAGTTGATCTCTCGCTCTCTCTCTATTATATATATACGTATATATATATATATGCGCCTGGAAGGAGAACTACTGCATGGTCACCTTGTTTTCCATCCTTCTGTCATTGGTCATCCTTGTTCAGATTGCGGCGGCGATCACCGGTTACATCTTCAGAAACAAAGTGTATATATATATATATCGGCAAATTCTTAAAATGCCATGCCATCCAATTACAACAAAATCACTTCAAGGCAAAAGATAAATTCAGGGCGTCGTAAATTCAAGGTTTCACTTTGACCACAAGATGTCGCCCTTCAACTGCAAATGATGGAAACGCTCAACGCACCTGGAAACTGTTACGCTTACTGTACAGTTTTTACTTTTCTTTGTGTAGATTCTCAGTCAACCAGGGACTGTTAAATCAAAGCACGTAGACGTCCATCAATTTGTTGTGTTTTCTGTAAACGGTTCAAGAAGATGACCAGGACAACTGCACTAATCGGCTTACGTTCCTGAAGTCTTTGAAGCGGTGTCGTTGTTGAGCTCAGCTCTCCAACCACAGTTTCACCTGCCGCTCATTTGCATCCTCTCGCTGGCCTTCCTGTCCACATTTGACTACATCTGCATGCCCAACAAACAAACAGGCACAGATGTGAGACCCACTCATGATTTTTACATACATAACACAAAGGCCCACAACGGAGCCTTTCTTGAGACTTCAGTTGCAGGCCAACTGCTCACCTCGCCCAAGCAATTTTGACATGTTTTCTCCTCATCTGCCACCCCTCCCCCTTTTATTCAAGCAAGGCCCCATTTTAATCCACAGTGAAGCCTCTTTGTCCACTGGAAGAGGCTGGCTATATGCGGACAAGCAAATGAGTTCTTTCTCCTCTTTGGGCCCAGTGTGGCGTTCAGGCGCTCACGCTAGATTGTGAATTTACAGAAAAGGGCCCCTTCAAATATCCCCTTGAATGGGACAATCTTTAATTTGTGGTGTAAGTGGGTGTGTGATCTTTTGACCGACATACAAAGACCACGATTGGAAGTCAGCCATGCCAGTCCTCAAAAAAGTGTTTTATGACTTGTCACGTGGCATGTGTTATAACAATTTAACAATTGGAAGGTGATCTTTATCGGCTGTGCTACCATATTTGCCCAACCGTGCTGGCTGCAAGGAACCATATTTTGTCACTTACTAACTTGCAATGAACACCAAACCCTGAACAAGGTGATTAAAAAGTATTAAAGTATATAGTATAAAAAAATTTGAAGTTGAATCAGTATACTTGGTTGTATAAATTAGCATCTAAGTAACAAACAAATGTCAGTGTTAATTTTTTTAAGGATGCTTGATAAATGGTTAAATATGAAATAGCGCAAGACTCAACAGTTGACCCCCTGACTGCAGAATGCATGGCTGTAATTTTATATATTTTTTTAACCCTCTGCTTTGACTTTCTGTGTGTTTTACCTCCTTCACCTGCCTCCATTCTTCTCGTCACCAAAAAGACCCCCCCCCTCGCCCGTCCCTCTCATCGTCCTTGTGCTCCACACAAGGCAAACACAACAGATGTGAGCAGCGACACCCTCAACAGCTGTTGACTCCTCTTCCCTTCTTGACCCCTCACATAAATATCTTCTCGCAACGTCGCCTGACTAAAAGGTCGAAAATTCCCTTTTTTTTTTTTTTTTTCAAGCAACAGAAATTAAGCAATGGAACACAAAAGTAAAAAAGACTCAAAAGTTGACTTTTTAATCTTAACATTTTACAGGCACTTAATAGACTTTATTGTTATTTGTATTGCTCGAGATGGAGTCATGATTGTACACTGTGTTAGGAATCACTCCTGATTCGCATGAAGCATGCCTTGCACTCTTGCAGTGCCCGTTTCCTGCAAGGCTCAAGACTTCTTGCTGCTCTTAATGTGACCTTATTGCTTCCTGGCAGCCGCATCTGGCCGTTGTCCAATATGCTTAGCGGCCAGCTTCTAGCAAGCCTCTCTTCTCTTCTCGGCCTTTTGCTGATCTCCCCACTCACTAAACACTCTCCCACCCTGCACGCTCCGACCTCGGAACCTGTGCAAGCACCCCCCGCCCCCCCAAGCCCCCAGGGCCCAGCTGCTGTCGCCTTCGCAGCCGTCCAGCTCAGCATGAGAAGCCCAGCAGCTGTTGATCAATGGGCAGCCGGAGCCAACGCCTGCTTGCCCCCCCACACACATACACCCTATCCTGACCCCCCTGCTTACACACACAGATGCATGCACAAACACACTCCCCTGGGACACAACAGATGGGGGTGAGCCAGCGCAAAGGGTGTGGTGGGCGACAAAAGGCCTGGTTTAGGTGTGTCCCAGTGATTTTGCTCGGGATCTAAAAAGTTTTTAAATTAGTGAGATGGGGGACCCCTAACTGCCCTGGGACTAAATATTCATGACTTGTTTAACAGGATGGAACGGAACCAAATCCAATTGAGTTTAGTCTTGATCCATCGGCGCTAACTGATGTGCACATTCTAACACCATGGCTGGGAACAGAGAGGAACTAGAGCTGGCGTAACCAAATTAGCTATTAGGTTGCTATATTTAGCGACTTTTCTGATCACTGCTTTTCAAAATATAATTAGTGAGTTGAATTGCTCATTTTTGTATTACTACTTTCCACTTGAGAAGAAAGGAGCCCAGGAGTTACAGAGTGATGTTTATACTCTACATCACGAAAGCAGTGATTTGGTGCATCTGATTGTCAATACTTTGCTGAGGTTGCCTTGCCTCACCTGCACCTCTCATATTACATAACGTGTTGCAAACTATGTTACGGACCCCCCAGGTTAGGGCTCACAGATCTTTAGAGACCCCAGTTTGAGACAAACTGCAGTAGATGATGATGCGTGGACAGGTGTTGGCGTCAGCGTGGTCCAGACTCGTTTCGGCAGCTGCCGCCCCCCCCCCACCCCTTGACAGAAGCATCCACTCCACCACCATCGCCACCTCTCAGCTTTTTATGGACCTGGCCTGTTTTGACTTTAAATATTTGCCCAGGAGGTGCTTCCTCTGTTTGGGGGAAGCGCCGAGGTCACGCTTTTGCTAGCCGATGCGCGCACACACACGCTCATCTTCTTTGTGTGTGTGTATATTTACATTCTACTGGTCGAAACGCACACCTGTACGGCCAGAGGTTGGGAGTCGGTTGGTCTGGGAGGAGGCGGGGCTAATTGTTCACATTCGACAGAAACATCATGCCATGCATCGTTGTGACTATTCCGATGCATTTGTACAACTTTCGAGGTTGGACTTTAAACCTGGATGAGAAGACTGTGAAACAAAACGACACGAGCGCAGCGAGATCTGTTTAAAGCCAACCAAGGCAAATGTAATGTTATTAAAACATATTCATCTCAAGGTGACACCTCTGTAAAGCGTCTTCTGTTCTTTCCTCGAATCTCCGGGGAGTTTTCCGCCTGTGATCCGTCGTTGAGACAGCCAAGCTAGGCGAGGCGACGCAAAGATGAGGAAACACGGAAGCCCGACGTGGATACAAAAGAGAGTGGGGAGATAATTACAACTGCAGTGAAAGATTCCGACGGTGATCCCACAGAAAACACCCCCGCCAGCCAGCTGAGTTCAAAGTCCAGGAGGGACGACAGAGAGAGGGAGAAGGCCGCATAAACAGGAACGCCAAGATTTTCTTTTTGGGGGGGGGGCGGTGTAGATGAACAAGAGTGGTGGTGTGCACCTTGCCCTGCCATCTGGGCCCCCATCACACACACACACACACACACACACACACACACACACACACACACACACACGCACACACGCACGCACGCACGTACACACACACACACACACACGCACACACACACACACACACACACACACACACACACACACACACACACACACACACATACGGTCTGTTAGTAAGGAAGACGGAGATGGCGGCAATTGCAAGGAAGCTTACCTGCAAATATTTTCAACTGTCATAGTGGGCGACACATGGGAGGGCTAACTAATGACGGTATTTAACACACACAAACACACACAAACACACACACACACACACACACACACACTTGGAACAAGCAACTGGACACTTCATTAGGTACACTATCTGTGGACAAGTGGTTCAGAATGTGGCCTGTGATAGAGTTTTTGTTTTTTTTCACTCTATCTTTTATGCAAGAACCACACAAGAGCCAGTTTGCCCATTTTACACTTGCAAGCGGAGGGAGCCAACATAACTTTTGTGCACCACAAAAGTGCTTGAAAGCAACTCCAAACTCTGCTCCCGCAGCAATCGTATTTCTTCTCAACAAGGAAAGTGGGATGTGCAGAACATGTCTTTATCTTGTGAAAGCTTCTGCTTGGGTCGTCTCTGCAAACTGGTTCCAGTAAGTTTCAGAGGTGGTCTCATCTCTTTATCTTCACAATGGTCAGCTAGCAGATGTTTACACTCCTGGGTGGAGCACAACTCAAGTTTACCACAAGCACAGGAAGAATGAACAGTTCTGAGTCAGCACTTGAAAATAATCACAAGATCAAAATAAGTTGTCAACCCTATCAGCCTTGTGAGAATAATGTCCCAGGTTCAACCTGGACAGCTGCGGCTTAGTGGCAAATGTTGCGTACAAGAATGCTGGGAATTTAGGAAGAGCCCCCTTGAAGAAACTCTTTCCACGTAAATGCCCACCCCCGAGGCTCACACCAAAAAGCAAAAAAAAAAAATCCCTAAGCTATGTTCCGCAGTCAACTTGAAAAACTCAAAAGCTTGGGCCCTTGCAAGTCAAGCTATCAGTTAATTTCAATTCATAGTTCGCACTGGGCCAGTTTGAGCTCTATTGCTAACCCAAACAGCAGCCCTCAGCATATGAGACCCGCCCGCTCCCCACAAGTGCAGATAAAAATAAAAGCAATGATTAAATATGGTGGTTGCTAATAGTCGTATACAGTCATGCTCCACATTTGCGGTGACAATGGCTCTTCCCCTCGGCGCCGCGGCAAGCGGGCCGGCCGTAAACGGCTATAGATGGCGTCCATATGGCCGTGGCTGATGGGGGCCATTTTCTGTATTGTTCACTTTGTCAGCCGTGCTGACGAGCGGGGAGAGCGAGACGGAGACGGAGCCAGCTAATGATGATGCAGAGTGCAGATGTGCTTCGGTGCAGCCCGGTCGTTAAGCAACAACAGCTTGTCTTGTGTGTCCGTGTGTGTCCGTGTGTGTGTGTGTGTGTGTGTGTGTGTGTGTGTGTGTGTGTGTGTGTGTGTGTGCGTGTGTGTATGCTACAACCACAGCTGCTTGCCAGCCTGTCTGCCTTCTTCGTCCTGACTTCATATACGACTAATAGTTACACACACGTTTGTCTTCAACTGTTAAAGGTGCACCTTGTTCATAAAGGTAACAAAGGAGAGCTTTATAGTTGCACCTTCCTATTGAACAGCTGAAATTGTATCATCAGTGAAAAAGTAAGCAAAATAGAGTTAATTAGGTTGCTTTAACATGATTTGTGCTCTGTTTTTTTTTTTTTTTTTTTAAACTACAAACACACTAACCAAAAGTCCCCCAAAGGGACTGAGCTTCAATATATGTCATAAATCCTCCCCGTGTCCATTTTTCCTCTCCGCCTTCTTCTGTCGAACTGTACAGATGGTCCCAAGCTGCCTTCAATAATCCAACGTCGGGCCATGCCAGTGCACCGCGGGCTACACCCCTGATGCCACGCACGCACCGAGTACAGTGCCAGTTCCCTAGGCAGGACCCAACGTCCCCTCCGTAGCCCAGATTGGATTGGCCATGCCTGGGGGCACATTGATTGTTTTTATCGTTGACAATTGATGACTAGGTATACTTTTTATCACACAAGATTGAGCGAGCAGATGTTTTTGTTTCAGGTGTGGACCCAAGAAGAGATGCAGGTGAGCGGATGGTCGTCGAGATGGAGGAAGGAATGTGACAGATGGGTCATGCCTGGGCAGAACTGGGAGGCTGGCATCGCACGGAGAGTACGCACACACACAGACACACAGACACACACACACACACACACACACACACACACACACACACACACACGCACGCACACTCACACACATCTCGTCACATGCCGTCCTATCCTTTGAGTCCGGCAAGTCATAAATAGACAAATAGATGGCACCGCAGCGGACATCTTGTTGACAATATGTTGCCTGTTTGCTGTTGCATTTTGTCCTCTGAAAATGGGATTTTTTATGTTCGCCTCACACGTGCAAGGTTCTTGATTTGAATCTCAGCTGTCAGCTTTCCCCAATTACCAACGTTTTGCATTTATCGTGCCTTTTTGTTCAAAAAGCCTACTGCTCCCACACCAGGAAAAAAGTTCAGTATCACTTTATAGTGTGATAAATTGCACATTATAATGTGATAAATTCCTCCTTATAATGTAATGAAGTTCACATATAGTATCATAAGTTTCGTGTCACGTCATTATAACATGATAAATTTCACATGATTTGAATTCAAATGATGTGAAATTTATCACATTAAAAGTTGAAATTAATCTTGTTATAATGAGAAATTGATCACATAACATGAAGTTTATCACATTAAAATGTAACATTTATAAGGTTATAGCGGAAAATGTAATACATAGAAAGGTGGAAACTTGGCATTAAATGGCTATAATTTGCGATGGAAAGCATAAAGTTGACCTTGCCACATTTTGGGGCATCAGTAGAGCACACAACCCTCGCTATCGTCCATCTCAGGATGATAAAGCTCTTAGTGGTGCACATGTGTCGTCGTCGTAAGGGGTGCCAAGTGTTTGCCCAACGACACCCCGAACACGCCCTGCTGGCACCTCTTATCTGGCACGCACAGCTGGCACAAGGTGGCAGAGGCCAGCCGCGAGATCACGATGGAGGGGGGGGGGGGCCTGTGTTTGTTATTGTTGGACCCGCGTCTGCTCTCGCCGCTTCTGTTGACGACCCAAATGTACTCGAGTACAAAAGTGAAGTGTTAGTTTGGATAACTTTGTGCTCTAATTTGTGCTTGTACTGAGATGAATGGGAGGGATTGAAAGCTAACCTCAACATGAGGGTGGGGCTTAGCTACAAACAAGTGTAATTTTTATTATCGTTATTTTTTTATTCGTTTTGACTTTGGCATTGTTTGTAGCGGACTTGTTCATTTTTATTAGCTTTTTTTTCTGCAAAATGCAAAATGCTTAGTTTTAGCGTAGTTTAAGTTTTGATATTAATTTTAGTTTTTATGATACATTGATGTATATATATATATATATACATATATATATATATATATATACATCAATGTATATATATATATATATATACATTATATATTATATATATATATATAAAGCATGTCCATTGATTCCGTCAGGGAGGCCAAGAAAACAGAATTGAATTTATATATAAAAATTCAATTCTGTTTTCTTGGCCTCCCTGACGGAATCAATGGACATGCTTTCCTCTTGTAAATCTAGTTCTGCATAAATACATGAGTGGATTGTGTTCACTTCACATGATATTTTGTGTGCGTTTTTGCAAATGCGTGTGAAAATGGGGGGTGGGGGTGCACTCTTTCTTTCTTTCTTACACACATGCAGACACCCAAAACTTCAACTTGTACCCCCCCCAGAAAAAAAGGGAGGAGAGTGAAGTGGGGCGGCTGGTTGACCGGATGGATGGATGATTGGGAACATTGCCGCCCCCCCACTTGGCCTCCACGCACACACAAAAATCCCCCCAGTGTCACCACCTTCTTCCCACACATGGTGCCCCCCTCTCCTGGCCAATGCAGTGCCACTGTATTGTGCACATGCAGAGGCCTGCTTGTTGCTTGCCTTCTGTCCTGCTGCGCTGAGTGCTTTGACAAAGGGGCTCCTTTTAAATATGCACACGCATTGATCCCGCACACACGCAAGCAAGCAAACACGCACACACACACACACACACACACACACACACACACACACACACACACACACACACACACACACACACACACACACACACAAACACACACACACACACACACACACATATATGCAGGCACTGTTCTCACTCCAGTTTTCCTCTCTCACTCGCCCAGGCCCGCCATGTATGTGTCCTGTCCTTTATTTTCCCACAGACAATCAACAAGTCTCTCACAAGCATAAAAAGCCTCCAGAGGGCTTAGCCCCCCTTCAGCCCTCCTCATGAGAGGGGGCGCTCTTAGCAGGACTGAGTAGCTAAAAGCTCCTTTTCTTCTCTTTTTGTGCTGCCATTCTTACTGTACATTTAGCCAAAGATGCATCAGCTTGATTTTAATAGAAAGCCTACAAGAAATACAAAATATTTTGGTGTATTTTATTTAGCTTGAAAGAATTCTGCCTTTGTTTTGCATTAGGGGCAAACAAGCCAAATATTGTCGTAGCTTGACAAACAAGAATAATGTTATAACAATTATATAATAATAATATAATAACAATAATAATAGAAACGTAGGTTATACCGTGAGTGAAAAATACATGGATGAAATGGAATACAAATTAAATAAATATAGGATATAATTGCACGGGCAAGGATGGTTAGAGTTGGTAACCAAATGTGCCTCCTGGGTGACATGTTAATCATTTTTTGTGAGAAGAATGAAACATCAGGAGGAGGCGCAGTGGCCTTTATGTCAACACCCCCCCACCCCCGCAAATGCACCCCACCCCCTTTGGTATAGAGGCAGCTTGGCAGAGGCTGTCCCTGTCCCTGTCCCTCACGCGAGGGGCCCTCCCGGCCCCCAGACGGGACGGAGGAGCCTCGGCTCGGTGTCGAGCCTCCCAACATGTTGAACAGGGCCGCCGCCTTGGGCGCAACCAAATGCTTCTGCAGCTGCCCCTTTGTCCCCCCCACTCACCCCACGAACCCACCCTACCTCCGCTTCCCTTAAGTAAACAAAGGACAGCAACAAATTAATGACCTACATTCACCACCAACCTCACACAGCCCACGAACAAGCGCTCGCTTGCAAACAGATGTTCAACGATGCAATCAATAACGCCACACCAAAAGGGCGGCGATATTCTCTTCCATGACCTTTTGGAAACACCAACACTCTGATCATTACAAACAACACAAATGTTGTACCTAAAGTAAAATCGGATGTACAAAAACACATTAAAAAAGTAAACATATTCACAACAATAATAAGAAACAGAACACTCACACAATACTGATTCTGAAGGCTTTTTCTTGTGCACTAAAATGAACATTGGTCAGGTTATGATGTTTTTCACGATCTGTCTTGTCTGACCTCATGACCTGAAAAGACGAGAGCACTTGAGCATGCCTTTTGCGTATCAGACTGTTTAACTGTGAACTTCTTTTCAGGTTCGCAGCAAAATTAGGTGCTCATCAGACATTGAGATTAGCGGCCAGCTTATGGCGTGAGTATGTGTGTGTCTTGGGGGTTCGGGGGGGCGGGGTTGGGGTGAGGTAGGCTTACTGAGGAGGCCATCTGTGGCCTAATGAACGCTGCCCAGCTCTCGATGCATCTGTAAGAGCAGCTAAAGCTCATTTCTTTGCTGCAAAACTACTTGAGGAGCTTTACAAGCTGAGTTGGAGGAGGGAGGGGGGAGGGGGGGTGCGCAACAAGCTGCCGCACAATTTTTACGTGGCTCTAACGCTTCAGATGCAGCCTACGCATGCAGCTAGCGCCAAAAGCTCCACCTTTTGGGAGACAACCAGAATGATATTTAACATAGTACAAATCTTATAATGAGAACCTGACGTATCAAAGAAAAAATGAGGGTGGATATGGCCGTTATCAGCGAGAATCTTACTTGCATCTCTGATTTAAAAATTTGTTCATCAGCGTTAATTAATGGGGAGCCGCACTACTCGGATGCACACAGTAGAGGCACTGTTGAGTCACAATGAAGGAAAATCATGATGGCAGCCATGATATCGACTTGGCAACATTATTTTGATCAATAGACATGGAAATAAATATATTAAATGGTGGAAGATAATGATTCATTTTCAATTCAAGGAAATATATTTTTATAGATAAAAATATTTCACTGATCTATGCAAATATTTTTTTATTCCATTGTCCGTTATTTTTAAAATTAATTTCCCCCAAACAATCTAAATGATTTCATTTTTATTATTTTTCAAAAATCATTGTGACTCTCAAAATGATGACTGGGCAAAAAAAAAGGCAGTGGTCCAATGTGAAGAATCTGATCATTTATTGCAGTTTGCACACAATTGAAAAATGTTAACGTCAACAGCACACCGGAAATGACCAAAACTAAACACAATTTGAATTTACTTCCCCTTGAGAAAAATAAACAATGATTGTCAAAGCTAAAAATGACTAAAACTCAATTTCAAATGAATTGTAAAACTAAAACAAATGTATTTAATCTCAACAGGGGCGCAAATAGATCTGACAAAAAGTAATTGCTTGTTTTTATTCCCTCAGATGGTGATTGTCCTTTTACCCCCAGACATTTGAAGCTCCCCATAAACATTTATTTTCTAAAAAGACCACCCACAGTCCCACACTCCTTGTTTTCAAGTAAACACGGCAAAAAAGTTGGAGTGTGGTTAGTTCACAGCCTGACACTCGCAAATAAATTATTACAAATACAATTAAATTAAAATAATAATAATTCCAAAAGAAAATCTTAAGAACAATCAGCCTGGACTACAGCAGTTTAAGGCGGTCAAGTAAAACCAGAAAAGAAATAAAACGACAGCAGTAATGATGCAAACCGCAGCAGGTCAGATGGCTGGGCGGGTTTGGGGCACACACGCACACATTGAGGTCTGGTGCGTTCTGCAACTCCTTTGTTTTTTTTTGGATTGTATAAACGCTTTACGATTCTTTTAAAATCCCAAACTGAGCTCCACCCCCCCAATACTAAAGATTTTGTTTAAAAAAAACCAAAAAATCAAAAACACCACCATTTTTTAAAACTCTGCTCTGATGAAAACACCTCCAGTGATGATTTGGATAAATTCTGTCTTTTTTTTTTTTTTTTAAATAACAAAAACATGTTCAATCGCAAATGAGGAGTTAAAAGGCATCTTTCACGCACATATTTTAACGTTCTTTTTTAAAATATAGCTTAAAAAGGTGCTTTTTGTCACGCACACACACACAGCAGAGATCAGTGCACACATTGACACCAGCTTCAAAAGCTTCAGCAACATTTCCCACCCACAAATTTCCAACTTTTAAGGACAAAATCCTCAGTTTCCCCCCCTCCCCCACCAGTCGTAGTCAGCTTGGCTTCACCCTGGAGTAGTAGTAGGAGTAGTAGTCGTATATTCACAAATATGTAAAAAAAAAAAAAAATTGTCAAATTTGATCAATAACAATGTGTACAGTAACACAGCAAATTCACATTATTGTCTTAAAAACAATCTTAAAATATACAAGTGTGGACGTCATGCAACAACAGCAGGTAAAAAAAAAAAAGGGGAAAAGAATTCCAATAAAATTATTCATAATAATAATCATAAATGAATTTAAACTATAACAGAACAATTTACAACCTTAAATTAAATACTTTCCTCAACAAAACGGTCTGCCAACTAGATTGAAGAAAACTATCAGTAAATCATTTGTAAAATGTTAGAAAATACTTCAAACTGATTGGAAACAAGAAAAAAAAGAGGCTGTGCATTGCATGAGTGCCAACATTTCACGTTGTCAGTCGCTCCCTGAACACGTCACAGGCAACACGCTTCGCTCGCCACCGTGCCAGTGGAACATCATGAATACACATGCACGGACACACACAGTCTCTCACACACACGCACACACACACACAGGCGCAACCAAACATGCACACACATCTTTCGAAGGATGCATGGTGATACCCGTTAAGCGTATCGCCGGCCGAGTGGTGAGATGAGAGACGGAAATGAAAAGTTGAAACGCCAGACCTTCAGCGACACTGAGAATGCAATGACCCGACCCAACCCCCCCACCCCCAAGTCAGTAGTAACGTGTTCATGTGCTATTAAAGTGCAAGACTCACTTGGATGGCCACGCCCCCTTCAAAGGCGAATTCCCAACCGCCGTGCAGCCGCATGTCAGCCCAAAATGAGCATCTCTTTACGCCATTTCATCTCGTTTCATCGTTTATCTATTGAAGCCGCCGGCCACGTATAGTGAGGGGCAGGACAATGATGTACTCTTCCACTAGATGGTGTCAGGTACAATTAACCCGTGCAAGTAAATTGAGAGGCAGCTAGATTTCTCCTGATATCAATTTACATGCAGTGAACCCCCGCACCCCCCCTTTGAGGTTTGTTATTTGTATAATCACCTTTTTTTTCCCTGGAATCAGCAGTTTTTGTGCATGATGCCACTAATAAGAAAGCACAAATTGGTGTCAACTCTGTAACATGAACTTTTCACTGATTGCAGGCAGGTCTGGAATGACCCACCGCGACAGATAGGGGTTCACTGGTAAATATCCTTTCGTTAATTACTTGCATGGTTTTTGGGAGGGGGGGGGGCGCGCTATTCTCTGGGGCTATCTGTCAACTGTACTTTTTGTGCCATTTTGATCATTTTCCAAAGCTGCACCGGGGCTGGACAAAAGGTCAAGAGGCGGCGCTTTGAAAGGCGATGCCGGCGCAGGGCAGCGGCGGGCGCGTCTACTTCCAGAGTTCCTGCGAGCTGTCCTCGATGGCCCAGTCCCTGACATTGGGCAGCGCCAGCGGCTCGCTCTTGACTGACAGCGAGTTGACCAGCTCGCAGTGGAACTTGCGGATGTGCCGGTAGAGGTCACCCGACTGCGTGAAGCGGCGCTCGCACCACTTGCAGGCATGCGGCTTCTCGCGCGTGTGCACCACGGCATGGCGGCTCAGGTTGTGCGAGTACTGGAAGCTCTTGCCGCAGGTGGCGCACGTGTAGGGCTTCTCGCCCGAGTGCGTGCGCTCGTGGCGCTTGAGCGTGTACATGCAGGAGAAGGTCTTGCTGCAGATGGTGCACGTGGGCACGTTGACGTCGCCGCCGGCCGGCTTGGAGCGCACGCCCTCTTGCTCACGGAAGTGCGAGCTCAGGTGCAGCTGCAGGATGTGCGGCGAGGGGAACACCTTGTTGCACAGCGGGCACATGAAGATCTGTGTGTGGGGCGGTGCCAGCATGTTGGACACATAGGGCAGCAGAGCGCTGTCAGCGCCGCCGCCCGCTGACGCCTCGGCCGGAACCTCGTCGCCGGGCGGCTTGTCGTCCCGCTCCAGCTCCGACGCCAGCGAGGCCTCGCGCAGGGCCGACAGGTGCGCCTCCAGGCCCAGGCGCCGCTGCGCCGACAGGGGGCCGCCCACACCGCCGTGCCCCGCCGTCTTGCCGCTGTGCTCCATCTCGTAGTCCCCGCCAGCCAGGTCCTCGTCCTCGTCCGACGCCGCGCTCCTCTCTACCTTTACCCTGATGGCTGGTGGGCTGCGGAGGCTGTCCGGCGGGGAGCCGCCGCCAAAGTAGCCGGCGTGGTGGTTGACGACCGCCGTGGGTTTGACAGACAAGTCCAAGACGCAGTCGGCGGCGTCGTTGGACAACCTGCTGCGGTGGCTTCGCGAGCGCTGTGACCTCTGCGAAAGGGATCCGGTGGAACTGGATGGGCTCCCGGCGGGCGACGCCGGCTTGACATCGGCCTCGCCGTGGCACGGGCTGGCTGGGGCCACCGCGGCCGGCGTTCCGGGCCTGTCAGCGGAAGGCATCCTCAGCCAAAGCGCCGCCGCCGCTGTCTTGCCCTCGTCCTCATCGTCGCTCAGGTCGGCGGCGGCAGCGGCGGGCCGGCCCGGCGAGCCATCCGAGAAGCTGTCGGCCTTGTCGGAGCAGCTGGAGCCGGCGCCGTCGTCCTCGCGCCGCGTGCTGTCGGCCTCGGTGGCGGTGGCCTTGCGCTTGAGCCGCTTCTTGCACACCTTGACGATGTCGTACATGTGCAGGTAGGATGCGGCGGCCAGCACGTCCTCCACAGGCAGGTCCTGGAAGCGCAACTTGCCTTCGTACATGAACTCCAGCAGCAGCGAGAAGGCCGGTGCCGTTACAATGTCGCTGTTGAGGTGCACCACGTCGCGCTTGTCCAGCTGGTCCTTGTAGAAGAGGTGGAAGTACATGCTGCAGGAGGCCAACACGGCGCGGTGCGCGCGGAACTGCGCCTCGCCCACCAGCACCGTGGAGTCGCACAGGAAGCCCTGGTGCCGCTGCTCGCTCAGACACTGGAGCAAATGTCGGCTGTGGTCGGGAAACTCCATCCTGCTGTCCTCATAACCTGCACAGACCATCAGAAAATGATTTTATATTATTTGGGTTTTACGTACACTGAGCACGGCCATCTTCTGTTTAAATGCCTGCGTTAACTTTAGCGTATTTGATTACCAGAATGTCCAATAATCCAACACACTCTCGTCATCAATTATTATTCTCATTGAATTAGAAAATAGAGAAAAATAGAAATAAAATTTCATATAGTTGAATCCCAAAAATGAAAATAAAAATCAAATTTTGCTCATCTATTCAACATTCAACACTTGAATTAGAGTACAGTGGAAAATGAATGAATTGAAAAATATATATATATAATCAAATCAGATTGCGCTCTTGTCTAGTCAACACTTGGGTGGCACCGCAACCAGGAGTTCTACTCATTAAATTAGGATAGGTTGGAAAATGTAATACCTTTCTGTGGTTCATTTCAATTAGTGGAAAAAATGTCAAATTATTATTATTATTATGATTATTAATATTATCCGGCACTCAGCATCGTACAAGAAGTGCTTCTAAATAAATTTGAATATAGTGTGAAACGGAATTCATTAGAGCAGTTCGGACCAGAGAGTGACAGAAGTTGAATTTGCTCTTGTCGACTGTCGTGCTCCGTCTAAATGAATGTTGTGGGAAATGTCAAAAATGATGTTAGACCTTAATATGAATAGTGTGGAAAAATATATTCATGGGCAAAAATTAAATCGTCCTCCAGTGCCACAAGGCGCATCTCGGAAAAATCCAACCATTACGGCACATGTCAGCTCAAAAAGAAAATACTGCATGATTGGATTTTTCATAATTTTGAATGAAAACTGCAAATTCACCATCTCAACAAATTGGAACCTGACGCAAGAAACAATCCAAATATTTTCCAAATACAAATGAGCTACTTTTAAAAAGGACTTCCAAAGTCATGGAGCCCAAACCAAAGATTATTTTTATTTTTTTTGCAAAGTAAAATCCATCCAAGTGTGCTGCACATTCCTTCCTGGCATGCGGCAATATTGGCGCTGCCTGCTCTTTTGTGCGGCGTGGCCCGCCGCTGCTCCTACGCTGGTTATTTTTATGAGCCCACTTTGGCCCGACTCGCCACGGCTCGCCTTTTAGGTAACCGGCTTTCCACAACAAACGCACCTACCTAAGCGTCACCTCCGCCCGCGCACGGCTTGACAAAACTCCTGCGGGCCCCCCACCGCCCCCGGCGGGCCCCCATTTTACAAAGACCCACCTGTTAACCACGTCGCTTTGTCCCTCCTGAGAAAATACATGCCGCTCACTCGCTCGCTGGCTTTTCTGACGCTGCTCGTTAGCCCGAACGCTTAAATGGCCTCATTTGAATGAAGCCTCGGTAAGAATGGACGAGTGTGTGCGCTGTGTGCGCGACTTTTAATGAGGGGCAGGGGAGGGTGTGTGTAATGGAGGGGGGGGGGGGGGTCTTACAGGGACATGGGTGAATTAGCCCCTCCTCTAGACACGCTCCCAAGACGTGGTCTTACGAGAAAAACCTTCGCACATCCTCCTCCTCCTCTGCCCAGAAGAAGAAGATTTACGATACAATCACTGTAAGTGCCCCGCTCGTCACAGCATCAATCCTAATCCTTAAGATGCCTAAAAATAAAGACGCGGGCATGGACCGGTCCCGTCCCGGCTCAGGGGGGGTCCGGGGACGGACGGCGAGGAAGGCAGGCGCTCGGGCGTGCGGGGAGGGGGTGAGCGAGAGGGGAGGGGGGTGGGGGGCTTAGCCACATCTGATCCAGCTGACGGGGGCCATATGGCAGCTGCTAGCCAGATAAAGAGATTAAGACGAGCGGCGAGTGCGATTACAGCTGTCTAGCCAATTCGGACAGCGCAAAGCTGCAACTTCAAAATTAGGCTCTTCTGCGCCGGCCGGGGCGAGCGTGAGCGCTCGCACCCGGCCGCTGCTTTCGAGAATAAATAAAAGTCGCGCCGTTGGAAGAAACTCGTGTTTTGACATTTCACAGCCGCACGCTTCATGCGGATAACGTGATAAGGGGTGCGCTCTCAAAGAATTATACAGTATAAGTCTGACTTCCAGTCCATGCTCAAGCAATTATTTTACTCTCCGCAACTGCAACAAAAACCTGAATGTAAAATAATCCCGGTGTCTTTAGTCCGTACTCTAATCTGAAGCACAAAAGATGGAGCTGCTTTCAACAAGAACATTTCAAATGAGAGAAATTTGTGTTTCTACTCCACACTCGAGCAACTTTTCGAAAAAATCAATTTTGTTACTCCTCACTCGGGGCTGATAACAGACAAATTAAATAGAATGCTCAGGCTTAATTTCTCAGCCGCAACAGTAACACTGCCAAAACGAGAACATTTGAAAATTTCAAATCGCGCAACAGTAAGACCAACTGCCAAACGAGAACATTTAAATGCTTTAGTGAGAACTTTGAAGTGAATGACTGAGTGCTGTGACAAACAAATGAAGTAATCCCACTACGAGTCCACTATCACCGAAAACGTTTCAAACACTTGAAGACCATCTCGACTTTAAAGCGAACCGCGGAAGAACGTAATGAAGGAATTAAAACACCACCATCTAGTCCGTACTCGAGATTTACACCGTTGGCCAACTCTTCCGACACACAACGCACACACGTCACGGGAGCCGATACCTGCAGCAGTCCGCATCCACTCGATGAGGTCCAGCGTGGCCGAGGAGCCGGAGCTCTGTGACTTGTGCGCGCTCACTCTCTCTCTCGCTTTCCCTCTCGCTTGCTCGTCCGTCCTTTGCTTCTCTCGCCTGTCCTGTGAGTGGGTAGCGAGTGAGCCGGCAAATGCGTGTGAGGAGGAGGAAGGGGAAAAAAAAGCAGCAGCAGCACCAGCACCAGCAGCAGCAGCTCACTGTTGAAAGTGCGAGGGACAGATGCAAAGTGGCCGAGATGTTGGAGGGGGAACCAGATACCACCTCCCACCTCCTCCTCCTCTTGCCTGCTACTAACTGCCACACACACACACACACACGCACACTAACTCTCCCAGGCTGTCTCACAATAAAGGGCCAGGGAGGGAGGGAGGGGGGTGGGTGGATGGCAGCCTGTCAGCTGCTCTGACATCATCCTCAGATGGAGATGCTACCTCCAGCTGTGCTCTTTCTACAGCCATATGCTGCCTCCTCTACACTCCTGCCACCAGACTCCTCTTTCATTTTAACCAACAACTTTGTCGCCTCGCCCCCCCCCCCCTTTTCTCTCTCTGTCTTTCTCTGTCTGGGAAACGACATGAGCGACTAACAGCAGCAGTAGCAGCGGTTAGTTTTTTTTCAAATCCAGCCTAAACGTAAGCACCCAAAAGTTGCCAAATGACGGGCAGCAAGTTGTTTCGAGTAGCGTTTCGTCTCCCTCTGAGACAAAAGGCACATTTGCGACTGACAGACACACGTAGCTGATATTGTTTGCCACTTTTTCACGCTTCGGCGACGCTCATTCATTCCACCCCCCACCCGCTCAGGCAAGCTACGATACGAGGCAACAATAGAGCTTTAAGACATCTAATGTGTACAACTTTTTTGGCATCATCAACATGGTGCACACGTAAATTTTGAAAATTATGAAACGTCTGCTTTCATTTTCTTTCTCAGGAATATCGATGATGTTCAACCGGGACATATTTAGTGATCCAAAAGCATCCAAAACAGGTGAAAAATCCCAATATACGTTTATATTTCATTAGTAATTATTAGGTAATTCATTACTAGTTTGCAATTTGTTTTTTGTTTTTTTGTTGTCCGGTGAAATACAAAGTTTTGATGTTCTGCCTGAAATTCATACCTTTATTGTTGTAAACATTCAAGAATCCAAGAAGATTTTTTTTTTTTGCATTAGAAATATTTTAAATTGATCAGCCAATTAATCAGTTATGCCTGCTCACACTGCACTGAGCATTGGATAGCTCCCGATACGAGTTGCTGGAACAACTTTCTCCTCACCTACCCCTGTGTGATTTTTCCCCCCCAAGCCCATTAGGGTCATTGAGCTCGGCCCGTTTGGAAGATGTGGATCACTAGTTGGCCGTGATGACGGTGCTGTGAAGGATTCCATAAGAATCCTTCCAGGAATACATGAAAGTGTGACAGTGGAGGCTGGAAAAGCACGTTCAAGCCCAGGGGAATTACTTGAGACGTAAAAAATTGTAGTTTAGATTTTATGACACCAGTTCTATTCTGAATAACTTCGTACATATGAGGGCCAGGACGCCGACAAAACAAACACTCCACCCATTACTGCTCCATAACTTATAAAAGCTCTGTGCTGACTGTCGATCCGTCACCTTTCAATCGGTGAGGCAGACGGAAAGAAAATTGAATACATATCAAGTGGCGTTAACTGAAAAAACTGAAAAAGATCAGTAATAGTTGGTCGTTACATTATACATATACGTCCTTGGATTTTCTTTAAAAGTTTGAGAACCCCTGGTTTAAAAATGAATGGATGTGTTACGTCTGAAGACGAAAACGTCCCAATTTGATCTTGAGAAACTTTTTCAAACGGCTCACTTTAAATAACTGCAGGTGGCCATCTTTCAAGTCGGTGCAATAGAGTAGTAGTGACAAGCCTACCACCTATGTAATGGTGATGCATACATTTGATTTAACAAGTTATTTTTTCTGTTCGAAGACGATGGCGAAGCTATAAAGAAGACACCCCTGGTGAAGGAGCCACGCCGAGCCCAGAGAGAAGCTAGCTACGAACGGCTAAAAGTGGAGGCGAGCGTCGAAAGAAAGCTGGCGTGTGGAGGACTGGAGCTATGTCCTCCATAGGACTTTCCTTTCTTCCTTTAGGCCTCGCTACTATGACAACAGCTGCTAAAAAAAGGCGAGCTAACACATCACAGTCATGCTAGGGATAAGGAAGCTACTTTTGACTCGCTCCCTCAAGCTCTCCACACGCTCGCCGTATTTCAAGCGCCACTTACAGGCAGCACGCTCCGACGTCCCCCGCTGAATCCTCCTCGGCTTTCCCCCCCGCTTCCCCTTTACGCCGACTTTGTGTCGCTTTCCATAGCAACCTTGTGGAGAAAGGGGAAGGGGAGAGGGACTCTGCGGCGGCCAGATGTTTCCGAGCTGTTGCTGCCTCCGTCCCTGCCTGGCTGCTGTTTTCTCCCCACACAACAGCTCGCAACTCGGACTGGGACTTGACTGGCAAGGCTGGGAGCCAATGGTGGAGGGTAGACAAGGAGCAGGAGCTGAGGGGGGGGGGGGGGGGGCGGTGTATGTGTCTTCTTGCTTTTCGCCTTCGTTCTTCGTCGGTCGGCGGAGGTTGACTCCGAGCAGGCGGCAAGACACACACCGAGAGGGCAGGGAGGGAGAAGCGGCTCAGCCAAACCGACTGGTTGGGCGACTGTATGAGACGAGGACGGGCAGGGAGCGCAGGCTGCAGAGAGAAAAGAGTCGGGCTGCGCGGTGCCTCATGGGTAATGCAGTCCGGCCGGAGTGTGCAGGTGCACAGCGGTGAAAACGCCTCGACACCAAAGCAGGTTTCAAGTTAACCCCTCACGAAAAATAACAATACTGAATATTATCCAGGACTATGAATTGATATTGAGTTATACTGTTTTACTAATAGGATGATTTTTAGTGCCACTGAGCCAACGTTCAACCGAACTGCTTTCATCTGCTGACGTCACAATCACCAGGCCAGGCACGTCTCTGTGCGATAATATTATATTAAATACATCTTGCTTCAGTTAAAAAAGGAATTCTAGTAATCCTAAATTTGTCCGTGAAACAGAAAATAATACAAACTGGTGAGGGAGATGTAGGGAGGTATTTTAGTGCAGTCCATCATGCATAGTGCCGTCCAGTCATAATTATTAACTAAATAAAAACTATATTAATTATGATGACTCTTTATGTAGTGTAGTCTGTATGTAGTAAAAACACAACAATGAACATTAAAAAAGTAACACAACAAACAACCAACCTAACGAAAAGTCTCTTTTTGTGGGTCACTAGGACATGCACCTTGGCGGAAGGTCTGCCCAGCGGGGAGACGGACACGTCCCGCGTCCTGCATCCTGCGTGGGCGAAAGGCGTCCTAGTAAACTAATTGGCGTCACTAATAGGCGGCTAATGAATTGACATGATGCGGTGTCATAGCCGCGGCACTTGTTCAGATGCAAATGAATGGCGACCCTGTTGTTGCCTGTCAGTTTTCAGGGGCTCCACTTTCGCGGCGCGGTGGGACAATGAGGCCCTTGTGTGTGTGGATGTGCACTCAGGCACACACACACCATGCAAGCGCTCATGGGGCAAGTGGGAACTACCCAAGTATTTCACGATCCAGATTGATATGTTTGTAGCTATTTTAGCCCCTGGACTTTGAAAGAAAAACGAGAAATAAGACACTACTTAACTTCACTTGAGTCACATGATTGGCGATGTGTGGCGGCCCTACAGTACGCCTTTTAACCTCTGGAGGTCGCTGTTGGTCCCATGTAGGTCTCGGAAAGCCGTTTGAGCGTTTATTCTATGAAGAGGTTAACAACTTTAGGTGCATGTACCAGTGTGCTCACTCTCCGCTTGAGAAATAAGACAATTATTTTTATGCTTCATTGTAGTTTGTATTAGTTATAATATTAGTTTTATTTTAATTAATGTATGTTTGTGAGCGTGTGTTGTGCGTGTGTGCCACACAAGGTAGAACAACTGTGTTTTTAAACTGGCTGGTCTTCCAGATGGTGCAGACTCATTTTTTGGAATGATCAAAAAAAGAAGCCAGCATGTTTCAGTCAGGATATGTGCTTGTCAATCAAACGCGCTCACCTCATCTGCTTTCTGTACATATGTGTGTATCCGTTTCTGCCTCAGCATCCACACAGTGAAATTTGGCAGCACGTGTGTGTGGGATGTTCACACCTGTGTGTGCGCGTGTGTGCATGCACGTGTGTGTGCGTGTGTGTGCGTGCGTGTGCATGTGCGTGTGTGTGTGTGTGTGTGTGTGTGTGTGTGTGTGTGTGTGTGTGTGTGAAGCCCACATGGAGCTGTGCAACTTTGGCTGTGGCTCCATGATGGACATCTGGAAGCTAAATTGGTTAATGGCACCTCCAAGCTGGATGCACATGTGTGTGTGTGTGTGTGTGTGTGTGGGGGTGGTTGGGTGGTTGTGTTGGGGAGGGCTGTACATCTGTCCAGCTGTCGATGCTGCTAGCCGTGTCCTTTTTGCTTTGCAAATGAGAGTGTGTCTACGTGGAGTGCCATTGAAAATCAATTAAAATATTCATAAAGGCAAAAGTGGCAGACACAGATTTTCTTTCTTTCTTTCTTTCTTTCTTTCTTTCTTTCTTTCTTTCTTTCTTTCTTTCTTTCTTTCTTTCTTTCTTTCTTTCTTTCTTTCTTTCTTTCTTTCTTTCTTTCTTTCTTTCTTTCTTTCTTCCCACAGTCGTAGACGTGTACAAATGACGTTAAAGGCAAAACAAAATAAATGCTTCACGAGTGACGTACCAAAGTGAGCAGCAAGAACCAAAATATCATACGCCGCTGGTCAGATCCGACGCAAAGTGTGTGTTTGTGCGCGCAAGTGTGTCAAAGCGACCATAGCAGATGCACAACACTGTCATGTGCACACATTGTGTTTATTGGGGAGAGATCAGAGACATGTGATGTACAAGTCCATCTCTGTCTGTCTTATCTGTCTGTCTAGCGCCTCGTCTGTCCCTCTCCACTACAGATGTCAGAGGAGCCAGCCAACAGCTGTGGCAGTGGAGGAAATTAGCCCCCAGGCGGTGAGACACACACACACACACACACACACACACACACACACACACACACACACACACACACACACACACACACACACACACACTGATACACACAACCAGAAAGGCAGAAGACAGTTCAAAGCATAACATACTTTAAAAAAAGTGATCATGTGACATGTTCTTTTTTTTTAAGTTCCTGACCCATACTACACTTAATAGGAAATTTCCACAATTAGCTCCTTGAGTTATTCAACTGCAGAGTGAGGTGGCATCTTTGAGGAGGAGCGTAATCATATTGGCAGAATACAGAAAGGAATGTCTAATTTGTCGGTGGTTCTGTTAGAATTGGTGAAATAATTTGATACTAATGCGACGCCACTTTGCCAACATGCTTCTTGACAGCCTCAAAACCGTTTTGTGGACCGATGACACAAAACGTCCTGTTCACGCATGAAAAATTAAGCTTAGTTTTTTTCTGGGGCTGCTTTCCTAAATCTGGAACTGGGTGTCTCACATGTGTAATGAATTGTCAAGACTAGCATGACATTCAAGAGCAAAATTTGCTGCCCTTTGCCAGAGAACTTAGTCCGTCAAGGCCTTTTGCCTTGGATTTTGTTAGCAACCACAAAATAATGCATTGTATTTCTGCATCACAATGACAGGTCCATTTGATGAGCTCGATTTTCTGCCTTTGCATTACGTCAACGAGGCACACCGATGCCAAACTCGGACGAGGTCTTCAGGCTCATATTGTCAGTGGACAAAATTGGATTTTGATGGCATGGGGCCTTGAACTGCAAAGTGTTCTGCCACCTCTGCCCATTGCGCATCATTGTGGGCGCGACGCTGTTGTGTCAGTCAGTAGCCACCACCGCTGCACCCCCCCCGAGCCAGCGGGAACATTTGCCTTGTGGCTTCAATTCCCAGGAATGCCTAACCTGCGCCAGCTGTTGACAACATGCTAGCTGTGCCAACAATGCGTGGCCGCCACACCTCAGCTGCCACTTGGGGCGGGGGGTGGGGGTTGATATTGCTTCGTGTGTGTGTGTTCACATCTGTATTTATGTTTGCACATATGCACGTATAGATGCTTCTGAGTGTGTGTGTGTGTGTGTTCGTGTTTGCGTGTGTGCGCTTATGTGTGCATCTGGAGCAGCATGGAAGAGGCTTTTCAGCGCCTCAATTCGCCTGCCAAACAGTCCAGATGTTAGCCATGTGAGCCTGCGGCCAAGTGGAGGGAGCTGCACACATTGTTATTATGATCAGTGTTATTAATATTCAGTGCTGCCAAATTGCAGCTTGTTTTTGCCTTGAATTTGTTTTTTGTTTTTAGAGATTTTTTTTGTAAGTTTTGGACAGGATGTAATTCTGTTCTGTTCTACCTACCCAGAGTTTTCACTGAAACTAAAATGCAGAGCTTCATCAAGTCATTGAGGAAGTGAAATACTGGCAAAAAATATTTTTTAATGTATTTCATTTTATTTGTATTATTTACTGTGAAATAAGAATACATGTGGAAAACATTGTTCTAAAAACTAATCAAAAATTTTCATCTTAGTCATTCAAGTATATTTTCATGTATTTTTAGTGTCCAGAATAAGCTTCATAGTGTTTGGTCAACAGAAGTTGAAATATCGCATTGTGGCACTAATAATTAAAGCTTATCTTTTGTTATTTTGGGAGAGCAAAATAACACAACAACATGTTGAGCAATTAACTCCATCATCATGTCGCTAGGATGTTGAGGCAGTTTTTGGTGTGTGTCCACATATATGCATGTGTGCGCTTTTGCTAAACCACAGAGGTGGCATCTGCCCATGTTTGCGAGATTCACGTGTTGGGACTTCCACAGGGCTTAGCTCTCGTCCTCCTGCCCCATATGGCGAGCCGACATTGGGCTAACGCGTTGCGTCCATCCCGTGTGTCACCTTTCAGCCGGCTGACCGAGTAAACAACAACTGGACATTGCCGTCAGTGTTGATGTACTGTTTTGTTCAAAATTTAAAAAAAAAAAAAAAAAGATCTGGTCTGCTAAAGTTGACAGATGACATTTGTTTTTCAACCCAATGTCCTCATGAGTGCTTGAGTCATATCCCAAATTAGCTTGTCTGTCAACAAGTCACATAAAAGTCACTGAAATGTGCATTTTGCACCAATAATAGCAATTTTAGGGGGACGTATCAGTGGGCAAAGGGAGTTCAGATGCACCATACAGTGACAATTAAGACTTGAGTCGATTCAATTTGATTCGATTCTATGAAGATGTGATAATTCCTCATTCCCCTGTATTGTTTGTTAGTGCCTCGCTCCCACTGACTCATGTTTTTTAGTAGTTCCCAACATAAAATACAGATCTTCAAATGGAAACGCACCCTTTTAGTTATGTTGTTTACACAAAAAGTACTGTCCCAGCTTCTTTATGACTACTTCCCATCACACACAGTGCCACAACGTGCTCGGCACAGCATGCTCGGAGATTGCAAATGAAAAGAGACGTGTCTGTCCTTCTCTGGACAGATGTTTGTCCTGAAAGTAAGATGACGATTCTTGGCCGGCCTCCCCGGGGGAGCCACAAGCATATTTGCACATTAGTCGTTAATGTGTCTGCTGGTGTGTGTGTGTCTACACAAAGGAGGATTGTTTTGTCTCAAAGAAAAAAGCAGAGGAGCGCAACTAGGAAGTGTCAGGATTGGAAAGAGCGCACCCTCAGGGGCCATCAAAAAATCTCCGTGTGTGGCTTTGCCAGTTGTTAGAAAGCCAAACACAATCTGCGCTTCCAGATGTTGACAGATGCGCCACCGTCAGCCTCACTTGGCGGCGGCGACACTTCCTGCATGCTCCCCCGGAGACTTTTTCTTCTTCTTCTTCTTGGCTGGAGAGCCACATCAAATATGATGTTTTCCAGGAGTGAACCTCAGAGCACTGTTCTCCTTCCAGATGTGCAGTGAATAATCAAAACACACAATTGGTTTTTCTTCGAACATGTGTGACACTGACACAGACACAAGCAAACAGCTGCCTCCTGATGTAGAAGCCACACAGATAACAGCACTCCCTAGTGGCCTGGAGTGCTTTGTGCAGTGATGACTGAATTTAAAGGATAAGTCAGGCAATTCAGAACAAGTTTTACTGTGGTGAAAATTGGCTTTCCCGCATTTCACAACAAAGAAATAAAATGCGTGTTACTGTTATAGAGAAGTGTATTTGTTTGGTGCTTTTCTCACCCAAGTGCTTCTTTTTTGGACATGTGTCCCATGATTACAGATACTACAGAGACATAAGAGGAAAAAACAACACATTTAGCAATAAAAGCTATAAAAGTGCACCGTAAGAGTAAAAATGTGTAGTGGCTTTTGTGGCCCAAAGCCCCTCATGTTTTTTTATTAGAATTTTTTTTTTTAGGGTTACAACAGCTGAACAACCTGAGAAAGCAGAACGTAACAACCTGGGGGGCCATGCAGCGTAGTGGGTGCAGAGAGGGGGGGGGGTGTATTTTGGGGCATGGGATGGTGGAGGGGGGTATGCAACCTGTCTGCACAGGAGCAGAAGGTGCGTACACACACACACGCACACGCACACGCACACATATTGCACATTTGAGAGCATATGCGTTGAACATCTAACAAAGAAACACACACGCTAACACATAAGCTAACACGAAAGCTCCACAACTAACCAGGTCAACTACTTCAGTAAACAAGAGAGTGAAGATCTGAAGAAAATCTATCATGCTATAAATAATAAAGGATAGCCGCATTTATACACTCACGCACAGCTCGATCAGCATTATCACAGTTTAGCCCTTTTAGTCAGCTAGCGTCATGCTAACGCTAAAAAGCGTTTGTGTGCTTGAACACTGTAGCTGAAAGTCATATATTCTTTAGCCTCTGTGATGAACGACTACTATCAATGCCGTAATGATGAGTTAGAAGAAAAGTTGAGAGCTCTCAATGAATAGTATAAAGTTCAATACCCGTGGAATCATTTATTTGCAAATTTTATTTCATTTAAAGGAAAAACGGGGGCCCAGTTTATTTGTAAAAAAGTTTTAAAGAAGTTATTCGGCTGTTTCGTTTTGCCATGTACTTTTCCAAGTAGCTCGTGATTAGCGTGACTGCTTTAGGTGTGTTGTGTCTGCGGTCATCTGCTTGTGTGCTGCCTGCATTAGACAGGCCTTTGCACAGGAGGTGACCCAGAAGAGGTCCACGTATGCATGTTGGACCATGCTGGCTGCCAGGCGCTGCTGCTGCACAGCACACCTTGAACACTCCGACTGCAGCTGCTCTTGTCCCGTCTCTTGTGTGCATGCGTGGATATAAATATATTTACATGCGTGTCTGTGTATCCCCCCTTCACCTCCCGCACGGGGGTCCGTCTGATCGCAGCTGTCCTTACCTCTCGGCAGGTCTCCTGGGCCGGGCTGACCCCTCTGTCTCTTCAAAGCCACCCCGGTGACGAGCTGAAGGGGGCAGCTTCTGCTTCCTTGAGCTTTGGGAGCTGGGGCTGGAGTTGAGGAAGGGATGTGTGTGTGGGGATGCAGGCGCAAATATGGTGTGTGTGTGCGTGCGTGTGCATGCGTGCGTGTGTGTGTGTGGCCGTGGGGCAAAGACAGGAGGTTTGGCAATGAAGGGTAGGGGGTGTTATAGTAGACAAGAGGTCGAAGTTTAGTTTGACTGGGTTGGCCTGAGTTCACCCTTCTGTGTCATCTGTGAGTGTGTGTGTGTGTTATGAGTGTACGTGTGTGTGTGATTGTGTGCGTGTGTGTGGTAATCTAACAAAATGTGAAATGTGAAATAAAAGCGTGTGCTGAAAAAATGTCCCATATACCCAATTTGACCTCAAAATGTCCACCCCGCATTCATTTTTTGAACACAGTCAGATGATCCGCAGCTGCCTAGCGCAACTATCAAAAACCAAAGCATTGTGTGAGGTTATCAAAAACACCTGTGTTGTATCATCAATACACAATTAATACGTCATCAAACGCTGAGATCATATCTCCGGTCGCTTGGAATGAAATGGCAAATGCGGTGCACTTTTCCGCCAGCGATAACCTTGTTGCCCATATAACGTATTATGGGGAACTCCGAAGATTTTTCACACAAAACTAGGTCACTATTCAGTGAGCCATGTGATACACTACTCAGTCAGAGTAGAACATCTATAAACAGACACCTAGTTTCCGCTCTTATTTGTATGTATTATGTTCTCCTTGGCCTTGATTTATCAAACATGCATGAAAGAAATCTTATCAAAGCCATTTAGTCATTTTTCAAAATGAAATGTATTGTTTTTGTCTTTAAATACATGGAAATAATACGAAAGATATAATATTAATTATAATATCACATGTAAATGTATACATTTGAACACCACATACATACAGGACAGACAGACACATGAAGAACCCCCAAGTGTGTGCAATATGTATGCGTAATATTTCACATCTTTTTCAAACTGAAAACAACCGTGTTGACAGTTGACACAGGTGAGCTCATTAGCAAAGTGCTGCTAAGCCGTTTGGCTAAGTAGCACCATGAGATCTCGCGAGATCTGGCTCCGTGGCCCCAGGAGGCCGTGCGGGATGATGGTATGAGATGATGATAATGATGATGATGATGCGCACGGGTGGTCACTGGTGAGCCAGCTCTCGTGAAAATACGAGAAGACCTCCCCAGACGCCTTAATAAGAACTCCGAATTGCCCAAGGTAAGACGCGGGACTGTCATATACTGCCATTTGAGTGACTGAACGACGGGAATAAGAGGGAGAAAGAGGAGGAAAGGGAAAAGGCGGGAGTGTTGGTGGTGAGGGGGGGTGTCTCCGCGTGACGTCAGGAGCTTCCCTTAAAGTCAAAACAAGACGTTGATGCGCAACGCTGTGAGGGAATCCGAGAGGATGAACAGAGTCAGAGACCTCTACTTTCGGGGCTGCGGACTGTAAAGCACACAAAATAATAAACGAAGAAGACTTCATTAAGACGAGACAAGCCACGAAAAAAACACAAGTTGTATCGAGACTGCACCTGCTGCTTCAGGTAAACTAGCTAGCCCGGTAGGTAGCGACGGTGTTGTTAGCATAACAACATGGCTGTTTTCATGTTATGCCGGCCAAGTGACGTTTCGTTGCAGTCCAGATATTTTCCAATGTCACGTTCATATTAGTGCCATGACATACATACACTGTTTATTATGGTGACAGTGGAAGGGGGTAACGTGCGTCAGCTTGGCAGCCAGTGACGTAAATGACGACGATGATGTTGATGATGATGATGAAGATTTGTACATCATCATGTTTGCCAAACAAGTCTTAACTGAGCTTTTTAACTGTACTGGCAATTTTCCCTATTCAAAAATGAAATTTCAATAGAGATTGTATGGCAAGTCTTCTTAACATTTAAAAGGTAAGTTTGGCTATCCTCACTATCCAGAGTGTTTTCTCACATTGGTCTGATGTCGCTATTTGTTTCCTTACGCAAAATCCAAAGAGAGCTTTCTCGCGAATAATTCTAATTAGATTCCACAGAAAAAATTGGTGGGGGTTTACTTTATTAGTAACCACTTGGCTTTCGCATATGCACGGTTCTCTATATGTGAGTGTGCAGATTTTTTCCCTCCATTTTTTTTCACTCTTTTCAAAGTAAAAAAAATCCCTCATTTCTCTCAGTTTATCAGCATTTTTGGAGGGGGTTTAAAGGAAAAAAGTTTTGGGCCAGCCAGGTCCAATACATCATCCATATTATGTCCCCTTCAATTTGTCAGAGAACAGAATTTCCTTTGCGCCTGGCATGTGCTTCCCCTGGCATAGCTGGTGCATCCCGACAGTGCATATCACCATGGCAACCACCAGCCTAGTGACAGGGGGTTCTCCTCGCACTTCATCTCAGTCATCGTCTCTTGTTTTAGCCTCTCTCCAAAGCCCAGTTTGGACTTGGTTTTCTTGTTCTCTCTAGCGAGACGAGCGAATGAAAGGAGATATTTTTATTGCGTGTGGTTTAGTGTGTGCAATTCGTGTGCGTATGTGCCAGGGTGTGTTCCCGGTTTAAACCATGACGCCGCAGTCCCTCCCGCCCTTGTGTGGCGACGGCGGTGGCGGCGCAGACGCAAGCTGATCCGAATACTGATTCACTCTGCCCGCCGCGAGGTAGCCCAAAGTGTTAGCTCAGCCGCCGTGGCGCTAATCCCCAATTGAGGCGGCGGCGGGGCGCTGTTGTTGTGTAATACAGTGTAGTGTAGCAGGGTGCATTTGAGGTGAGCATGCCAGCAATGCGGGCGAGAGCTGGTGCAGAGCTTTTGGGCAGAGAGGGACTGTAACTGTGTTTTTTATTTATTTATTTTATTTTCCTGCTATTTATAGCCCATAGCATGCTCTACTATTCCACAGTCCCAAAATGCTCTGGCACCTCCCACACGTGCAGACACAGCAGCCTACACACATCATTCGTCATGCGGGAATAACATAGCGTGCTAGATCAAGATGAATGAAGGAAGCAGACGACGTATTTGTCTGGCAAGCAAGGTCACGTTCTGGCTGGCGCCGGAGACTTTGTCGTCAGTCGTGCGACCGGCACAGCAGGTGGACGACTATGTCCTCAAAGGAAATACGGCGCTACCTTAATTAGAGTTGCAGGAGAATATTAATTGAATTCTTTTGTGTTTAGTGCTGACTTTGACTGTCAGAGAGTTGTGATAATAAATAAAAAACTACACAGCTTTAGCTTGAATTATTCTTGATGATTTTATACTGGGAGCCAGGACAAGGGCGAACATTTCACTTTTGTAATTTTCTTGGGTGACGAATGACCAACTTGGCATATTTGGAAGTGAAATTGGTCGGCATATGATTAACAATAATTCTCAGTTCCTTAGTGATCAAATAGCAGAGGATATGAACAAATAAATCATTTTATTTCATTTTCTCCCTCCCTCATTTCATTTCCTTCCAGGCTGAGTCACTGCCGGTGAAAAAGGTCTGGAGAGGGAACAGGAAAGGAGGAGGCGGCAGTGGCGGAGGACGAGAAGAAGAAGAAGAAGCGAGGAGGGAGGGAGGGAAGGAGGAAGATAAGCCACAACAGGAAGCATCGCGACACGCGCACACCCTGAGTATTTGGCGTGTCGTGGAGTGAGCGACTGACTACGTGAACTGCGAAGCAAGGAAGGAAGGGAGGGAGAGTGACGCGAGGCTGGGAGAGCCACCCCCCCTCCTCCCCCTCCTCATCCTCCTCCTGCTGCTGCTGCCCGGCGCTCTCTGTGGAGCAGGCGTGTAGCGGCAACGCACTCGGCGTGAAGGAACCATGAGCGATGTCACCATCGTCAGGGAGGGATGGCTTCAGAAACGGGGTGAGTGCTTCCGCCGACATCCCTCCTTTTTCTCGCGCTTGCTCGTTATCTTCGTTGTGTCTCCTCTCCGGCCTGGCCTCGCCGGTGCCGCCACATGTGCCGGTTTGTGATTGGCGCGTGCGAGCACATGGATGTCTGCAGCTCGCGGTAGCTTGTGTGTGTGCCTGTTTTTGCCGCGTCTCTTTATGACTATGGGCTCGGCTGGCCGTGTATGGGAATGTTTATGTACGTGTATGTATGTATGTATGTATGTATGTATATATGCGTGCGTGTGCGCCCGTGTTAGCCTACGGTCACACTGCTTGCTGCATCTGTCAGGGGCGGCCATCATGTACAGACTGTGACATCAAGTTAGTTCTGTCAGGATTCATTCACAGAGCTGCTCTGTAGCGCTGAATGTCACAAAAGAGTCATATGACAAAAGGTTGAGATGGGTGCAAGGGGGGGGCGCATGGTGGTGGTGATGGTGGTGTGGGGGGCAGTGACAACACATCCTGTTTACAGCCTCACTGAATACAAACAGAAGGGAAATGACTAAAGTGCAGGGAGAGTGTGAGGCTGTGTTGCAAAGATGTGACTTCTCCTTTTGACAACCTCCAAAGTGTCCAATGTCAAGTTCGCATCTGGTCTCCAGCTTTGCCGTGTAAAGTTTGTCTTCTCACGGTGCTTGCATGTTTTTGTTGTTTTTCCAGGTGTGCTTCGTCCTACATTAAAAAGAATGTTAGTTTCATTTAAGCCCTAACACTGAGCATGACTGTCATGGAACTCTTTCAAATAAAATTTCAATTTTCAAGTTTTGCTTGAAAGCTTACTATGGAAACTAAAACAAAGCCAACAAAACTACACACAGTACTCCTACTATAACTTCAGTGACCCTTTTCCTATCTTTTTCGACTAAGTACGTGTTGTGTGGTGTGCAAGAAGTTCCCTTAGCTTAGCATCTGCTATGTGGTCAATCGCCTCACTTGCAGTGTTGCTCATGTGGCCTTGAGCGTCTGGAGAATTCCGTTTCCTGCTCTCACTTTTCATCATTGCATCTTTTTGGCCGCATCACAACAACCCAAAAAGCAAACACACGGACCACGTTTTTAGACTCGCACGTTAATTAGACTTTTCAGGCATATTCCTTTTTGGTTAAATTCCACACTGTACCACATTTGATGTTGGGCTGCAGTGGTTCTGATGCGGGGATTTCCATGAGCGTCATCCTCCTGCTATGTGACGGGAGCCCCTTGGAATGTGTGAGCCAAACTGTTGCACAGGAAGTGATGGCACAGCAGGCTTGTGGGTAATGTAGGCCAGCGCAGTTGCACGGGGGGGACAGGACCTGTTGGGCATCAAAGTGCCTCTTAGCGCATGAGCCAGATACTCCCATAGACACACGTAGACGGCACGTTGAAATGGGGCACACACTCTTTAGCTGTCTGTGCCAGCATCCTGCTGTGATCCACCGACACTCGTCTGTGCATATTAAAAGGAACACACCGCCTCCAGTCACGACGCGGTGTTTGACTGAAAGGGAGGGAGAGAGAGAGAGAGAAGGGGATCCAGGTTGTGGGGCTGAGGGGGTGTTTTTCCGTGTTAGGAATATGAATGTTGGACTGCATCATATGCTCAATTCTCCGTGGGTGCTGCTGGGTCAGGGTGCTGACTCACTCTCCGGGTCGTGATACAGCAAAGACTGCAGTCTTAGTCATTTGATGATGTAGACACCTACGGACCCCTGCCACAGACCATTCAAAGATGACTTTCAGTCGCCTTTTAGCTTTTGTTCCACAGTGCGGAAGGCTCTCGTCTTTCTTCCTGCAAATAATGCTCATCTTTTCATATTCCAAGATTGCCCGGCAGCTTGTTTATTAAAACATAGACGGCATTTGTTTTCATCAAGCAGCAACCATGTTGACACTTGTGTTGACGTTAAACAGATCTAGTGACAATTTTGCACTCTGCTTTCTTTTTTTCCAGAGACAGTGTTAAAGTTGCAGGTCACACATCTTAATCATCATTTTATAGAGACCATTTACGACCCGCAGAGATTTATAATGACATCATCGTAAATTTCATGCAGAGGGCACCGATAAATTTCCCCAATGCTGAAACCATGACCGGTTTCTTCACTGGTTTGGTGTGGTCGAGTAAGCCTTTATTTTACAAAAACAACTGTCACTTAAATAGCTCAATTTTCCCCAACTATAGCTCACATTCATTTTATTATGGTTCATTTTTTCCTAGCAAACAATGTTCACGATGCCTATGCCTCTGATGCGCTCTAAGCTCCCGTCGTCCGCATACACGGCGGGCAGCGGCTGTGACAGTCGTCCGAGTCGGGTCGAAATATTTTTCCTGTGGGGCGTCCCACGGCTGTCACTCCAGCAGACAGTCGGCCGAGGTTGCACACTTGACGTTTCTCACTTGGGTGGCGAGGGAGCCCGCTGGTTGTTGTCATACCGAGGCAGTTGCGTTTTTGCCAAGTCCACACAAAGCCGTTTTAGGATGAGTTACTGCTTACGCTGCTGGTCTTAACTATCTCTATCACCTTCCTGTGACTCATATCATTGTTTACATTTAGTCCAGCCAGAGCCACTTAATAAATAGGGTGGAGCTCCATGGAGATGTTTGAGGGAGGACCGGCTGACACTAATCCAGCCAAGATGTGATGAAGGCACGGCTTGCTGTTTCAAAGTCCTTCTGTGTCTTCTCCTTTAACCTCCTTCAAGCGAGCGTAGACAGTTTTGATGTCTTGTGTTTTGCAAAGCTTCATTGAACATGCAGCCACTTTGATCAAGTGCTGGTCGTGTTGGCTTTGCGTCACCAGTAATGAGGTCAATTTCATCTCTGCTCCAGCTACGTTTGTGCTTGATAAATAAAGTTGAGTTAAGTTGAGTTGACGTCGTCGTGTAGTATGACTGATGACTTTGGGTGCGAGGACCTAATTGATTGAAACCAAGTGATTCCCGTTCAATGTAAAAAAATGTCAGCCATGATTTGTGCTGACGCTTGGGGCGCTTGGGGTATCCATGTCATTTTCAGAAACACATTGATTCGTTTTGAAATAGCTTTTATTGAGCATTTGTGTAAATGCCAGCTTGTCATGTAACGAACATCCTTGCCTTAATGTCAACATTTCTTCCTCTCATCACAACTAACATATACCCTTCTGCTATGCCAATCAAAAATGATTTGCTAGAAACGTTGGAAAAATGACATCACTTTGATTATCTTTTTTTTCTTGGATGATTGTGTAAAAAGTCCTCATCCATCACATTAAAATCCCTCCCGGAAACAAAGAAGTGGTGAGGAACATCGCCCCAGGCAGGGTACACAGTACAGCGTGTCCTCAGACGACCGAGCTTTTCAGAGCCCGCTGTTGACTTCCTTCCTTCCTCTCGTCATTCAAGCTGAGTGGGATGCATTGCTTCAAAGAAAGAGCTCTGCATTTGGAATAAATCAGCATTTTCAAGGCAACATAACCAGTGCTCAGAATCCACTTCTCATATGAGGCATAAAGGCCGGGTGATTATAAAGGCACTTGGCGTGATAGACGCCAGCATACCTGTGACCTTTATGAGAACTTGGACGGATGGATGCTGTAAAGTCTGAAGGACGGCGGGCGGCGAGCCACAAGTCCTGCTCGTAAAGGACGCCGCAGAGATGTTGCCCCCTGCTCTCCGCCAACGCAAGTTACAAAGCTACTTTGGCCCGGTGGAGAAGTCCGAAGCTCAGGTTCATGTCCGCCCCGGCTGTCGAGTATACCTTCTGTGGGGCCGAACGAGACATCCGGGTTCGCAGTCAGCCGCCGTTACCGAGACTATTCTTCCCTGGATTCACCCTTGGATGTATACAAAGCGTTCAATCCACCATTGCGTACCCTTGCCGCATCCTTCTCCCTCTCCCTGGGTGGTTTCATCCCTTGGGGAGCTGTACCGTCGCAGTTGTAAATATCAGACTGCGCTGTGGGGAGGTTCAGCGGGTGCATTGCAGCGAGGCGGCCATTTTGGCCGGGCCAGTTCAGCGGGTTCGCTCTCGCTGGCCAGCCAGATCAGGTGGCGGTGCCAGGTCTCTGACATCAATCACCAGACGGCGGCGACTCTACGCTGTTGCCCTCCTCTGTCAACAACACTCCCTCTCTCCTGTTGTAGCGCTTTTCTGTCTCCTCTCCGGCCGATGTGAACGTACGGGGCAGGCAGCAGACAGGCAGACACTGCGGGCTTTGTTATGCATGGCATCCTCTTACACATCCGGAGGAAGTGTACGCTCCAGTGTGGTTTTACAAACTGTTTCTATTGTCCTTAGAATGACTCACTCCACACTGCAGAGGAGAATGGCTGGCAGGCAGGCAGGCAGGCTGGCAGGCAGGCAGGCAGACAGACACACAGACAGACAGACAGACAGACAAACAACGCAGACAGACAGACAGGCTGAGGATATTTTCCAATGCACCAAAGACCCGCCACGAGTACAAACACACTTGAAACGCAGGCTGGCTACTTGGGCCGGACAACAAAGTTAGGATGGGGTTTTGTACCTCAATTGTTCTTCCCCATGATTTGCCTGTGAAGCGTTAGCGAGTTAGCAACGCAGAGTTCCTGCTGGGAACACTCGGCTCGTCGTTGCAATCGTTTGCAAGAAGAATCTTTGCAAAGGCCACACAAACATCGAGATGGATTAATGGCCCAGGAGAGTGAATGAGCTATTGTGGAGTCTTGTATAAATGAATGAAGAGGATCAATGAATGGAGTGCTGATGGCTACTGAGGATGTTCAATGGAGGATGTTGAGTAATGGGATTAGTTGGTAGCTCCCAATCATCAAAGTGCTGACGTTTGATCAGTCACTCTGGATGCACGTATGCTAATGCATCACTCCTGCTTTGGGGCAATTGTGAATACAGCAACCATCCTTCATTCGGATCAGAGTTGAACTGGAGCCCAGCCCAACTGACGTTGCCCCTTGTTCACACTCAACTATATTAGGAAAAGCTCATTGTAAACCCCATCGCTGCTTTTGACCACTTAAGCCATCCCAGCGATTAGAGCAAAAAGGACAGTGTGTCGTCCAACATGATGGCAGGCAGCAGTATTGTTGGTCGCTTCGCTGAGGCTTTGGACTGATTAGAGGAGGCAGGTCGGAGTCACTCACTCCATTCGCTCCGTCTGATTTAGGCCAGCAGATTACCGCATGCTGGTTTACAGCAATTGTAAATGTCAGAAGAATTTCGGGGCCATATTGTTCGCGGCTTAGTGGTGATTTTGATCGCATCGTTTAAGTTTGAGGAGATAACCGGCTGCTCTCGGCTGTCGTGTTTGCTTCCGTCGTTGCGGTCCGACGTTACGTCCGACTTCACGGTTGAGCTGGCAGTGCTGATGTCACAGCGGCCAGGTTAAAGGGACATCCCGTCTATTTATAGCCCTCCCACCTGTAATCTGTCTCTTGACGGGATTAGCCGAGCCGCTAGTTTGAGCCTTCTGTGCCCGAGTGCTGATTGTTATTAAATCACCAAGTAAAATTGTGAACCATCCAGAGCATTCACTTCCACTGTGCATATGATCCAGATCATACAATGGAATCACAAAACGTACTTTTAAAAAAAAGAAAAAATCCAAATGTTGCCTAAAAACAAGTAGTACTCTACTACTGGTTGTGCATCTGTCATTTATGAAACTAATCTGTTTACATAGCAGCTATAGTGGAGACAAAAGGAAAGTGGTGATGTAGCCGCTCAAACACGAAGTTCACGTTCCTGCGAGCGTGTGTGCGCGGGCGGGAACCTGCCTGCGTGAGTGTTGTGTGGGAGTAGAAGACGGGTCAAACATCTGGCATATTGAGTTATTGTTCAACTGAATTTTGATGCTTTGACTGGAACAGATGATTCGTGACTTGGTGTTGCTGATGGCCAAACAATTGCAGTTAATGTTACAGCAAGTGGCGTAACAAGAGTTCTTGTTTAATATGTTTACATTTGTTTTGGCAGCAGATGAAGCACAACAAATATGAATCTGGCCTCTGTGGCTTATTAGTTATGCATAATGGAGCGTGACTGATGACTGTAAGAAAAAAAGGCGGCGGTGTTTTGCCCGTATTTCTTCGTCGTGTTCTTTCTTAAAACCTGTTGTGTGGAGATTGCGCTTGACGGAAACCACTTCTTCTTATTATTGTTAATATTATAATACACTGGTCAGACAGACAGGTAGAGAGTTAGACAGACATCACGCTCGGACAAAAAGGAGGGAAAGCAGCAGTTAGTGAGCTGGAGAGCACTTGCTGTCGCGTCTATAATACGACATCAATTGGCTGGGCTGGTGTGTGTGTGTTTTAATAGTAGTTAATTGTTTATTCTGGCCCGCTGCGCTTGGCTTTTCTGCTCAAGTGTGTGTGTGTGTGGTGTGTGTGTGTACAGAGAGGTATGTTGTGCGTGTGTATAGGTTTACAGGCAGACATGGAGACGAGCAGCACAATGCTTTTAGAAAGAAGGGGTGCATTAAGAGGGTGGAGGGGGGGCTTTACAAAAGATCAGTGGGTCTTAAGTTGCGCACACGCATGCACGCGTAACGCCAGCTGCTGCCCACGGCCCCCAGCTCGGCATTTCTGAATGAATAATACAGAGCCAGCCACTCTGCAATAATAGCAACACACACACACACACACACACACACACACACACACACACACACACACACACACACACACACACACACACACACACACACACACACATGCACAAAGCTTTGCACCTGTTCACCGCTGCTCAATTGGCAAGGGCCGACCAGCCTGGTTAAGGTCCACCCAGGGACTCTTTTGAAGATGAATGAACGCACGCACACACAGTTGTAGGCAACAGTTGGACAGCTGTGTTAGCCTCCCAATGATGCCTTGTCAAGTTCTGATGACGCCTTCCCGTCTCACGTTCAGTGTAGTAATCCTTCAATAGTGCTTGACCTCATTAGGGAAATGATCAAGTGGACTTGAGCCTCTCCCAGCTTCGTAGTTTGAAGTCCAGAACCTCAAAATTGTGAGGCCAATGTGCTAAGGCTATCATGCTAGCTGCAAAGTTTTGGTATTTAAATGAACTGTTGTCTGCTCATCCTCTATAATGTAAAATAATTAAACAATTTGTGCATTATGATTTGATGCTGCAATACAATTCATCGTGCGGCTTCTTCTTGCCCACTTGGAGCCAGTACAATGCATTCACGCAGGCACAATTGAGGAAGAATTGTACTTTTTTTTCTACTACTGGAAGTTACCCTCGAAGATGCTGTAATATTAGGGAATGTATGTTTGTGAGTGTTATATTATTTGTGTACAAGTGTTGCCCTATCATTGGACTGAAAACCAGTGAGAGGAATTCAGGAAAAAGATTGAGTGTGGAAAATACGTGCGTGCGGGCGTGCGTGTGCGTGTGTGTGTGTGTGTGTGTGTGTGTGTGTGTGTGTGTGTGTGTGTGTGTGTGTGTGTGTGTGTGTGTGTGTGTGTGTGTGTGTGTGTGTGTGTGTGTGTGTGTGTGTGTGTGTGTGTGTGTGTGTGTGTGTGTGTGTGTGGACAAGCACTAATCACATTAGACACACACACACATTATGAACACAAGCAGCGTGACATTTGCCATTTTACCGCATGTTTTCACGCACCATTAAACCTGCACTTTGTTTTTTTAGCAGGTGCCTGTTTTTATTCCTACACCAATGATGTTCACAGTGTGGTTTTTTTCTGATGTTAAGACTTAAAAATGAAAAAAATATATATATAATTACAAAAATTAAACAAACAAAATACAAAACTATTAGATACCAAAATAGATATAGACAAAAGTAGAAGCTGATGAAAAATGTAAAAGAATCTAGCAAAAGTAGTGTAAGTAAATTACATAAGATTATGTCAAAATACCCACATATTAGTCCAAATACAAAAATATTAAACTACAAAATATTAATTAAACTACAAAAATATTAAATGGGAATATTAGACTACATAAAAACACCAATGGCCCTTCCCCAGAAATGAAAGTATGAGACAAAAGTATTTCTGCAAAATATTACGTCAATACCAGACTCGATTTTAACGAACCAAAAATATTACAAAAAAATGACAAATGCCGTAATAGGAAGTTAAAAAAATTATATATATCTTTGGAAAGCTTTTATTATTTATATCAATTTCAAAATATAAATGGCATTCCAAATGGCCTGATGTCTTCTTCTCAGTGTTTCTTGTTAATCCGTAAAGCGTTTGATCCCTAGTTAGACCACCACAATGCAGTCAATCCAACTCGGACATGCGGGGGCCAAAAGTGGCACAGGTGGCGCCAAGCTGACAGCCCCTCCTGTGGCTAAGATGCTAATATGCTAACCCTGCACTAATCCTAAATGTGTTTTAGGAAGTGCCCGGACTCTGCTGACCCACCACACACACCCAGCAATATATGTCTTGTGGGATTACTACCAGTAGAGCATCACTGGGTAGATGCCATGCTCAAGGGAGCCACTGCCATCTACTGGACTCTTGCTGTACTGCAAGAGATTGCTCATCTGAAAATGACGGTTTAATATGTCAAGCGTGCTATATGACTACCAGCTGAGGAAGGGGTGAGCAAAGGGGCACCAGGGCGTTGCGTCCTTCCAGCCCAGCGTACCAGGAAATGCAGCTGGCTGGGTGAAAATCTCTTAAGCGCCCCTGAGGGAACACCACGTTCCCACAAGGGACTGGGGGGGTATTCCTCTCAGTGCAGGGCCCTGCTTGCTCGAGTCATGTGAGCGCAACCCAGCTGCGGCAATAACTCTGAAAAAGATGGGTTTGTTGCGCTGAAGCGACGACGAGCGTCCTTTACAGTGGCCCCGATGTGCTAATGACGCTAATGCACTCTAAGTGGATTTGCGTCCAAGAGCCCAGATTCGCCTTAAGATGTCTGAGCAGACTGGAGTTAGAACTGCTGCGCTGGTGGAGGTGGGGTTGTCGGGGTCACACACTTACAGTAGTATAAATACACACACACAAACACACCTGCAAGGAAAAGGTGCATGTTTTGTTCCCGTGCTTGCAGCACGTGTCCACCAGTGAGGTGCCACAGCAGGACTTGTTGCGCAATCTCACACTTTTAATCCACGGCAGGTACACCTCACTTCCTCTGACGCTTGTTTACCCGACCGCCTGGAGGCGTTGACGATCGAGAGCACCTTTTACACACGATACAACAAAATGGAAACTTCAGAGCCACAAAAACAAGACAAAACTTACAATAAAATCCGACAGACTGACTATGTAGATCAAAATCATTCAAATACGAATATTGGACAAAATAAAAGAAATCTGCAAACATTGATGTGACTATTATTAAAAAACAGACAAAAAGGAAAGGTATGAGACAGAAAACCCTTAAACTAACAAAAAGATGATGAAAAAGAAAATGAAAAAAATTAGACAACACAAAATACTGTCTAGGACCAAAATATGTGATTGTGTGTGCGTACACAGGAACGTGGCACATCCCCGCCGCCGCCAGCGCTGCCTCTGCGCCATCTGCATATCAGCCTCGGCCTCGGCCAAGGCATTAAATTAAATCCCTGTTCGGGATGATTAACAAATGGCTGCTGAGCTCACATAGTTTTGCGGCGTTCGCTCATTTAGCTTGCCGTCAAGGTTTTTTCCTGGTCCTGAAGGAGTGTGACATGGAAAGGAAGGAACACTTTGCGCCACTTGTTTCTCTTCTGCTGGCTCAAGTTCAGCTTTGTCGCTTGTACCTGTCTGCTGCTTGGCTTTGCTTTCCCCCCCTATCCGCGCCGAGAGGAATGCTTAATCAGCCCCGCTAATTGAGTGACATTTACTCACTGTGTTGTCCTAATTGTCCAATCAGAAAGCTTGGAACGGACACAGTCGCATCTGATCCATCTCCGAATGCGGAGACGGCAAGCTGCCACCGCCGGAGACCGACATGACAGCGAGACTTTCGCCTCCTTCGTATTTCTGCCGAGAGTCAAGTTGACTTTTTTTAAACGCTTCTTTCCATGAGCAACATGTTTTTAGAGCCAGTGCAGTGGAGAACTTGTTTCCCGGAAACAATACTCATAATATCGTTACTTGGTTTTGTTTCTTGGTATCGGTCCCTACGCAAGAACAGAGTACTTGTAACGGTATTGGTCTATAAAAAAGTGGTATTGTGTGCTAATGATTTAAGGTCAAACCATTAAATCCACTTCTTCACCCATGCTCTACTACTAAAAAAATAATACATTAAATAATCAATTTATTGTTCTTTTAAATAAGATTCTTGCTTAGAAAAAAATGCCAGGCCCCGCCTCTTAAAGGTGAATTTGAGTCAAATGCTGTCAAGGTTTCGTGCGGCAAAGTATTTACACTACAATTTGCGTCTTTTCCAGTGCCAATTAAGTCTTGAAAGACTTTACAAAAGAGCCTCTTTTCCCGCTCTCCTTTCCTTCCTTGGATCCGTCAGATCACAGCGCTCTCCCGTATCGCCGATCTCCCGCTGTTCCAAGAAACAAAAGACTCCTGTTGTCTCCGCTGCCGTATAGTTTAGTGCCGACTAATTGGTCTTGCGGGAGAAAGGAGCTTGTGCGGCTAAAACTAAATGGAAGCGAAGCGCGGAGATGGTGTGGGAAGCAAACCGGCTGTTGTCTTTTTTTCAGCAGCGGTCCAAACCAGAGACATGTGGCTCCCCAGACAAGCTGTCCAGAGCGAAAGCGCTTTGCCGGGCCCGTCACGAGCCGGGCCAAGATGGGATTGCTTCGACAGAACATCGTTGGATCGTGCGTGTGCCGCCGCCGTCGCTTTTGGAAGCCTCGCGTGGACAACTGTCCATCTCCCCTCGCCGTCTGTGCCACCCCTGGCTGCCCCCCCCACCTCCTCCTCTCATTATCCGCACCCACCCACGCACGCACGCACGACCACACACATGTACGCACTCGCCCGTGGGTCCGGGCCAGAAGCGTTGCCGAAATGTTTTCAGTGGTGCTGGACAGCTGAGCGACGAAGCGGCCAGCGATCGTCGCTTGGACACTCGCATCTCCAAAGTGACTCAGAGAAATGACTGGACTCGGACCAGCCAGCCTCTCGTCACTGCCAGTTTTATTATACTTTGAAGCACTTCAACTTTTCTCTCCATCCTCATCCTCTTGGATGGCAAATTGAGGCCCCTTTCACGCAAATTAGCGCTTGTGAGACAAAGCAGAAGATCAGGTCAGAGTTTACACCAAACACAGAAAGGGCAAGAGGCTATTATTGCACTTTTGTGCTATTTATGTACGGATGTGCGTACATATGGCATTGTACACCTTAAAACTTCAAACTGCTTGGTTAAAAATTGGACCGACCCAGGAAGTTGGGTCAGGTTGTTTTGTTCAATTGTCCAATTTTTAACCCAAATTGGTTTGTTTTTAACCCAACATGTATAAGGGTGGAATTTCTTGATCCACTTTGACTCCAAATCTTCAAAATTGTTTCTTGTTCATAGTAATTAGGTAGTGATATCAATCAAAGATGAGTTTTAAATAGTGAGGAAGTTTTTATTTTTTAGGCATGTCAGTCTGTATTCTGGCAAATTCCACTCATCTGCTGACCATTGCTTTTTTTTCGTTATTTAACAGAAGGGTTCGAACAATTCTTATTAAGCCTTATTTCCACTTTCATAATACAGTATGGTGCGCTTTGAATGATCACACTTTACAAGAATCACACTCTCTCTTTCCCACCTTTTCTGTTTTCTTTCCTGTTCTGTTTATCGGTAGCAAGCGATCCAAAGAATATGCTTCGCTTCTGTAAAGGACAGGCGGAGGAAATGTGCGTGGGGGGACCGAGTGGGCGGAGTTGTTATCAAAGAGAAAAATAAAGACCAATCGTGGGGGGGGGGAAAGGTGTGATTTGGTAATCACAACCACACATTGGCACCCGTCTGCATATTCTTAACTGCGCCGTGGCTCAAATCAGCCGCAACACACACGCGCACGCCTCCATCGCCGATAGAACTCGGAGGTACCGGCAGGGCCCGCAGTCACACAGTCCCTTCGGCGGAGCAGGTGTTTTTCGGCAACGTGCTAATGAGCGTGGCCTGCTGTCATTCCAGCTTTAAATGGATGTCGCAAATAGAACAGACACCATCAAACGCACACGCACACACGCCGCCTATTCTCCTCTTGCGGCAAATCAGCCCAAAAAAGGTGATCGGAGCTGTTGCTCGCACAGATGCCATTTGTCTATTTTCACCAGGTGTGTTCTGGAGGAATGCTTAATTAAAAAAAACAGCCTTGAGAAGGAGGCGAGCATTGCTGCCAGTGAGCGGCTGCTGCTCGAAAGTGTCAAGCTGGTGAGTTTTCTTGGAGGTTCCTGTGAACTCCAATAATGCTCATTCAGGTGTGTTGTAATGTTCATTCATCATCTCAATCTTTGTTTATTTGAATTGGGACCAAATCTTTTGAGTCTAGGCCGTCTTCTCGTCCGAGGGTTTTTATTCGCTGTGGTTCTGAAATGTGCTTGCATGTGTGCGTGAATCTGAGCAGGGTGGCGACCTCGACACCTGGCCATGTATTAGCCAGATGATGCCGCTGGCATAGTCACTTTGAGTCGAGTGCAAGTAAACATGTTTTTGTCATATGTTACATGATAATCCGATCGGAGTCCGGCAGGCGGTCATGTGCTATGCGAAAGACTCCGCAGTGTTTTTTTTTTTTTTTTTTTTTTTTTTGGGACTGATGAATCGTTAGGCTCCGTGATTACGATTCACATTAACACTCGCTTTACTTCCTTGCCTGCAGGTGAATACATAAAGAACTGGCGGCCGCGTTACTTCCTGCTCAAGACGGACGGCTCGTTCATCGGCTACAAGGAGAAACCTCAGGACGCCGACCTGCCCTACCCGCTAAACAACTTCTCCGTAGCAAGTACGTAGTAAATATTTGTGAGAAACAACACAAAGAATCAAACAAACGTTCCTCTCTGTGCCACATGACGACTGCGCTGTGATTTGTGAGGGTTTAAGGATTATCTTGTTTGATTTCCGAAATAAAATGTGGTCATTTGGTCGATTTCCGGCCATGATTCTAATGGATTAAATACGATTAGACATCTGTGGAGTATGTCATACAGCAGGCATATGTCTCCTAATAAACAAATGGCTGTAGTTGTCATTCATGGAAAGTCATCTGCTCAGCGCAGTGACAGTGAGTGAGCTTGAATGCTTGTCAACCTCATGTGGCCTGTGATTGGCTGGCGACACTGTCTCACCTAAAGGCGAGTGGGATGGGGTCCAGCTCACCTCGTAGTGACCCTAATTAAGACAAGTGGTTTAGAAAATGAAAGGAGAGACGGACGGATGGATGGAGTTCTCCTTTAAGGTCTGAATATTATTGCTAAAAAAAGATGAATGAAGGAATAACGCCACCTCGAATTTCTCTCAATGCTCTAAGCAATTGTATTATAAAGTCAAGCAGTCCTCGATTGTTCATGAGACGGACGGAGGAGGAAACGTGCGAGCACCAGCACGGAGGGCTGATTGTGAACAGATGAACGATGGAGGGATGCACTGCAAGTGGAAGCATCCCGAACAGACAGCGAGGAGGAGACGGGATCGGGGAAGGCGGAGGCAAAAGGAGTTTGTGCCGAGGACAAGCCGGGCCATACATCCGGCCCCGGCTGCTTGGCACTGCGCTGGCACCGCCACATCTGTTGCCCAAAGCTGCGAGGCCAGGTGGCGCGTGTGTGCGCGAGCGCGTGTGCGTGTTTGTTTATCTGTGTGCAAGCGAACAACAGAAGTGGTCAGATGGAGCAGAGACAGTACAGGCCTGTTCCCCGCAGAGTGACACACACACACACACGCACGCACACACACACACGCACACACACATCCACCCACTCACTAAACTGCTTGAGATTTTGCAGCCGCCTGCTGTGGCAAACTCAATTTTGATTGGAAACGCATGTGTGGAGGTGTGAGTGCTTTTTTGGCATGGGGCGGCCGCTGACCTTGTTTTCAGCCAGCGCAGCAGGTCAGGTACAAACTTTGCACACATGCGCTGGACCCGCGTGGCATCGCCATTAACCTTCTTGTCTAAATTTTGGGCGGCACCGAGACACCCTGCGCCGCACCAGACTCAAACACAAAACTGTGCTAGCGAGCGAGCCGAGGACATCACGAGGCCTTCTTCCCCGTCTGCGCCCGCAGCCAGCTCGACTCGCGGCCCCATCTGGCTCTGTGTGCGCACGTTTCTGCCTTTGTGTACAAATGGCCTAATGCGCTGCCCATTTTTTCGCCGCCGCGCGATTCTTCAGATATTCACCAGATGCGCATGTGCCGCAGCACATATTATCCTTTGGCACGGCCAAGCGGCTGCATTTGGAATCCTAGGCAATGGATGTTATTACCTTTTTTTTCTCTCCTTTTTAAAGCGATTCAAAGACCAGCTGCATCTGTGCTAATGGAACACGCTTGCCTAAAAGTCAGAGGGTTCCGCTAACACTATTATGACACAGTTGTTATTCTGCCTCTATATGTGTGCTCAAGACAGCCATCCATGATCTTGATCTTTTTAGTTTCTCATTTAAAAGTGAAATGACCTTTGAATGTAAACATGATCAAAGTCAGAAGTGAGTGCTATATGGACAGATTTTTAGCAGACTTTTCTAAGAACGCTGTAACAAGCCAAATGTCCCGTTGGCAGAATGCCAGCTGATGAAGACGGAGAGGCCCAAGCCCAACACCTTCATCATTCGCTGCCTCCAGTGGACCACCGTCATCGAGAGGACCTTCCATGTGGAATCCCCCGATGAGAGGTTAGTGAGCCCCAACGCCAAAAGACAACTTTTCACTTTATCCTGAAAGCACACACGCAAAAGTTTCCAAAAAAAAGTTGCCCACAATTTTCCATGACTAAAGTACGTTATTTATGATGTTGCATCCATTTCATCAAGGGCACGGGTAGGACTTGGTGTGTATGTACAGTAAGCGTGTGCACGCGTGTGTGTGTGTGTGTGTGTGTGTGTGTGTGTGTGTGTGTGTGCGCGCGTGTGTGCGTGTGAGTGAGTGAGGCGGGAGAGGAGACCTTTCAAGTAGCGTCGGCATAAATTCTCCAGCTGCTCGCTTGCTTTCTGAGGAGCTGAGGTGTTTATCTCCAGAAAATGAACAGCTTTGCCCAGAAGACCACAGATGCTCCTGTGCATCCTTCTCACTACACTATCTGCGTGTGTGTGTTTCTAATATATTGGTGCCTAGTCAGTCAAATAACCATGGGGTAATTAACACAAAAGAATATCTTTACATTGATGGTCTTGCTAAAAGTCAGGTGTAAACCAGATGTGCAATGCTAAAAGTGTCCTCCAAGGTGGGTTTCTTTTCTTTCTTTTTTGTTTTGTTTTTACTGTATCCGCGGCATTGTACTGGCAGCGGTCCAGCCGCTCACATGCTGGCGCGACGCCCGACTGTAGACAGGCCCATTATCTCTCATTAGCAAAAAAAAAACCCTCATTATAGTCAAAACACTCATACTAAGAGAGAGCGAGAGCATTTACGTATCTGCTTGGTGACCTTGAGAGAGTTCCCGTTGCTTTTCATGTCACCGCGCGCAACACGGCCGACCGAGAGCGCCATTGTAGTCGAGCGGGAAGCAGAGTTTGCCCTTGTTGCGGAGCGCGTACGCTACGCTCACAAGTCTTTGCACTCAAAAAGGGATTCAGATCTTGAAATAAAGTCGGGAGCGGCGTTTAGGTTGAGATAGATGTTCTTCCAAATCCTCGCGGGAAACATATGGGCATGGAACGCCAAGCAAAACACCCAGCGCTCATCATTTGGGAGTCAAACAGGTTTCATTATTCCCACCGCAAATCCCTGCTTGCTTGCTCGCGAGCGCCAAAGATTTTTGCAAAATTTGAACGCCGTCTTTGAAGGGCTCACCTCACTTCACTCGCTGCTCTGGTGTAACCCCGCAATGTGCCGTGGCGTTAAGTCTGTTTGAGCAAAGATCATCTGAGAGAGAGAGTCTCAAAGTCACATTCCACTAACAACTACATCAAATCAATAAAAAAATATATTTATATATATTTAAAAATACTTCTGTTGAGTGGATAAAATGATTCCTCAGCATCTGAAAATCAAAAACTGAACCCCCCCAAAATAAAAATGAAATCAATTAAAAAATATTTTAAAAATTGAAAATAAATAAAAAGGATTACATTAACAGGTGATTGTTATGTAAAGGTTAGCAAGCTTTGATTGTTTTCCAGTTACTCATCCATAAAATAAAATAAAGACAATATGTATTTTCAAGTATACATAAAAATATGAAATTATTGCATATTTTGTGTTGCTCTTAATACCATGGAAAACGCTCATAACCCCTGTCATTATATTTATCATTGTTATAAACAATAACCACACACACACACCTCCTAATTGACCAACTTTGTCCCAGCAGATGTTGAACAAGTCTGCTAATGAAAAGCCAATGGGGGGGAACAATGTTTGCAAACAACATTGCATTGTTCGCTGTAACACAGGGGCGTGTAACACACACACGCACACGCAGGCATGCACGCACCAGCAGGCATTAGTTCTGCTCCGTGATCATTGTTCATTGGCTTGATTCTCTTGGCGGCCATTTTCCTCTCTGTTAAACAAACGAGCGTTTGTGTCAATTTAAAGGGTGTTCAAGCCAAGCTGCCGTTTTTGCAGATAACCCGCGTTAGCCGTAGCGACATGTAGCGTCCGTCGTACGCCGGTGTCATTATCCAGTCTGTGGTCTCCTGGTAGAGATGAGTGGACGGAGGCCATCCAGATGGTGGCAGACAAGCTGCAGAAGCAAGAGGAGGAGAGGATCCAGTGTAGTCCCACCTCCAACATCGACAACATGGTGGAGGAGGAGATGGACATCTCCACCACGCATCACAAACGCAAGGTAGCTAACGTACGTATGGAAACATGACTCGTGTTGTCAAGCTTCATAGGGAGGGAAATCTTTTTTACATCTGGTTATTTCAATTGCCCTAAAATGTACAGGAAGTCAGCCATTTCGATTAGAAGCAGCCATTTTGAGGCAATGAAAATTTTTCTTTGACTCTAAATGCATATTCTTCAGAAATATGCTGAATTCCAAATTGTACGGGCACTGAACTTGGACCAACTTCTGCAAATTGTTGATACACCTTTTGTAACCTCCTAAAATTGTGCAGTGTTAAACTTTGGTTTTTTGTCCACCCAGACAATGAGCGACTTCGACTACCTGAAGCTGCTCGGAAAGGGAACGTTTGGGAAAGTGATTCTTGTCCGGGAGAAGGCCAGCGGGAAATACTATGCCATGAAGATTCTAAAAAAGGAAGTCATCATCGCCAAGGTCTTTCCTCAATTGACTTTTAAACTGCATTATTTTAGCCTCTTGAAACTTGTTTTCGGGGGCGGAGCTTAGAGTTTGAATAACATGCTTGCCTCTGAGAGGTCTTGTTATCACAAAAGTAAAACAAGGATAAGTAACAGGACAAGATGGAGAAGCCAAGCTAACAGCTAAGCTAACATGAAATGTAGTGTACCCAAACACCAGATGAATACTGAATTTCTGATGAATTTATCGACCTGTTTAGTGAATCTTTGTGATGGTTTGACATGCTGTTGTTGTGTTGTTGTGTACAGGATGAAGTGGCACACACACTCACAGAGAGCCGAGTGCTAAAAAACACCAGACACCCCTTTCTCACCGTAAGTCACATACGTGCCACACACACACACGACGGGGGGGTTCACACGTACTGTATGCACACATGCAAATGTGCTACATCTGCACTTACTCTCACACGAGGCGGCACATTGATCCTATACGTACCTGCGTCTCTGGAGGCTAATTACGCGCCAGGCATCAAATTGTGGGACAATAATGGACGCATCTGTTAGCCGTTTGCTGTTTGCGCAGACACATCAGCTCCCGCTAACTTCCGTCTGCTCCAAATACTTTTTTTTCCTTTATACCACTGTCACATCTGCAGCCACAAAGCGACGCAAAGACCAACTGTTCTTTTGTTTAGTTCCTCTATCCTTCAAAGTAAACACTTCTCGCATGATTGTTTGCCGAAGCGCATACGGAGATGAACCATCTAAAGCTACGGATGCTAGTCTGGTTTTGTTTGTTGCGCCTGCTGTTTTCATTCTCGAACGATGGCAATGACATTCAAGATGGTGAAAGTCACCTGTACGCCTTGTATTTCTTGCAGTGATACAATGTTGTCCTTTGAGTGCATGTGCAAATTAAACACGCGTTTGTTGTGTTTGTTTCAGTCATTGAAGTATTCGTTCCAGACAAAAGACCGCCTCTGTTTTGTCATGGAGTATGTGAACGGCGGAGAGGTAAGACGTGAGACACTCGACATACTATAGTATTTCAGTATTCCCCCACTATATCACCCTTCACTTGTTTGTTTAAGCATTCGTTTTCTGACTTTTTTGTAATTCAATTCAAATTAATTCATTTATTTCAAATTGAATTGCTAAGTAGTACAATGCAATTTTCAAAAGCCACAAAAAGTCAATTGGTCGTCTATCCCTGCGTATTTAAGAAATTTCACGGGAAAAATGTGTCTTTTCTTCTATGCAATTGAGTAGGCGTCAGTTAATCACAAATGAAGTAGCCGAGCTTTACTGTATACAATGCAGAGATGTGCTAACAGTGAGCCACTTAAGGGGACTGTTGAGTCAATTTGCCAGCCAATTGGCTCGTCACGCGTCTCCTCCTCATCCTCCGGCTGCTTGTCGACTGTCGACTCACCTGTGGGCCTCCAGCAGCCAGAATGACAGTCGGAGACAAAATGAGTTTGGATCCCCCCCACTTTTCCCCATTTCTCAGCCTTTTAATCGGCACCATTTGCAATCTTGCCTCATTCCCTTAGTGTGGCCATCACCTGCTGCCCGCCTTCCAGCGAGCAAGGCGCATCGCGGCGCTCGGCGCCAGGCCTGGGCCAACGCTCGCCCGAGACGGCGGCAAACACACGCCGCAAATAGACAGACCCTCGTCGGACAAATTGTGAGCGCGCGTACTGCACGGGTGCCGCCAATTACAAAGCTGCCACAGTCGCAGCTGCCAGCGCGCTGATCAAGGCCCACCTGTCGTGTTAGAGCGTGCACGCACACACACAGCAAGGTGATCCATCCGTGAGCATCACTCCAGCGGCCATATGCAAACCTCCCTGAGCAATTAATGGGGAGATGTGTGCCCCGTGGCCGCGTGGGTAATTTGTACCACTCTGCTGTGGGCCGTGCGTGTGACAAGTGACAGCAGAGAGTGAAACTATGAGGCCAACACGGAAAAGCGTTGTGTAGTGGGGGGGCTGGGGGTTCACGCCAACTGTGACACAAACAAAACACTTGAACACTTGTATTTTTTCAATTTTTTTAGGAATATAGTTGTCTTCATTTTTTTTTAGATAAAGATTGTTTGTTAGACTTAAGTACATCAGTATTTGATTAACAAAAAAAGCATCGTCCCAGGAGTACAAAGTCTTTGTGCTCCAGAAAAGTTCTATTAGAATAACAACACCACCTCCCCCCCCCCCCCCCTTATGGTATGAAAACTTATGGTATGAGAATAAAGTCATATTTTAATTTTAAAAAAGTTGTATTTTTTAGGAAAAAGAAAATAATGTATTAATGCCTTTGCATTAATGATGCGAGTTAATTTTTTTTGCCAGCAAGGAAGCAGGTTGGTGTGAATGAAAATGGAGGCTGGGAGGGGGGCAGATAGTGCACTAATGAGTGTCACGCCGGAGGCTTGGGGGAGGGGCGTGGCGCTCCATGCCGCCTCCCTTTAACTGGACTGGCGTATTGATTAAGAGTTTGGCCCTCGTCGCCCAACTCCACGCCAGCGCCTCGTCAGCCTCGCCTGAGGTTGGTGCGCGCCGAATGGGGGTGTGCGCTTGTAGATGAGGTGCCAGCTGCTGAGTGCCTCCATACCCCCCCCTCCGTCTTTTCGCCCTCCCCTCCGCCATCTATCATCTCAATATGGTGTGCAGGCAGCCAGTTTGTGTTGTGCTAATTTCCTCCAATAAATCAGTAATTATTGCTGCGCCGTCCCTGCTGTCTCCCTATACCCTCCCTCCGCCTTTCCCCCGCAGCTGTTTTTCCACTTGTCCAGAGAGCGGGTGTTCTCCGAGGAGCGCACGCGATTCTACGGCGCCGAGATCGTCTCGGCGCTGGATTACCTGCACTCGGCCAAGATCGTGTACCGCGACCTCAAGGTAAACACCGGCACTGGATGCTCAGGTGGCTAATTTACCACAAGCGACTTGGCTAACTGATTATTGATGCTCTCCCTCCCAGCTGGAGAACTTGATGCTGGATAAAGATGGCCACATCAAGATAACCGACTTCGGCCTGTGCAAGGAAGGCATCACGGACGCCGCCACCATGAAGACCTTCTGCGGCACGCCCGAGTACCTCGCACCCGAGGTAACCTTGGCACCACTCGCACGTTTATGTCAAAGCAGGCCCCAACCCGGTCTCTCATGAAAGCCGACACAAGAGCAAATTTGAAAAAGATACACACGACATTAGTTTGATTACTGGGTTTGTTTAGTAGTCTGATGTAATAGATGTACGAATATTTTCCATCTATAAAACACAACCTCTTGGGCTACAAAAGAGTTAGTTAAACACAGCAGCTAAATTAGAACGAGCTTGAACTTCTAATGGTTGATTTAAGCCAGCGTGCATCCAGCTCCAAGGCCAGGAGATCAACTGGCGAGCGTGCGGGCCTGTGGGTGGCGACGTGGGGACTAAGGCAGCAGGGGAGCGTCATGGCGTCGTACATCCCACTTGAAAAAAGTAGCGAGGACAATTTGGCGCAGCATTTTCATCTTTTTTTTTGTTTTTTTTTGTTTTGTTCAAGTGCCTTTCTTGCGTGCCAAAAGCTGATTGGAGGCTGCTAGTTATTTTTCACAGGATGTGCGTTTATGCACCCGTGTGTGTGTTGCAGTAGAAAGTGCGGGCTAAAGTGAGGCAGATGGCGGCAGATGGGCGAGGTTGGAGGAAGGTGCTCGGAAAAAACCTGGAAATCTACACCGCCGCCGCTCGTCCGCCCGCCCGCACGCTCTGCTTGCCGCCCGCGTGTAAAAATAACACAGTGTGCTCCCAGCCAAGTTCCAGAGATGCAAAGTAGCTGGGATCAAACAGAGGAGGGGAGAGGGGGGGTTCGCTGGTGGGGTCTTGAACGCAGACAGCGATGAGATGGCAGAGGAAATATTTCAGGGTTAGCTGATGGTAATTTTGATGCTTCCTGTGTGTGCAAAGGCCACCCAATGTGGGCTTGTGTCATTAGGTATTGGATTAGAAAGTGCGACATGACGCAATAATAATCAGAATCTTTTGGAAAAAATGCAGCATGGTGGCGTGCAGGTCTTGGTTTTGTCCAATTGAGGCATCAAAAAATGTGGTTAACAGCATTAATTAAACAAAATCATACAAAGCAGAATGTTGCAAGACAACACTCAATTTTGAATATTTGAAGATGTCTTTGAAAAATACTGTTAAGTGTTGCAAGATACTGTTCATTTCAAAACAAACCTAATATGTGAAATTGTAAATAAATGTAGAATTATTTTACCAAATATCACACATTTCTTTTACTAGAAAACAAACAAGTTAAAAGGAATACACATTTAAAAGTCGAATGTCACAAAAACCAATATATATATATTTTTTTCAAAAATTACTTAATATTTTTAAAATGTTACAGGATACTAGGCATTTCTTTATTTAAAAATAAAAAAAATGTTT